>NC_140221.1:15504506-16104506 GCF_951802725.1 Rutilus rutilus
GTTTACAATATAAATCAGGCGTCTTCAAAACAACCTTTCAGCAACTATGAAATAGCCTCATACGGATTCTCAAAGTCATTCTTCTCTATAAAGCACTTTTTAGCCTCAGACACAAATACAACATGCGATATGACAGGATGAGGATGAGCACGTACTGTGTTTTGGTGTTTTCCTCTGTGAAATCATTACGCAAATTAAACATTTTTGCAGTAGGCCTATATGAAAACACATAATTAAACATATCAGAAGACATTTTAACATCTTACTCCAATAATTGAATTTGTTTACATTATAAAGGAGTCCCATAAACATCCTTTTACGAACCATAAAATAACCTCCTACCAGAAAGGGATTCTCACCAAAGTCATCCTCCTCTCTACTTCTTAGACTCAGACACTTCACTTGTTCTAACCTAGGTTCGACACGACAGGATGAGGATGAACACGTACTTTACGCACGCTGTCTCTCTGTTTTCTTCTGTGATCTGTTCTCGCCGTGATGTTTATAACGGAATCCCAATGGAACTGTAGGAATGTCAGACTCAAAAAGCGGAGCGCGAAAACACATTTCCAAACAGCAGTTACATAATGAGCCTCATAACTGAATCCCCTCCCCGAAGCGAGACACCTCTCTCCTCTCAGACACACATAAACAAGCACCATCTATCACTATAAACACAAACATTAACAAACACTGCTACTTTTACCCTATCATGATGTGACAATACACAGATACACAGAATGCAAATTCTTAGTTCCAAAATCAGAAGACCCGATCAGTTCAACATTTAAAATAATTTATCAACGTTTAAAATATCTCACCTCAGCGCTCAGTGCATAACTCATTGCTATATAATTTCTCATAAAAGTTTTAAAAGTAACTTCAACTGTCATTTACTACTAACAGGGTCGTGAGATTTGGTCCAGCTGGTGAGGAAGTCCATCACTGTCACAAGTATATTGACACGCAACGCGTCTATTATTCTTTGCTACAATGTTGCAGTGTCTGTCTCATGATGACGTCGTTTCTTTCTGTATCTTTCTCACCCCTCCCCCTCCAACTTGGCAACATCATACTCACAAAATGCCCGTTATTTTACGCAACAAGCTTTTGTTTAGACAGTTCAGTAAAACCAAATTGAAGTTCGCAGATGCCCATGGTGTCATTCAGGTCATTGTTTTATTCCTTGAGCCAGTCTCTGACTGGCACGGCTTGCAGATAAAGCACAGAAGTGGGTCAAACTAGTTTTTTTGTGAAACATTATAAAGTGAATTTAACGGTGAGGTTTTAAAAATGCCATAAATAAATAAATAAAAACGTAATACCCAAAACGGTTATAAACCTTATTTACTATGAAAATGTCAAGCCAAATGCACCAACCTCAGAAATGTATGGAGATTTAAAGAATAAGCTAAGGTCATAATTTATATTAGGCGTTCATGTTTATGTTGCATTGCAATTTGCAAAACACTTTTGCTGCTGGTGGGATACGAGTATTGTTAGGGGCAGGTTTCATAGTATGGTTACACTGTAAAAAATCCAGATTTTTAATAACAACAACAAAAAAAAGACAGTCCTTTACCTTTATTTTAAAATGTAGGCTACTCACAACTCTGTAAAATTAAAAACAATATCCATAAAATTATCACTTTCTGATGCAGGAAAAATACTCTATTATTTATAGAGTTTTTTTTCTTTTTCTTAAATGACACATATCTCCAAAAATAATGGAGATAATAATTCGTGAAATCACCACCAGATGGCGCCATTGCTCACTGTAAAAAAGAAAAACAGCAATGGTGCCAACTGTCCCTTTGCGCCATCTGGCCATATATCCACCATATATATATATATATATATAGAAAAATATTAAACACAGTCAAATGACTGGCTGCCAAACAAAAACTGTAAAATAAAAGTTAAATATCCTAATTAAGTGCAAAAAATACAAACAATTTCATAAAATGTTTTACAATAAACACTGTTATTTTACAGGTAAATTATAGGCTACATTAATTATGTAACTACTTAATTACGGCTGTAATTACATGCAGGCATTTTTAAATATAAGTAGCCTACAATGTAAAACGTGCACACAATAATGACATTGTATCAAATGATTAATGTTAATACATAGTTAAAACAGTTAAAGTGTGACTAGCTGTAATTTTAACACATGGATTGCTATAGCCTTTGTTATTAAAAAAGGGGAATTCTTCAAGGGTAAATTAGGACATTGCAGCATACAAGAGGACTTAGTGCAAATTCTCAGTAATATAGGAGGATGTGAACAATGAGATGTCAATGAGTCTTTCAACAGTCATGCAGTTTTAACCTGAATGGTCCCAGGAAACTGCACCCTGCCTATGATTATCCAATTATCATTGAATTAAAAGTAAAAAGTAAACGGGTCTAAAATGTATTTTTATCTCGCTACAATGTGTATTATGTGCTGTTAGAAAAAAAGTTACAATTTTAAATGAATAGCCTACTGGTGGAGTAACACAATTTTGTAAAATAACTTGTGGGATACAACTTGTAGGCTAAAAAGTATCCCTTTTCCTGAAAAACATTGTGCATTATTGAACATCTTTTGTACTCATTTCTGTTCAACTGTGTAAATATTAGAGCTACAATACTAATGTGTATTACACGAAATAAATTTCCAATTGTGAGCAGTCGATATGAACACTTTAGCCTACACAACCACACAAACTGTCCTCCTCATTATGTACAATAATTGGTTTCAGTATTACAGGTGTTTAGGAAAGTGCTGTAGTGATTTTTATTGCAAATTACATTTAAATACTAGTACATGTTAGTAAATGTAAAATATTCTGAGGCCAACAGGTTAAGAAAAAAAAAAAAAAAATAGAAATAGGCTACCTAATAAAACATTGAATGAGTCTATCGGCCGAATTGGGAGTGGTACAGCTCTACTTTTAGTCAGAAATGAAAGTGAAACTGTTGTTTAATATGGCCAAACCTGTTAGTATACTATTTTCAACAATTTCAGGTTTTAAAAATAGGCTTTGCGAAAAGGCACAACATGTGGCAAATCCTTTTTGCGCACGTCTCTGCGCATGACACACAACTCGAACCTCACGTCCATGGCAACAAGAAACAATTGCATTTGTTTAAGTTTTTACTTCTCAGACTGTTTAGTTTAAAGCACGTAAAAGTTCAATGCCTCCCAAAAAGAATGGAAAGGGGAGCGGAGATGGCCTATCAAATAAAAAGGAAAGTATTGAGCCTGTGCAGAAAAACGGCGAAGAATTAACGGAGAGTGACAAAAACTTTTTTCGGGCTCAAATACGTGATTTGGAGGAGCGACTGGAAAGGTGAGAGTTCTGGCAAGTTATCACGACCACTGACATTGTTGTTTATTTTTATTACATTAAGAGTTTTTTCAAGTTTACACGACATTCAAACTACCTCAGAATTGGAGAAAAACAACAACCCAAAAACAAAAACGCATTTGCACTTCTTGTAGCCTAAGCCTACAGTAAAAACCTAAAGCAATGGAGGAAACACTCACCTAATGACGAAACAGATTTGACCACTTGATTGAAGTTTCAGTACGTTTACACTTAAAGATATAAGATTATAATCGCATCTTCAGAAATCAGTTAGGCTAGTTGGCCATTTGTTTAATTCGTTTAGCTCATGTCTCTGCCTTAGAGGGAAATAAAATGGAGTAGACTTTGGTTTATAATGAATAATGTTAATAATTAACCTGACAATATACTTAACCAAATATGTCATATCTCAACAGGAAGTACTTGCCTCATATGTGCCATTAAGAACTGTGACCTTGTCTTTTTTTCTTGCAGATACCAGCTTAAATGTGATGAATTGGAGGTTAAAGAAAAGGACTTATCCTCTAAGATTAATAATGTGGAGAAAGGGAAGAAAGATATAGTTCTCTACATGAAACGCACACTGGCTCAAAAAGAGGATGAACTGAATGATCTGGCTGAGACTTTATCAAGACACCAGCAAGCCCAAGAGGCCGAGAGAGAGTCCTTTGAGTTACAGCTGAGCATGCTTAGACATGAACTTCAGGAAAATAAGGAAAAATTCACATCTGAGAACATGACGCTTGGTACAAGCTTCTGAGCAGTCACATATTTGCATATATACAAAACAAATTTCAAATAAAATGAAAACATATAACAAATTGTCACTAAGTGTGTGATACACTCTTAAAAATAAAGGTTCCTTATGAGGGTTCCATGAAGAACTTTTAACATCCATGGAACCTTTCCATTGCGCAAAAGGTTCTTTGTATTGGGAAAAGGTTCTAAGAAAAATATTATTATTACTGGACTGATTATTAAATGCACCTTTCTACCTATCAAGATTACCAGTGTCCATAATTAAAATATGTTTACCTTTTTGTGTTTAGCTGGTAAGCTGGCATCTTTGGAGGACTTTTCTATACAGAGAGAGAAGCTCATGGCTGAACGCAGGTCGTTGGAACAGCAGCTTCAAAATCAAAAAGAGGAGCATCAAGCACAAATCTATAATCTGGAGAAAAAAGCTGTACTGGACAATGACAGGTGAGCATGTTCATACTCATCGTTCAGAGTGCCTTCTTAACTGAATGTGACTTGACTTGATCAACAGTAAAGGCCCGTTCACACCAAGGACGATAACTATAAAGATAACGATAAAGATATAATTCTAAAAATCGTTCTCCATATTAAAGAATAACAGAGTTCACACCACAACTATAACGATAAAGATATGAGGAACGATATCGTTGGGATCACTTTCAGAACGATTTTTTTCCAGCTGTCAAACGATAAAACACTGACAGTCAATCAGAATCCATTCTAATTTAAAGGTCTCGCGCATTTAAAATGGGGCGGGCGCGCGCGTGCTTAGAATAAAAAGACCGTTATTGTTCGTTGGTGTGGACGCATATATAGTTATCTTTATCGTTATCTTTATAGTTATCGTGCTTGGTGTGAACGGGCCTTTACTCCCATTTATAAATACTGTGCATTATTTGATGTCTGAAACCATCAGCATAGAACGGGAGATTGTTTCATCTTACACACATCATCTATTTTCACTGAATGATTGCAATGTAAAGGATTACAAAGAGGCATTTGTTCAGTAAACAAGTGGATCTGTTGCTTGGTATATATGTATAGTACTGCATTCAAAAGACACTAAGGTTCTTTCAAATCCTTGAACTCACTATGTTGCAGAGATTTTTCAACTTCTCACACAAAAAAATATTAAATAAATTATAAAATTAATAGTTTCAGAAATATGTGTACATTTCTGCAATAAATAGTCTTTAAAAATATTATGGTAATACTTTACAATAAGGTCCCATTAGTTAATATTAGCTAATCCATTAACAAACATTAAAGTCAGCATGAAACAGAAGTTGTAATAGTCTTTTCTTCCATATTGCGACACGTATTTTTCTTGCACAAGAAAAAAATGTAGGGCGGCCGCGGGACACTGAAAAAAATGATTTGTTGAATTTAATAAAAAGATTTATCATAAGTGGTTGCACACAATTGATTTTTAGCTACATTTAAACAAATGCATTAAGTTGAACTTAAGTTCAACTTAATGCATTTGTTTAAATGTAGCTAAAATCAATTGTGTGCAACCACTTAGATACATTTTTTTTATTAAATTCAACGAATAATTTTTTTTCAGTGTGCCCATTAGGAATTGATTGAATTGTTGGATCATTGTGGTTTGTTATTGTGATGTCACGTGAGTGACAGGTTGCCCCGCCCTCACGCCAGTAAACGCATCATCAGAGAAGAGAAATAAGTTGCTGCAAGAGGGAGGGAAAGTTATTTTAATTAAAGATTACGAGGGCATATGAAAAAAAAAAAAAGATGTGTACAAATAAATCATTTATAATAAATACTGAAAAACATTAAACAGAATTACCCATTTTGATTGAATGGTGACAGGCTAAAGAAAGAAATGCTGCAACACGTTGCTGCCGTAGCAGCTGAATTCCGGCGGGTGTCAGACCAAAAGATGCCTGAGACGACAATGAGGGCCATGCAAGAGAACCTCTCTGTGACGGCACAACTTCAGCTGCTCTCAGACAAGACCCAGGAGCTGCTGAAGGAGAATGATGCTCTACGAGCAAGAGAAAGACAACTCAAACTAGAGAATGGCATTACAGAACCGCTGCTGCATGAAATAACCAAGAAGAATGTTGCTAATCAAAAGGTTGCCAATTTAGCCAAAAAATACCCAGCTAACAGGGAATGTTCTTAGAACTTTGGATAACGTTCTGGCAAGGTTAACTCAAAGCTATAAACAAACGTTCTTCCAGTAACGTTAACAGAACATTCTTTCAAAGTTATCTGTGTTTAATAATGTCCTCAAAACATGGAATGGTTTTGTCCTGAAACGTTTTAGTTGGATGTAGTTTTTTTTTCTCTGAACATTCTGAAACATTCACATAACCCCCCAAAAAAGTTAAAACATTTTTTAAAAATGGACAATTTAAATGTTAGGACAATTTAATGGCAATGCTAGCAAAACATTCTTGGAACATAGTGTATTTTTTGTTAGCTGGGTACTTTCATGCATTTAAGTGATTTTTTCTTTGCTGTTTTGAAACGTGTATTTTATATAGCCTAATGCTCAGATGAAACATAACTCTTTCTCAAGGTGGTCCATCGGTTGACAGAAAAGTGCAAGCAAATGCAGTCTGAAGTTGAGAAATGTGCCAAACTTAAACTGGAGCACCAAGAGCTTCTGGACGGTCATACTGCAGTATCCACAGAGCTTGATGCTCTCCGGTAGGACTCCTGAAGTCACTTATGAGTTAAATAAATGACTTGAATTACATGTATTTTAATAGTATTACCACCACTTACAGAAAGAAACATGCAACAGTTATAGAAGTGCTGAACCAAACAAAAGCTGAAGCCAAGACTCACAGGAGAGAGCTTGAGGAGGAAAGGACGCTGACGGGACAGATAAAGACAGTTCTTGAAGAAGCAGCTATAGCGCTAAAAGAGGCCTTAACAGTAAGGGTGAACGTAAAGATACATTATCATTCGGTGCTTTAGAAAAGTAAATAAACAGTAGTCTTACTCTGCTTTGGTTACAGGAGGTCCCTAAAGAGCAAGACTCGGAACTGAAGGTTATCGTAAGACGAAATCAGATGATGCAAAAGCTGCTGGCTGTGCTGGACAGTGCTGCAGCTTTAGGAAAAGGTCCTGCTCTTACTGAATTGGCTTGCAGAAGTGATCTTAAAAAAGTCTCTTACATGAAAAGGTACTAAATGTATTTTACTTCAATGACATGGAAAACATAACCATAATATAGTATGAAGAATTGATTATGGCAATGTGATTTAATGACTCTCATACTTGCTTTCAACTCCAGACCAAGTGAACTCCAGCAGAAATCTACTAATCTTTCTCACTTCGAAAATGGAGACCTGGGTTTGGTCCCTCGCAAAACACACACCACCTCATCAAAGATGAGAAATCTCTCTAGGAGTGCTTATACCTCTCCACATAAGTGAATATATAAGTTATGGCACATCAACAGTACAGACAGCATGTGACGATGTAATAATGTGAAAAATTGTTTATATTGCAGCTGATGAATTTCAGAGGATGAGATTCATTAGTGTACGTTTAATTCTTTTTTAGGAAGTTATCAAGTGAAAAATGACTGACTTCTTCATAGTCATAGCTCATCACAAGCTTTGTGGGGGATTTTTTTTTCTTCCAATAATTCCAAATTTCATTGTTGTTTTCATGTCTTGCCATTAGGTGGCAGTGTTGTATTATTATATGGATAGATAAGTGAACTTGGCTTGAAATTGCAATAAAGTGTCTTTTGTAAAAGAAAAAGTGTGGTTCATCAAGTGTTATAACAAGTGTAATTATACTTTATTTACTATCTACTAAAATAGCTTTGTATTTAAACAGGAAAAAAGATTTCAAAGATTAGTACTGATTAGTATTGCCCCCTGCTGGTGATGTCGTAAATACACCATCTTGTTCTAAAACTGTCTTTCTCCATTGACAACTTTTCAAAAATACTTTTGGGTGGTTCTGAGCCAGTTGAGCACGTTCTTTTGAGATGAATGGTAATCTCCGGGTAATGTAGGCCTTGTGTGTGTCCCTGTGGTTGGGTCAGTGAGGGCCCTACAGTCACGTTGGCTATATCTCAACTGCAAATGTTTACACAGGCCTATAAATGACTCATTGAGATTTTGAGACCTTATCAAGGGTTACTCGAAATTATGACAAACTATTAGGAAATGTGTTTCTGCTGACTTCTCAGAAAAACTCTGGCAGTAAAAAAAGCAGTGTTGAGTAAGTTTAGCAGAGATAGAACTGTTGAACATCAATATCGGACTGTTATTTAGTTATTCATTTTGTGCATACGTCTGTGGTTAACATTAGGCCTACTTACCTTTACCAATTTATATCGTAAATATTTTTATTGGCTGCCGCTTTTAGTTTGTGCTTGCTGTTTAATAATTATTTGAAACAGCAAACTGGCAGCTCCAGTAGTCAAGTCACCTTCATTTATATAGCGCTTTTAACAATATACAGTACTGTGCAAAAGTCTTAGGCATGTTAATATCCATTAATTGTAATAATCCAGTGAGATTTGTGTATGCACAAGGAGTCTGACAACAGCCAGGATGATCTGATCTCACCATCATCGAGTCTGTCTGTGATTACATGAAGAAACAGAAAAAACTGAGACAGACTAAATCCAAAAGAACTACGGGAACGTCTCCAAGATGCTTGAAGAAACCGAATCCAATGTTAGCTTCACTTCCTGTCTCCTGAGATCCCTTCATCTGATGACATTTTTAAGGTGTTCCATTCGGTGACAGTTAAGCTAGAAAAAGAAAGATGGCGTCTGAAAGTTGCGATTACTGGTCAGTTTGTGTGTATATGAACGTTTTTCATGTTTTCCACTACATTTTTGTTTAGTTTTCACCAAAGCTTGCTCTATTTAGCTGTATCATTAAACTGTTACGGTGCCTCAGAAGTCTGTTACGTGAGGTACCTTCATGCGCAAACACTGCCTGCAAAGTCATTGCTTGATAGGGCAGCGAGGCAACAATCAGTTGCCTTCGTTTTTGGATGCAGCTAATAACGTCAAGGTTGTAGTGTGATTGGTTATCAAGGCACATGTGATCCTAGTTAGCCGTTACGCTTTCTCCAATGGTAGAGTCAGCCACGGACCTTCATATCTCCCAATAATAAGACCATCTCTGGTTGAGCGTACATCGGCTGGACAGTGGTTCTTGCAGTCCATTGTGGCTTTCCCTTCAAATAGTGGCTATTTAATGCTAAATGGGGTGATTTCAGACACAGCCACACCAATGCGCATGGCTTCGTCACACATGTTCCCGCCCCCATGGTCATGGAAAATACCATTAAAAATCTTTATATCACCTGGCTTTCTATTAATGCTATATAGTGAATGACAACTGTCTGTGGTCTCCTAGTGGCTTAATTTGCAGCTAAACAAAAGAATGCCTTCATAATAAACTCAGACAAGCTCAGTGCCAACTCATTTTTCATCAGTTTTTTTTTTCATGAATTAGTATGTGTGCAAAGTATTGTGAAAGATTGAAGGCATAAGGATACACTTGATGCATCCTTCAAAATGAGCCGAAAGAAGGACGCGAAGCGAAGGCTGCCCTCCAAGGATCCTTCAAATTGAGACGTCCTTTGACTGAGCTTGATGACTTGGCAGCTGAGATATGCAGCCTTCCAATTGAGAAGCACCACCAAAGGGGTGGTGTGTCCATTGCCCAATGAATCTACTGTAGTGTAAATCCATTTTTTTTTATTGGTTCACGGTCAATCTGAAATGTCATATGGTCAAGAGTGTCGTAAAGATTCTTCAAGCTATTTTTGTGTTTCATTAAATAAAACAAAAGCATACGGGTTTGGAACAAAACGAGGGTGGGTATGAACGTTGTCAGCATGTTTTCCTTATTCTTTATTTATTCAAACGGCCAAAACAACTTCAGATAGACAAATATAAGGACTGCTGTCCTCCATACTCATATTTCTGTGGTATCAATGTGATTTAATTTACACAAAACTGAAATCTTTGTTCTTTGGTTTTTTGGAGGTAATGTAAAAATATTCATTATAAGAATATCCACCTCTTTCTTTGCTCTGAAATCACAACATGCATTACAATGAGACCTCAAATTTACACATACAAAGAACAGATATTTAACAACCTCTTGTGGCAAGGTAAGATGGCTCCTGACAGTTTTGATCAAGAATTTCATACTCTTTTTGGTCACAGATATTGAAATAATTAGCTCACCATGATGTCAAAGCTGTTGACAAACCTAATATAGTGGAATATTCTAGTGCTCTCATTTTGATCAGCAACAGCAATATTACAACTCAGGTTTGTAATTTGTACACACACCTCAACAAAGACACAAAAATCAGTCATTTTGACGCAGCAGAGCATATTTTCCATGTCAAACAATTACTTCTGCAGTCAGATAGGGCTTATTCAATTGCATATATGTACTTAATGATGGAAAGGCCTACAGCTGAGGGATATAAAGCATAATGCTTTATGACAACACCATGTCTCCTATAATAAAAGAGTTCTTGTGCCTTTAAAGTTCAAATATTTGTACAAATAAGGCATAATAGAGGATTAAAAGTATTTTTGGCTGGGAAAAAATGATCATTTTAACTTTCCTTTAAAAAAAATTCTACAAAAATATTCCCTTTTAAGGTATAAAAGGCACTTCAGTTAAAAACAGAAATCTAACCACAGGAGTTAAATGCATGTGAATCCATTTCTTTAAAACGTACTGTCCCAAAACACCCAAAAAATAGAGATGGGAGGTAGCTGTTTACATGTTACTTTTCAAGTCTGGATTCACCTTGACTCATATTCTGGCTATGAATGTATGCACATGTGTGTTGGTATCTGAGGCTTTTACAACAGATGCGCAGATATACACAAGTACGCATGACAATAAACCTGAATTTATGATATGAGTGACAGTAAACCTCACTTCCTTAGAAAACCAAACAGAAGAATCATCTTTTAAAAACAATCTGTTCATTCTCTATTGCACTTTACATAAAATATACATACACACACATGTACATGTATAAATACACATGATCATGTATAACTATAGAATACAAAATAAGTACTTCATTACAAATAAATGTTAAGCTCATTATAGCTTGTCCAAAATGGATCATGTGCGAAAAACACAACTGTGAATAAATTAAGACTTCTAACAGCATATAATAATCACCTCTACCACCTCTAACATATCCAGGCCTTGTTTTGCTCTGAAAAGACAGCATCTCTCATCTCGAGCTGCTCGCATAAGAAGTCTTGTTTCCTCCAAAGCTGCTCTCGATTCCTCTTTCCTCATGTTTAAAGGCTGAGGTCCATGCTTGAGAGGAGAGGTACAAAACTCAGGCCAGTTTTGTTGGCCTCAAGGCTAACAGAGACTCTGTAATCCTGTTGATCATGTTTGTTTTTTTGGCTTCCATTGTTGCTTTCTTTATAAAAAGCATACAGAGCCCACCTCCAGGTGGTAATGTGAGCCAGGTTTAGAGCTGGGCAAATTGTAGACCTCCACAATGGGCAGTAAGTTTGGGTCCTGTGTCCGGAAAATGAACTGTGTCTGATGCCATCGTCCATCTGTGATCTGAGAGGATAAAACATGGAAGGATCAGCTGCAATAATGAGGTATCCTAATAATGACATGTGTAAAATAGTATTTTTTACATTGCCAAAAAGGCTGAACCCCTTAAAGGATTAGTTCACCCCAAAATGAAAATTTCCTAATAATTTACTCACCCCAATGCCATCCAAGATATCCATGTCTTTCTTTCCTCAGTGGGAGAGAAATTATGTTTTTTGAAGAAAACATTTCTGGATTTTTCTTCTAACAATGGACTTCATTGGTTACCATTGTTTTTAAGTCCAAATCAATGCAGTTTCAAAAGTCTTTTAAGTGTTTAAACGGGCTGTACGCGATCACAGCTGAAGAAGAGGTTGTTATCTAGCGAAACGATAGGTCATTTTCAATTTTTTTAAATAATTTATAGACTTTTTACCTTCAATAGTTCGGATTGAGCTGATCAACAAACGGACAGGCTAACCCATCACGTTGAAAGGTCACGCCGGCGCCGGCAGAAGTACCGCCCCACTGTTTACAATGCGACCGTACGTAGGAGGATAGTTCAAATAGTATTGTTTGCTATATAGTAATAGTATTCAGTGAATATGAATAGTATATGAATAACATTCTGATGAATATGAATAGTAGTTCAAATAGTGACCTTTCAACGTGATGATGTAGTTCCCTGTCCGTTTGTTGATCAGCTCAATCCGAACTATTGAAGGTAAAAAGTTTATAAATAAATTTTTTTTTTTGAAAATGACCTATCGTTTCGCTAGATAACAACCTCTTCTTCAGCTGTGATCGCGTACAGCCCGTTTAAACACTTAAAAGACTTTTGAAACTGCATTGATTTGGACTTAAAAACAATGGTAACCAATGAAGTCCATTGTTAGAAGAAAAATCCAGAAATGTTTTCCTCAAAAAACATAATTTCTCTGCCACTGAGGAAAGAAAGACATGGATATCTTGGATGGCATTGGGGTGAGTAAATTATTGGGAAATTTTCATTTTGGGGTGAACTAATCCTTTAAGACATAAAATATTTACTCAAAGTACCCCCTGAGATTTTAAGTTAATATTTAAAATATATAACAATAAAAGCTGTTTTTGGACTAATAAGGAAGTTTTCAGTTCTGAAACTTGCAGGATATTCTTATAGTATGATGACCTTGTATGTCAAAAGCTCAAGGAAAACACACATCCGACAACATTGCTTTATTTTGACTTAAAAGTGGACTCAAGTCTCCACATTGAAGACAGAAATATATCACTGTAGTAAATTACAGTTAAAAATAAAAATAAAATAATTAGAATTATATACATTGCAAGTTACAATACAAATACTATTACAAAACGTTCAAACCGTAGAGCTTTTAACATTTCAAATTCTTCAGTTTTTATGTTGGCGGGATACTGATGAAATGCTGTAAACGTTCGAAATTTACGCAATGTTGGAATTTATGCGAATGTGTAAATAAAGTAAACAATGGCGCATGTTTCTTTCTCAAATGGACGTTAAAATCGCAGCACATGCAGAGATAGAGTTTTTGCATTTACTGTGAACTGAGGCGCTCTGAGACACTAGATCATAAAACAGTACCGCACTCTGAAACACGCAATGCATCATACTATATCGATTTTTAATCAAATTGCTCACAAACTCCCTGCTGTTTCCTCACAAACCCTGTATTACTTTATGCATACCCAGCACTCATCCTTTATCAGATCAGGCTCGATGAATCCCCCAGACTCGATTATCTGTCCGTTCCAGGCTTTAAAGTACACTGCGCTAGAGGAAGGAGTTTTGGAATCCCCCTCTGCCCAAACAGAGATGTTCAGGCAGTGGATGGTGATGATCTGCACAGACTCTGAGCTCAGGAGGTGGATGAAGTTCATCTGGATCAGACTCACTCCAGTCTCCAACTTAAGAAAAGAAATAACAATATAATTGATAAATTAGAACAATGGAACAACATGAGGGGGAAGAAATGCTGACAGATTTTGAACTATTCTGTAGAGAAATGAACACAAAAGCAGAGCTTCCTGAAATTGGGCAGTGTTAATTCAGCGTAATACTGCTCATAATGTTCTGGGGCTGGTTGCCAGCTTTAAAGACCTTGGACACAGCGACTGGCTTGAGGCAGGTTTGACCTCCATTGGTGAAGTTACACATCACTTCAATATTGTCAGAGGAGCAGCCCAGGTTAGGATCTATCCAGTAAGTGCCTTTAGTAAAGAAAAGATAAAAATAAAATGAGTGAGTACATTCCTAACCTATTCGTTCCTATCATGACAAACTACAACTGAGATTGGCTATTAGCTATCTTTATTATTTTACATATTTGGTTGTATTAAAGTAGCTATAGTGAACGCCAATGAAATTTACAATGAATATAATGTACTCACCATCATTCAACTTCTGCTCACATTCAAACAGATCTCTGCACATTCTGGCTGGATTCTCCTGGGTGCCCAGCGGGTTCTTGATGCTGTGGATCAGGGTGCTGAGGTAGTGGAGAGTCTTAAAGATCTCGGTCCCCTGGTCCAGCATTGGAAGGTCAGTATCCTGATACATCTGTGGAATGGAATGAAACAAAGTCAAAATGGTCTGATGTTTGCAGATTACCTGTGACTAGGGGCTTTCACACTGGGCATCTATGCTGAGGTCTGAATCCGAGTACGATTGTTCCCGGTGTCCCAGCAGCGATGGTCTCGTTTCGCACTCATTTGATTCAGTCGTTACCTGACGCGTTTGTGTTCATCTTTCGTTATCACTAACGTGAATGTCGCATGATAGAAAACAGAATTATAATTTTTTTAATCTGTGCTATTATGCGCAGCAGAGTGAACAACTGTTTTGAGGAGACAGCTGATTGTGAGCTAAGCATTCATTTGCTGCTCAGATTTCACTCATTCTGCACGATTACACCGCATGCTCACTCTCTCTCGTATCCAATGTAAATCATCACCACTGTCATCCCCACATTTTATTTAGTTGAACTAATGATGTTGTCATTAAAACGCATCCACAGGTTACTTTATTTCATGAAAAAGTCCAGACCCGAGTGCAAGCTGCTTTCACATTCATGTGAATCATTGCAACCAAACAAATTGCACCTCCTAAAGGTAGTCTTGGGTTCAGTATCATGGTATTGGTTCCACATTTTGTTAGGGATGAGTTCTAAACATTACTTGGTACCTCAAATTGATCCCCAGACCCCCCAGAAAATGTACCCATATATGAAAAAGAAATGCTTGACCCATGCTGTTTCAATAATTTGAAAATAATAAATAAATAATACTTTAAATAATTAAAAAATAAATAAATATTGCACAGACAAAACCTTTAATCAGTGATGACATTTATTGGATACAACTGATACATAAAAAAAAAATATATATATATGTATATATATATATTTGAGAATTAGAATATATAGATCGGGCTATGTGAGACTGCAGTTTGAATTACTTTCCTTTCTTTGCACGACACATGCCTTTGGCTTGCTCAGTTGGGGATATTTGGGAGTTATTTAATTTGATTTTATCAATCAATAAATTCCACTAGAAACAAACCTTGTTGTATTATTTTAATTTAATACTGTGAAGCTGCTTTGGTACAATCTGTATTGTGAAAAGCGCTATACAAATATACTTGACTTGACTTGACTTGACATAGACATTACAGAACAGAATAGCTATTTCGGCATTAACCTGAACATTGTTTAAGCCTTCATTTCATATGTTATTGAATGGAAGCAAGGCTCTTGGGAGCTCAAGTAAACGTCAAATCTGTAATGTTTTGGTTTTGGTTCAAGTTCATGTTTTCATGTCTTTTATGTGCAAGTATAAAGTTTTCATAGTCGTTGTTCCTGGGCTGCGTTCCAGTCCACTTTTAGACACGCACTTGCGAACTTCCCTAAGCACTTCCCCTCGGGGGAATCCCTGCTGCCATTTTGAAGTGCGTTCCACTTCGTGAAGTGGACGAGGGAAGTTTATATGGACAGACCCTCCTCGTTCCCTCGATTTTGACCAAGGGAGCGAGTCTACTTCATATGGCAGCTCCATATACCACAATGCAACACGATTGTGACATTACCGCAGATCTCGTCTAATCACCACCTCAGCAAACAACTCTATGATATATTAATTATAATTTTTTTTATTTAAAACAACCCAAACACACCTATATACATTTGGACAAATGCATAAAACAAATTCTGCATTAAACAAATTATTATAGGGAAAATAAAATGATAATAATAAATCAACTCCATAGCTGATTCCAAGTGATCAAGGGCTTAGGACGTTCCAATTCAGCCCATTGCAGTTTCCGCCAGTAGTGGGCACTCGTGCAGCTATAGCAACTATATAACAATGACGTACATCGAAGTGAACGAGATGGAGGGAAGTTAGCGAGTAAAGGGCTTGACAATTTTGGACTGGAACGCAGCCCTGTTTGTCATGTTATTCCCTTATCCCGTCATGTGATCAAGTCATGTGCTTCCCTAGTCTTGTGTGTATGTTCCTATTGGTTCATTGACTGATTGTTCACAGGTGTTTCTTGTTAGTCATTAGTCTTTGTGTGTATATAGCCCTCATGTTCCCATTGTCTGTTGTCTAGTTTTGTTGGTTGTAACATGATTTTGGTGAGTCTAGACAGTCCCAGGTCTAGTCATCTTCTTGTTTTGTTTATCTGTGTTTTGTTTAATAAACTGCACGTGGGTTATCACTGCAACTCTCATCCATAGACTATACTTTACAACCAGTGGCGGCTACTAGTCTGTCAAAGAGGGGAAGCTCATTTTTGGGCTACATCATAAAATTGTCCATTTATTTAAAAGTTCCTTTTCAAGAAAATGGTCTGTGACCCTGTCGTACCAACTAGGCGTCTTTTCCAGTGACTTGACCAGTGTCCTCTCAATGGCCAGCAGAGCTAGGCTGCTTAAACGGTCTTGGCCCATTGTGTTACGGGTGTAGGACTTGAGCTGCTTTAAACAGGAGAAGCTCCTTTCTACACCTGCAGATGTAGCTCCAATTGTTGCCACTAATGAGAACAGTTTGTAAAGCTGAGGCATTGCACTGTCCAACTCCATGTCTTTAAGGAACACCAAGTAATCACACAGCTTTCCCCTGTTACCCTGCAAGTCCTGATCTGAATACAGGACTTGAAGTTCTGACCTCAGTCTCCCTGAATCAAATTGATGGCCATAAATTTTCAGGACACTTTGGAAGGCCTCCTCTGGAAATACTTGTCTCATGTCATCAAATTTCCCTGGATTGACTAATTCTAAGAAGAGCATACTTTCCAAATTTGAAAAACGTTAAAGAATCTACTCCAAGATGTTATGAAGGATGGCCATGTACAGGTTTCTGTATCGCTCTTGGGGATCCTGCAATTGGGTCAGAAGGCGCTTTCTCATGGGCTCATCTCGTGGGTCTGATGTGAGATCTGCTGTTTTGGCATAAACAGCTTGGAAAGCCCCCTCTGACCTCTTCTCTTTGACAAATGCAAGAAGAGACTCAATTCTTTTCTTGCAGTAAAGAACATCCATCGCCCTCTGCTGGACAATATCAAAGACCACATCAGTCTCAGAGAAGATTTGTTCATATGTGTACAACATGAACACAAACTCAAAATCCTCCAGTTTCCTCACAAAGCCTTTGGCACAATCCAGTGTATCATCATCCATTGTCGTATCTGCAATGATGTTCTCAAATGTCTGCAGGAGGCCATCATAATTGTTTGCCACAGGGCTCACTATCCGTGATGTGAAATTCCATCGAGAAGGAGTGTTTCTGGGCAACCTTGAACAGCCTGCAGTCTCCAGAAAAGATGTCCTCTTTGTGGATTTTGAAAAAAATGTGGCAAACCCAGAGAGTGATGCAAATAATAATATTGTGCACTCAGGCAAGCATTTAGCCCCCTGTGACAGCACCAGATTCAGTCTGTGTGCATAGCAATGCACAAACATTGCACTGGGGGCTATTGCTTTCACTTTGGCCTGCAGACCATTGAGATCTGAAGCCATGACAGCAGCCCCATCATAGGTCTGTGCCACAAGCTTTTCCTTAAAATTGTAGCCCTGCATGTTCTCATTTAATATATCAAAAACGGACTGGGCATCTCGCCCCCCAGAAACATTAAAAAATCCAATAAAGCGCTCTTGAATTTTACCTGCACTATCCACATAGCGAACAATGACAGAGAGTTGGGCACGGCAGGATATATCAGTTGTTTCATCCACCTGCCATCCAAAAAAGGGAGCATCCTGAATTTCATCTCTGATCTGATCAGAAACGGTGGCTGCAAGAGCAGAGATCAAGTCATTTTGAATAGTATGGGACATACCAGAAAACACAGTTGAGGACTTGAATTGTGTGGACAGGACAGAGTCATATTTAGCTAATGTTTCTGTGAACTCCCAGTAATTCCCCTTGTTGGATGATTCACTACTCTCATCATGTCCCCTAAATGACAGCTCCTGCCGGCCAAGCAAGGATGTCACATCAATAAGGCGGTTTAGGAAGGCCCTGTTTTGTTTGACTGTTTCATTATGTTTAGCCACTTGAATGCGAGCACCTTCATTGATTGCATGCTCAACCCTGATCCTGCCCATGCAACTTAATCTTGCACATGCACTCATGGTCATTGCTCTTTTCATGTCTTTTATATGCCCTGTCAAAGTTAGACAGATCTCCAAACCCCACCTTTGACCAAACAACACATCTGTGAGATGGTTTCATCAAGAAGCATGGCCAGCAGTACATTTTATTTGTCACAGCACTTCCAGTCAGCCAGCTAACTTTGTCATACCAGGAGAGCTGAAAAGACCTGTTATTTTTCCCAATCTTTTGCACTAAATCAATCTTAGGTGTTGAACTGCCCTGCTGTTTAATTCTAAGTTTTTCTTCGTAAGGAACACTTTCAAATGGCTTTGCCAAAATCAGGTCGACAATATTAGCACTGTCTGCCATCGTGTGCAGTTTCACCCCTACAACGCTAGCCTAGCCTACTGTATGAATGAATGAATGAATGAATGAATGAACGAACGATCCAAAAAAAAAAAATTAACTCTGTAAAACTGAAACAAGGAATGTGGTGTATAATTGTGTGAAATGTATGATGAAAATTGGCTAGCAATTTCGCCAAGCAAATATCAAGAAATAGGTTGCAGCAGTTTGTATTTCGACTATACTTGAGAAATCCGCGATGGGACTGAGCGCGAATAGCTTCAGCGATTTCTTATAGTACAAAATGGCTGTCAGTCAAAAGGAGATGCAGTCTTTTGACAGACCCTCCAATCATCACGCAGAAGCCCGGAGTCCAGGCCAGCCCACTCCTCATTCACCCCCTGAGCATCCGTGGGCTGGACATAATCGCAGCATTTATCCATTGACCGTCTAGTTTCGAAGCACTGAAAAAAACTGTTCAAAGCAGCCCAATTGACGTCAATGGACGCTGGGCTTCAATAGGGAAATGCACTGTGACGCTGCGTGAATGTATGAGAAGGAAATCGAGTCAGCCGACCTGCTGTATGTAACTGATTCTGAACGAACTCGTCTTTGAGATGAACGTGTTCTAACGCATTTTTAGTCAATAAAATGTTAATACAATAGTACATATTTGACCATTCATTTTTTGACATAATAGGGGAAGCCGAGCTTCCCTTGCAGTCTTAAAGAAATCCCCACAGTTTACAACATCCTTTTAATTTTCCTGGCAAAAACGTCCAAAGTCTTTCACACAAAAATCAGTCAACAGGCTTTCATAGACAAACTAGGAAGTCAGGGAAGTTTTTTTTTAAGTTTCGTTACAAGCTGTTCACACATTGGCAATAAAAAGCGATTCATTCGTACCTATAGCCCCTTTAACAGTAGTAACTACCTGATTAAGTTAAGTGAAGATGCCACAGAACAGACAGAGTTCACTGCTTTGCAGTCAAGTTAATTTGCTAAGGTCAATGATATCGAAACTAAAACTAGACTTGGACACAGAAGCTCTTGAACATTTTGAACACTATTTGGCACCTACGGGAATGTGAAGGAGCACCAAGAGCCTCATTTTCCTAAGAGAAAACAAAGTAGAGTACGACTATGAAGGAAGGTAAACAGTACAATGATTAAAGAAGAAGATTCTTTCCTATATTCAAACACAATATGTGGTGTATCGGCTATCATGTAAGTGTGAGTGCTTTTATTTTTAGGAGAACAAAGCAGCATTTGAAGGAAGGATAGGTACTATCCTATTGTGAGAGATTTTCAGGTAGCTCATAACAGCAATCTTATAATGGAAGCAATAGAAACAGGAAAAAAAAATGGTGGTGGTTGGGGTTGACTTTACAGCCTGCAGTCTCCAGAGCGCTATATAAATGTAATGAATTATTATTATTATTATTTAGTCCCTTTCTTTGAAATTGTTTTTGTCTTTCTTTAGTAATGAAAATGCTTATTTTTTATGTACATGTTTTTTCTAACCGTTATGTATTATCAATTTCCCCCCCTTAATGTAGTGGATTTTAGTGGTGTCTTAGTGGTTTTCTTGACAATTATTACTTTTGTTTGTAATTTCATCTGAGCGGGTGTGTTTAATTAGGCTGCTTTGGGTGAGAAGCTTTTTCTTGAGAAGGAGGGCCTGCCCCAATACCTACACTTGCGGTATTTTCCTGTATTTGGCCCAAGTGTTCAAGAGGGCGTATAACTTTTGATTAGCCAATGGGACACTATTTACATATTAGTTTGTGAAAACACATACAAAAATACAGAGCTTTATTTACACAATTTAGTTTTAAATACTTTTGTATTTAAACTTTTAAATGTCCGTTCAGTAGTCCCTATGTAACAGATGACAATTGAATTTGCTTCTAATTAGGTGATTAAAGGAGTTGCAAATACAAATTGCAAAATACTCATCTCTGTACCAATAAAATGTGCAACACATTTTCCTAATAAATTATATGTAATTTCTAATTAATTTAACTTAAACTGGAAGGTTTTGTGCAAAAAAATTTTTTTTTGCAATTTCGGGGCACACAAGTTTCTGAACATGATGAATAATGTGATATGCCTAGCCTCAAATGCTGCTCAGAAGCAGTATTAGAGATAGTGTGGATTTAGTGTGCATTAAGGGCACTGAGCTTTGGCATTTATTAGTCTTCTGCCCTTACCTCCTGTCGCATGCATGTACTCTCAAGTGGCCAAGACCGACAAAGATACCTTAATATATTCTAGGCATACTTACATGAGCCAAAGATACACCAGGAAGCCCCTATAAACCAATGAGAGATAAAGAAAAAGAAAGCACTGATTACTCTGAGCTTCAGCTAAATGCAATTCAAGGATGACACATACTGTACTATTCATTTGTTTGTTAAAATGCATTAAGACTACTTACTGGAGGTCCAGGTGGTCCACGAGGACCTGGATGTCCCTAAAGATTGGCGAAAAGAACATTTTTATGTTGGTTAAATCGTACTACTTAATTTATATGAATAAACATCGGTAGTAACATTGAAGGACATTGGGGAAACATACCCTGGGTCCCTGAACACCCTATTTCAAATAAAAGGAGAAACACAAAATGTTATTTTCAGTGGCGAACCCTTTTCAAACATGAATTCACTTGGAAATTGACTAGAAATGGTTACCCCAACTAATCTGAATGTAGCTTGAAAGTGTCATAGGCTAAGTCTCATTCCACTCTCTAGTTCCACATGCTGTGAATCAGTTCATGAATATAAATGATTCAATTACCTGCAACACAAGTTCCCAGTTACAAGATTCCCAGTGTATTCAGTGAACTTGTAGAGTGAATGTTTGAGTGCACTTGGAACAATTTTGAGTTGACAATGCAACAGCTTTAGAAATGGTTTAATCCCTGGGAAGTGCACTTGAGTGGATTGAGACACACCCCTAAGGCCCCGATATACTTCAAGTGAAATCGAAGAACAAACTAGTGTGATATCATTTCGAACAAAATTAGGCCACAACTAAGCGTTTCAGGAGTTCTAAACATCTTGCCTTAGTGATCTTTCCAGAAATGTTACACTGGTAAACACCTTTGAACTACGTAATTACGTTGTGATTACATAATAGGTAGCTGTGCTCTGGGGCTTCACCTTCTTTTACGTGGAAATCTTCTGTTTCATTTCTTCTGTTATGTCAGTCGAGGTCAGACGCAAGAAAAATAAAATAAACTAAAAAACACACTGGAGAGCTGCTTTATAGTAGAAATTGAAGCTGTAATTCTAAATGAAAGTGACACTGACACTGTTTTTAATACTGTAAAGCTGCTTGCTTTGCTATGAAGTGCTATAAATAAACATGACATGACTCAAATGGACTCCCAAATTGCAGAGGACATGCAAACATATCCACATCCCTATGTTTACTGTCATTTGTGTTGTATGTTTATTTTGTTATTGAGAGAAAAGCGCCTAGCACATATTTATTTATTAGTCTACCCAGCAGCGTGAGCGGCGTTGGAAAGTTGGCTAACATTATACCGCTGCAAGAATATTTCAACTTCTTTTTACCACTTAGCAAAGAATGAAAAAGAACTTTGCGAGTATATATCCCTTGGTGCCCTTAGACTCCCATCTCATTAATGTCACTGAACGGAGATGATAAGGCAGGAAGTGAGTTTATGCCACAATCAATGCCAGTCTAAAACAAGATTATATAGGAACCATACGTATTAGAAGTTCAGCATTTCAAAAGGATTCTTACCATTTCCCCTTTATTTCCTTTATCTCCTTGTGGTCCCTAATAAAAAGAGGATCTTTTTAGATTATGCACCCAATTAGAAGCCACCTGTGAAACATCTTGAGTGATTCAGATCATACATACTGGGTTACCACTAGGCCCAATGATACCAACGGGTCCGATGGCTCCTTGCATCCCCTTAAAAGAAGAAACACCTACAGTAGTTGCTGATCAAGAACTCTTCATCCAACTCATTGGTGTTTTAACAACAGTTCTCACAGTGGTACTTACCATTAAACCCAGAGGACCCTTTGGGCCCTGGATACCCACAGAGCCAAGGTCTCCAGGTGGCCCCTGTAAATGACAGAAACACTTTAGAGGTCAAAACTGTTTGGCCTTAAACTGACACAAATGTCATCACAAAGCTTTTGGTTATACTGCATGAATAGATCTCTCAAAGCTGCTTAAAGAAGATATTTTTCATCTTACGCTACAGTGCTTCTACAGCTGTAATGAAATGCTACAGTAGATTGCACTGTTTGCTTGAAGGCTTAGCATTTAAATGAGAAGGAAACAATTACTGCTTGCCTGATTAATTGGATTCTGACGAATCACATAAATGTGCTCTTTCTTTTCAGTTTAGACTGTTCATTAATCACAAGACTAGTCACTGGTTTTATGTAAGCATCATTAAACATTATTAAACACCTTGCAGCTTTACTTTGTGTAATAGATTTGATCTGTGGTGAAATCTACCCTTTTTTAGCCTCTGGTAAAACAGGAAATCATTTCAGATACTCAGAATAAAGAGGACATTTCCATGTGAAACAGGGTATTCAAGGAAGGGACTTGATTGGTTCTCATCTTCTCAGTTCTGGCACATGCGTTGTGGCTCGTGAACTCACATCAGAGGCCCACAAAGAAGAAAATTAATAGTTGAATAAAGTCGTTATTTTGGGGGTTTTTTGCGCACAAAAAGTATTCTCGTCGCTTGATAAACTTAAGGTTGAGCCACTGTAGTCACTTGGACTATTTTAACAATGTCTTTACTAACTTTTCTGGGCCGGCAGATGCAATTACCTAGCAGCCTATGAAGGAGTGAGCCAGCTCTCAGATTTCATCAAAAATATCTTAATTTGTGTTCCGAAGATGAACGAAAGTCTTACGGGGTTGGAACAACAATGAGGGTAAGTATTACTGACAGAATTTTTGGGTGAACTATCCCTTTAAAAAGGATGTGGAGAAAATACATTTGGATGAAAGATTATGAAGACAAGCTTTTTTTTATTTGTAACATGCACAGATCATTCACAATAAGACCAGCAACACATATTAAAGTAAACATGGCAATTTTTATGAAAATTTGTATTTATATGATTACAGTAGTACAATAAGTGTGTTTACCTGTGGTCCAAACATTCCAAGAACTCCAGGAAATCCCTGTTCACCAGTATCACCCTAAAGAGAAAATCAAACAGAACAGTGTCAAAAACAGTTTGTGACAATTAGTGTTAAAGAAATGTCACTGTCATTCATTCATTAACTGATAAATAGACTGAAAACATGTATATACACTACCGTTCAAAAGTTTAGGGCCAGTAAGATTTTAATTATTATTTTAAATTAACACTTGGATGCATTAAATAGATCAAATGTGAAAGTAAAGGAAATGTTCAAATATTTCAATGCTGCCCTTTTGCCCCTCTTTTTCTATTCATCAAAGAATCCTGAAAGAATGTATCTCAGTTTCCACAAAAATATTAAGCAGCACAACCATTTTCAACAGTGATAATAATAAAATAAAATAAATGTCTTGAGCACCAAATCTAATATTTCATAATATTAGTTTTTTTCCCTGTATTTTTTATCAAATAAATGCAGCCTAGGTGAACATTAGAGACTTATTTAAAAAAAAAAAAAAAAGTTGCATGGTAGGGTACCGTATATCATCTAGGCAGGTGCACTTTGTCATTGTTAAAAAGTCAAAATGCTGTAATTGTCCAGTCAGAATCAAGTATTTTAAAGAGTTGTGTAAGAAGTTACTGCCTGATTGCAGCAATTATGTTTGATTTTTAGAGGTTCATCATTTAAGCAATCTGACATCATTGATGTGTTTGTCCTATTTGCAATGGATCGATAACAGACAAGCGATACTCACAGGTTGCCCTTTGATCCCTCTGTCACCTTGTTTTCCAGGAAATCCCATTCCTCCATTAAATCCTCTTTTGCCTGGAGGTCCAGTTTGGCCAGGGATGCCCCTGTCACCCTAAAGCACAACATAGTGGAATGTTTAAGCTAACACCAGCATATATTGTGAAAGATGCAGATAGTAGTGACACACAAACACAAAGAGCAGGTCACTATCCATATAAGCAAGTTACCTTTGGGCCAAAAGAGCCTTGAATTCCAGGCAAACCTGGTACACCTGCATTTCCTTGAGGACCTGGTTTTCCAGGAAGACCAAACTCCCCATCACTTCCATGCTCACCCTAACGCACATAACAGAGGAGGAAAAACAAACCAAAACATCACAAACCACAAAAAGCACCTGGGCCATATAAAGTGTTACATTGAGAGCATTGAGAATTACATTCATTGTCTTACTGGCATTCCTTTAGCTCCATCTTTCCCGAGGGCTCCATCAACCCCAGGATCACCCTCAAGACCCTCACGACCAACAACTCCCCTGGGACCAGGAAGACCAACAGGACCCTGTGGGAGAATCACAACTGTTGTAGGTTTATCATGATGTCACTGAACTCAGTTCAGTGTGTAAGAAACGTACTTACAGGGGACCCTCGATTTCCAGATTCACCACGAGGACCGTTTTTGCCTTTTGGACCCTGAATAAAATCGGTTATTCAGTTGAGATGGATATTATGGCCTGGTTTTACAATCAGGGCTTAGATTAAGCCAGGATTAGATCTTAGTTCAGTTAGGACATTTAAGTAGATTTAATAAACATGCCTTAGAAAAAAAACATTACTAGTGTGCATCTTGAGACAAAACAAAGGCACTGATATATTTTAAGATATCTCAGTGCAAGTTGCTTTCAGTTAAAACAGCTCAAACATGCATTTTAGTCTGGGAATAATCGTAAGCATTGTGTGTGACACCGGGGGTATATGATTTAAAATAGAGGCCATGTGTGTGCATTATAGACAAAACAAAATCCACATTATGTTTGTGTCCACATGGTAAATTACTTTATTGCCTTTGGATCCTTTAGGCCCTGGAAAACCTCTTGGCCCTGCATTTCCCTGTGGTTATAGACAGGGAAAGTAAAATGAAGAAAAGTATGAAAATTTATATTTTATATAATTCGTTAACTAAAACCATACATATTTTCATTATTTGAAATAAAATTAACATTTATTGAAATAAAACAAAATGCTAAAAAACTTAAACATACTTTTTTTATTTCAGCTAGTTGCCATAGCGACATTTCTCATTTTCATTGAAGTACTAAAATAACTCAAACTAAATAAACTCAAACTAAAAACCATTATTAAATTACTATAAACTTAATAAAACAATAAAAAGTATACAGAGGTATTTAAAAAAAAAGACTAAATAAATTACTTTAACTACAATAAAAATGAATTTAAAATATGAACAAAACTATAATAGCATATCAAAGAAATTAAATAACACTGGTTTAAAGATGTAATTATTGGTAGATTTACTCACAGGGAGTCCAGGAGCCCCCGGGTTTCCTCTTTCTCCATGAACACCTTCATGACCCTTTAGATTTAAAAATTGAAATTCAAAAATTGACATATAAAGTATATGTAATTAGTGATCTATATATTCAAAAACAAATGTGTATAAAATAAAAAGCAAAAAACTTACTGGGTATCCAGGGTCACCTGGCTCTCCCCTTTCTCCTCTGTTGCCGACAGTTCCCTGAATCCCAATGAAAACCAAACACAATGATCAGTTTAGCATCCAGAATTCTCCCAAAACAAGACATAAATGTGTAGTAAATCTAGCGGACTGACTCACGATGTCACCTGAAGGACCAGGTGGACCTTCAACCTTCCCATCATCTCCTTGCTCTCCCTAAAAAATAAATTTTTTTTAAGCATTAATTTCTGAAATTTTCTACCTAAAATATTGTATATAGTTGGCCATGCACTGTGTATGTCCTAAGGAAAAACAACATTAATAAATTAGAGTTTATAAAAATCTGGAAGGTGATTTAAAAGAAGGTTATCCTCCAAAGTCTGTTTAGATTTTTGGAAAATACAATGTTTGTTTTTATTATGCAAAACCAAAGAAATCATCTGTTAGATTTCTTGGGCTTCTGAAACTAGCTTCTAGTTATAAGCAATCTTTTTTGATATTTTTTTACCTTTTCACCTTTTGGTCCTAGGGATCCCATTGGACCTTGTGGTCCTTGATGACCCTAAAGTAAACATTAAAGAAAAGAAGTGGAGTATGGAACTATTTGAGCACTCAAAGACAAGTCAACTAGCTCTAACAAGCCCTATTAACTCAGAACTTCACATGATGCAGAGCAGATGTTTTGACTGTACCACTTTATGCTGAGGTAAAATTAAGTTTTATAAGGCATGTCTATGTTAAATAACTCTTACTTCATATCCCACTAAACCCGGTTCTCCTTGCTGACCCATTTTTCCTGGAGCACCCTGAAAATGATAGCCATGGAATCTGAGTTAGTTTCAGATAGCAAAATCAGACATTGCATTCTTGCCAAAAAAACACACAAATATCAGCATTCTCTGTGGTATGTTGATGTAATATGAAATGTTTAAAATCAAACAATATCTCTGGCAAGGCTTTTTCAGAGAAAAGCATTTGTAATTATTTCTCTCTTCCTCACTTAATGCCGTTTCGGTTGACGGCATTGACGTAGAACATTAAAGTATTAAAATAAAATAGATTTTGCAGAAGACAGCCCTTTGAAAACAACAAAGTATGTACCATAAATCCAGTAGTTCCTCTGCTTCCTTTTGGCCCGATGAAACCCATGGCACCTTGCTCTCCCATTGGTCCAGTCTCGCCAAGGTGACCCTGGTGACCTTTGCTGCCCTGAAATGAATTTAAGCATCATTTATACTCTACATTTGGAAGAACACACACTGATATCTAATGATATGTACTGAGAATGTTGATGGGTAACCATGTAAACTGAAATGCCAACATAAAATACCTTCTCTCCAGGTTTTCCCCTCTCACCAATTTTTCCAGGTTTACCCTCAGGGCCCTGAAATTAACATGACAGAGTTGACAAACTGCAAAAATGAATAGAGCGATATCTCTGAATGAACACATTCAGTAATGACTTATGAGTTTGATCATTCAGCACAACCACAAGTATGTGCAGTTTGTCTTTGCTGTCATCCAACATCACTCAATCTTCAATAAAACTTTAAAGCATGTGGTACAGCAATATAAAGTGACCGAGAGTGAAATGATTTATACCAGTCCTGCTGAGAAACTGCTGAAACCAGCCTAAGGTGATTAACCCTAACCTAACCCTACCCCAGCCTGACCAGCTATAAGTGACCAAAACTTCTCTAAAACCTGCAAACCAAACCAGCCTGACTACTGAAAACAATCTAATTTAGTGGTAAACTATTTTTTAAACTATAAACTATAAACACAATCTGAAGAATACACCAACTAACAAACCTCAAACTTTCCGGTCAAAATCAAATATTTTAGTCAGAATGATATTCTCTTTTGACACAAAACCTAACAAATACACAGACTATCTTCCTGCCTAGTGAACACTAGTGAGCTCAATTCGTAACACTGTAACAAAAACATCTTATTGGGATTCAGGAATAATTTTGCAGATCAGTGACTTGCAGATCAGTGACTTTACACTACAGTAAAGTGATCTTAAAGTAGATGAAAACCACCAGAGAAGAAAAGTTTAAATACCAATGCAACATAATAAAGTATACTGCCAATTACAGTCCAGTACTAAATAAATAAATTCAGTATCCTCTGCAACTTTGGCCAAATTTAATTACAGTAAACAGTACTATAGCAGTTTTGCTACTTCATGTTTATTCATGGATAAATGTGTGTTATTTGAGTTCACATTGTGACACTTGAGTTATTTATATTATGTGTTTGTTTTATGAATGAGAACATGGTTAAACCTGTGTAAAATTAGGGCATTCTTATGTAGTTTTTCAGAAAGCATTAATACAATTTGAATGTGTGTGAAAGCAGTGTTTTGAGAAATATTTCTTTGTTTTGAGAACTGAATGAATGGTTTGGGAAATTGTGCCAAATGAATCAGTATGTTAGAAATCGAGGAAAACTGGAATAACAAGCAAAAAACCACAATCAATAACTTTTTTCTTACTGCTAAATATGCAAAAACAATAGCACTGTAAGGAGCACATGAATATCTCAACAAAATGATCAGCTATTTCCAAATAGAAAAGAGCAAACACCTTGATGCCTATTAAGCCAGGATCTCCAGGACGCCCCTCCGTTCCTTTAAATCCGATGACTCCTTTTTCACCTGTTTCACCCTCCATTCCAATATCCCCCTTTTCACCCTAGAGACAACAACACTTGTTGAGACTTAGGGTCAATAAAATATTATCTATCCAAGCAAAGGACTAAACAATGTTTACGGACATTTTCTTAATTAAAGTGATCATGCGAAAATAAAAAAAAGTTTTGTCAGTTTTCTGACCTTAGCTCCATCAGGACCGCTCAGACCAGCCTCTCCATCAAGTCCAGGGTCACCCTAAACGAGAGCTTTGTTTAAATAAATTCACTGTACTACTTTAAAGAGACAGATATGGACTTTCATCTGGGTAGATGCCATATTTAACTTGACACAAATGAAAACAATGCTGTGAGGGACAAACATGTAGTTTCAAGGTTGCATCTAATAAACCATCCCTTGTGAAAAACAAGTACACTTGATCCTACTTTTAAAAAGAGGACCTGTTAAGGAAATAATGTACCTTAAAAAAATACTTAAGTATGAACTGAATGTAAAGGTTTTTTTTTATATTTATTTTTATTGAAATTAAATGCAATTAGCTGAACTTTACAGTGTTTTTTTTTTTTTTTGACCCACTGAAATAGGACTTAATTACATATTTATATATGATTTTATAATTCTATTGTCTTTGAAATATGGTTAAAGTGTACTGCTGTATACATATACTGACATGCATTCATGGTAAACTAAAATATAAGTTTCTTAAGTATACTTAAGTGTATAAGTGTAATTTCTATTGAAACTTCACGTATTTAAATACATTTGTAATTACAATAAGTAATAAGTACATTAAGTACCTTACATGTGCTTTAGTATGCCAACACATCAAAATGAGTGTACAGTAAAAAATTTATTTAACATTATTACTAAGCTCACATTTTAACAGTGTACTCTCTTTAAATACTCATTAGTACTATATTAAGTACTGCTTAAAATAAATAAATACATGTAATATTTGAAGTATACTGCAAGTGCACATTCAATATAATTAAGCACAAATTACTATAATGTTTTGTGTAGGAGTTGGCTGGTTATAGCCACTCCCACTGGTTACTCAACTGTTTTGATGATCCACTCATTGCTAACAGTTTAAAGAATGTTTGTGTGAACAATGGATGTGCATTCTGAAGAAGACTGTGCCGAGCCGAAACCCTTGTGCCAAGTTGATCAACATTTTTGCCCCCGGTTAAGGACTTAAGCCAAGTCCCAGACTAAAAATGCATGTTTGAGCTGTTTTAACTGAAAGCAATTTGCACTGAGATATCTTACATCTTTACACCTAATGATGTGAATGCCTTGGAATTTTTGTTGTTTCATAATTAAGCACACTTCTTTTTAATAAAGAATGTTTTTTATTCTGTCCATTGTAATTTTGGGGGAAATATGTATGTATTTTAAGTGTTATTAAATTAAATATGGCATCTCTCCTGAATAAAGCCATTTGCAGCTAAAATGAAGAAACCTACTCGAGGTCCAATCAAGCCTTGCTCGCCAATATTCCCAGGAGATCCAACTGCACCCTAGAAAGTGTGGAAAAAAGTTACTCCATTTTGTGACCAAGTATTGAAATTTCAATATTTCATTCATTAATTTTATAACAATACTGGGAGATTATTGTGAAAGAAATTTCATCAGTATACGTTTTATTGTGCTTATTGAACATTGTACTATGTTTGCATTTTCTCTATGTTTAACTTTTCTCTGCTGATGTAATAGAACAAAAAGAACAGTTATAACAGAACAAAGAACAGTTATTGATCTTATGGATGTATATGACCATCGTATGTGTGCGTGACAAGAGAGCCTCTGAACAAAGTCTAAACAATGGTCCATGTATGGTTGAAAATACTTTGATTGGCCTAGAGCGATAACATTCGGGGAGTCAAGCATTATAAAAGAGAAAGGATGCCCTCCCTTCACTGTCCCACTTCTGCAGCCACTCTGTATGACTGTTTTACTGCTGGCCTTTCCTTGCAAGGGAATAAATAATCTTTAGAGACAATTGGTAAATGTTTGTCTCTTATTCAGTGATATCATTTTGTTTGCCACCACATTCTCAAATAGCCCAAGATAATTATGTATATCCAGATAGGCTTTGTATAGAACATCTGCATATGATCACAGTAATCTCACTATGGTAAATGTTGGACATGACATCATTGCACAGCGGCTACAGCACACTAATCAGCATTCAGTACCATGTATGAGAAAACAGGGGATTTTACCTTCTCTCCTGGTTCACCTGGTAAGCCCCGCTCTCCAACCTTCCCAGGTAAGCCCTGTTACACAAACCAGGAAACTAATGAACGTTGAGCGTTTAGCTTTCTGAATCTTGCTACAATCTTTGGTCCCTCACAGCTAACACAACATATGGGAATAATGGATAGGTAATTAGAAACAAAGCGAATATGTGGGACAAAATCTGTTTCTTATTTCTCGTAAAGTATTTTAATTAGCAAAGCCAAGCTAAGTGTTGTCTAATGCCACTCAAGGACATTGTAATTGTTTACAGGAACAAAAACTAATTTGGCATTGGCTAAATTTGGGCATAATGATAATTGTTTGTTTTAAAAAAACAAACATAAAGATGGTCATAATGGGAAATAACACAGCTGGAAAAGTAAATAACAAACTGACTTAACACTGCTGGAAGTACAATATAAAAGCAACACGTTCTCACACCCAACTCGTCACTTTTTTAACGCACAGAGTATCCCTTTAGCGTAGTTTTTCTGACGCACAGGGTACTCCATTCCTTTCCGTTAAAAACATTTTGGTTTGACTGTATATTGTGGAGCAACTAACCCCACTCCTACCCTAAACCTGAAGGTGGAACTGAAGGTGTGAGAATAAACACGAAACACGTGATCACTGTCATGCGGTGAATCCGGCCAATCGTGGAACAGCTGTGTCATCATCAGAGCTCGTGCAGCCACTCTTGAGAAACTGTGCAGAATGAAACAGCCGGCTGCTCTCGAATCGCTCTCACGGTACTTTGATGGCATACGTTACAGTCACGTAGCGTCAGCGCTGTCTCAAGTCGGACAAAATTTCTTAAAAAAATAGAATTTTTATTGTTGCAAACTGCATTTTTACATTTTATACCACCCCACCCCACCCCACCCACAATAAACAACCCTACCCAGTCCCAACAAAGCAATCCCAATCTGAACAACAAGACACCTGAAGATAAAAAATAAAAAAAGAATAAAAAAAAAGAATTACATACATGCATACATACACCTACATACAAGCAAATATACATGCATAATTGAGATGATAATATTATAATTTTTTTTTTAATATATATATATATATACCCCCACTCAATCCACGTCTAAGGTTTGTAAATCATTAAAGAATGTAATAAATTGTTTTTCAAAAAAGATTCCCCCCTACCTCTGATATTGTACTTAATTTTTCCAAGTTTGAAAAAAGGCCAAATCTTTGAGCCAAACTAAAATAGAAGGGGGTTGTGGGGAGGTCCAAGATAACAGTATTCTGCGCCTAGCAAGAAGAGATGTAAAAGTAACGACATCAGCCTGTCTACGGCTTAAAGGCTGACACCGAGATGAAACACCAAAGACTGCAATCAAAGGGCAAACAGCTAACTTGACCCCTAGGACATCAGAAACTATTTTAAAGAAAGAATTCCAAACGTTTTGTAACTTGGGACGAAATACAAACATATGGCTATGGTTACATGGTGAAAGTTTATCACACAAATCTGAAACATTGGGATATAATTTAGATTTTAGAAGTTTTGTCTTCGAGAGATGAGCTCTGAATAGTTTTAAATTGTATAAAGCTAAGTCTAGCACACAAAGTGGTGGTACGTACATTGTCTAATACTCTACTCCAGAAGTCATCCTCAAACTCTAAGTCAAGTTCCTCTTCCCAAGCCCTGATAATTTTAATGTTGTGAGCATTATCGTTTGACAAGATAATTGCATATATTGTATCTTTGAGATAATCCCACCCATATGAGGATTCAGTTTAATGCCTCTTCCCATGTAGCCTTTGTAGGCAAAGAGGGAAACAAGGAGAACAGAGAGGAGGCACAGCGCCTAATTTGAATATAACGAGATAGGTGAGAGGGGAGCGGATTAAATGATGAGGACAATTCAGAAAAACTGGCAAACATATCATTAATGAAAAGATCTTCAAAGCATTTCAGACCTTTTTTTTCCCAAAAAGAGTATGATTAGATGATTATTACGTATAGAAGCCATGGTTGAGTCGGACAACATTTCTAACCGGCATGCGCTGCTTCAAGTCAGCCGCTGATCGGTCTGAACAAGCCTAATGCCATTTTACAATCAAAGCTGACGTGATGACGCAACTGGTCACGAGACATACGAGAGCCAATGCAATTTTAATATCAAAGCTGACGTAACGTTTCTTCGGGCGGCAATTTTTTTTATCTGTGACTGTGTATAACATCTATGGCAGAAGGTTTCTCATTGAAAACAATGGAGTACCCTGCGCGTCAAAGTTGGGAGTGAGAATGTGTTGCAACACCATAAAACACATCGACACATATCTGAAGATAATATAAAGAATCTTACCACTGCTCCAGTCTCACCCAATGGACCTAATACTCCAGGTGACCCTTGAGGACCCTATTAGGAGACAGAAGACATATTAAAAAACTGCCGTTCAAAAGTTTGGGGGCAGTAAGATTTTGCATTAAATTGATCAAAAATTACATTTATAATGTTACAAAAGATTTAGATTTCAAATAAATGTCATTCTTTTTGAATTTCTATTCATCAAAGAATCCTGAAAAAAGCATCACGGTTTCCACAAACTGTTTTCCACAATGATAATAAGATAATTTCTTGAGCACCAAATCAGCATATTAGAATGATTTCTGAAGGATCATGTGACACTGAAGTAATGGCTGCTGAAAATACAGCTTTGCCATCACAGGAATTATATTTTAAAAATTTTAATTCAATTACTTTACAATATTACTGTTGTTTACTGTAATTTTGATCCTATAAATGCAGTCTTGGTGAGCATATGAGACTTTTTTTCATCAACAGCCAAATAGCTTTTCAGGCATTGTTATAGCCAACTCTTGTCCAAAACTGGCTCCATTATGGTATGGAACAATCACTTATCACAAATTTCTTTTTCTTTTCTAAAAAAAATTCTTGTTGAAAATCCTGTTTCACTTGAGAATAGAATACATGCTGCCATTAGATGTGTCACATCACCATGACGTAATCAAACCTGACATGTCATACAGCATGTGAACGCACCATTCGTAAATTGATCTGAACAGCGAAGGGGAACATGTTCAGTTTCTTACACAAAATTACTGTATAACTTTAGAAGACTTGCAATTGATTGACTGTTTTATGATGCTTTTTTTGGTGTTTTGGAGCTTGACAGCCCAAGTCTCAATTCATTATATGGAAAAGAGCAACCAGTACATTTTTCAGCATTTCTTCTTTTGTGTTTCACTAAAAAAAGAAAGATTATGACAGAATTACTCCTTTGTGCAAATGTACTTACAGGTTCTCCTAAGACGCCCTTTGCTCCAGGAGGTCCAGTTCGTCCTTGAATACCCTATAAATGGATGAGTTTTGTGAACATTTAACAAAGTTGATGCTAATAAGGATGTCAGTTACTTCATTTACTTACTGTAAATCCAGTTGGTCCTGTTTCACCAGTTTCACCAATTTTACCCTAAAACACAAGAGAGAATCTCAGTGCTCCACTTAAACACTATACCGCCTGCATGACCATCTTTCCTATAATAACATTGTCAGCAAAACTAGATCTTCTGTGAAATGTTTTATTGATCTTTCATGATCTGTTTTGCTTTCTGAAGACCTAAGCATCAGCTAACCTTAAACTCTGTCCAGTATGCAATGATATCAAACTGATAGTTTCAAAATAAAACAAATAAAACCTGTAATTTTACCATTTGTCCATTGAAACCTTGTTTTCCTGGTGGGCCCTCAGGACCCTGCAGAAAAGGGACAGAATCCGAAACAGTCACCAACTATTTTCCATTGCAACACACTGAGAAACAAATAAAATGATCCTTCTTTATTCTGTTTGATTAAACCAAAACCAAGTATTTTGGAAATGTTTTGGATAAACCTTCAATGCACACTGTTTCCATCATTGAGAGGTTGATAAAAATGTTGTGCTGACGATTTAGATGTGTTTCATATGTTGTTTTGCTCTGTGGTAGGGAAAATGCAGTGCATGCCAGCATGGCGGAAGTCAGTTTCTTCATCTTGAAACAGCATAGCATCACAATGCTGCTTTCAACATGCACTATTTTACTTCGTACAGCTGTATCATGCACAGCCAGATATACTTTTTGAAGTTAACATAAAGTATGACAAACCCATGAGAATAAGATTGCTAACAATTACTAAGCCAAATGTTCCAAAATCTAAAAATTAAGTTGCCAGTGAAGATCAATATCAAAATAATCATATGCAGCTTCTAATTGTGTTTATAAAGAACTGTGAAAACAAGGAAACAGTCATGCAATAATATAAAATTTTGAGTTAGTCAGTTTTTGAATTGTGCACCTCCATGTCCGTGGACCAAAAAGAAGGTGTCTATTAATAACAATAGTTTAAGAATATGTTCTAATCAAACTCATCCGTGTGAGATATTACACAGTAACTAAGCTCTATAAGATCCATTGCTGAACATTTCACCTTAATTCCCATTACTCCTTTTTCTCCAACTGGTCCATCTGGTCCCCTCTCGCCCTGCATAGATTATATCGAGGTGGGAATGGCATTAAGAAGCAGACACATATGGGTGTAAGAAAATAATTAGTTGAACAGCAGAGGGCACATTTGTACAAACAAAGTTATTCTGGGGTCAAGGGAAGGAGTTACTATTACTATATCTAGCAGATGTACATTATGGCATTTTGTCAAAGGTTGACAAACCCATATAACAAAAAGACAACTCATTCAAAGTAATTTGTATGACTTATGGTCTTGAACGAGTCAAATCTCCGACTCACCAGGGGCAAAAACCTGAATGAATGCAGCTTTAAAGACCGCTGTGAAACATTAGCCTTTTACATCATGGAAGTTCAGTTACAGCAGCCATTATATTTCCATTGTGATGATTCATAAGCTTTATGAAAAATGTAGAGCCACAGCTGGGTGATCTCTGACTTTGAGGGATTTCTTTGTCTGGGAGGTGGAAACAGTGATCAATGAGGATATTATTATAGCTGCAACTACTGTGGCTCCTGCCGAAGAACAGACGCATGGTGCTCCTTTGACAGCACTGGTTTTGAGGGCCAACACAACACTGTTGCCTCTGTTCTCCTGATCTGATGTCATTTAGGAAACCTTTGACCTTTCAGGGGCTAATAACAATATTTGAACTGATGGGAATCAGGCCTGGACCAAAACTTCATCATCAAATATTTAAAGGGATAGGTCACCCAAAAATGAAAATTCTGTCATTCTGTTGAATCATTTACTCACCCTCATGTTGTGTCAAACCTGTATGAGTTTCTTTCTTTAGCTAAAGAAAAAAATAAGATATTTTGAAGAATGTTGGTAACCACCAGACAGTTGACGGTAGCCATTGACTTCCACAGTATGTTTTTTTTCCTACTTTGGAAGTCAATGGCTACCGTCAACTGTCTGGTTGTGTTCAACAGAAGAAAGAAACGCATACTGGTTTGGAACAACTTGAAGGTGAGTAAATTATGATAACATTTTCATTTTTGGGTGAACTATCCCTTTAAGGGTATTTCTGAATCCAAAATTCTAAAAGATTGCTTTTCCTAGTTTCAACGGCAATTGTAGATTTTCAACAACAAAGAAACAACAACAACAAAACAACAAAAATGTTTTTAATTTTAATTTAAATAGCATACTTTGAAACAGATATGCCCAAACTTAAAAAAAAAAAACTCCATACAACAGGCCATCACATACAGTGACCAATTAATTCTATAATCAGTATTTATCAAATTATTTTTAATTTGTCCGAGAGGTGAAACAACTTTCTATTCCTCAATAAATTACATGAATATTAGCCTCTGAAGAGCAGAGAGATAAATGCACATGTCCATGGGAACTAACAGCACTGAGCCTTTAGAAAATGAGGCTCAAATCCCAGACCTCAGCGTTCTCCATCATTGGTAATGTATGTACAGCCGTTCATTTTTTGATTGTTGAAGGAGTAATGTTTCATTTGTAATGGTTAATTTAGTTTAAAAATGTGTTTTTGTGATGTGAGGAAATACTGCTATGAGTGCTAAAATTTCTGATGGGAAGCCAACAAGCTATTAGAGAGGATATTAACAGATTATGAGTATGAAATTAATTTAAGTGTGAAGCCTCAATGAAAAAGTCCTCATGTAGGCCGTGCAGGCCATTAGATAAGTTTAGCCAATAAGCCAGTTAGCTAATAGAATAGCAGCTTTTTACAATCCAACCAATTCCCGAAAAATAAAATCAACCCGTCCTGCAATTTTTCTCATGAAATATCGTGTTTCACTTTAAAATACGCCAAACTACAAAGTAAAATGGTTTGCAAATGGCAACTCATTGTGACTTGAAGAGTTTTTCCACTCAATGTTCTTGTCTGCTGAGAATCATCATTAATCTGACATCATTGACATAATCCAATCATCAGGCTTGGGACTTTCCCAACTCTTAAGCAACCCGAACAGGTTCACATTACCCATAACACCCACCAGCACGACACACATCCAAAAGACTAAAATTTTACTTTCACAGTTATTGTAAATGACCAAGCTGCCCATGAGTGCTGTCACTTCTCCCTAGCTGACGCATGTCTGTCCTCTGTTTGCCCACAACTCCCGTTGCTCACTTTGATTCGGAACAGATCCCTGTGGGTGGCGTTGACTCCTTCATTGTGATAGTATGGTTTCACATCTAAAGAATGCCTAGTCCAACTGCAGCTGGACTTATTTTTTTACTTAATGTAAAGTAATACTTTCCCCAATCAGTGATAGATTTGTCTTAATGTGTTGTGGATAAAGTTGTGCGTAAAAGTGGTGTGTCATTTTATAATTTTGATTCGTTTTTAATGGGAATGTAATAAGAGCTGATGTAAAGACACCATCTGTCAAGGACTTCTACCATGATACTGTCATTGACTGAATATTCAGGAAATAAAGCCCAATTTAGCTTCCAGCAACCACTGCATCAGCATGATGCTAAACTATCCAAAGATGACAGAACTATATGCCAATAAAAAACTCATTACAGGCCTATGTGAACTTGAATAGCTTCCATTGAGAATCTTGAGTATACAGTGATAATTATCTAGAGAGGTTACAAAAATACATTAATGGATAAAGTTGTTAAATTAAGACTTCTGATGAGCGTGGCTTGAACACTATACTGCTTTACTTATCAAAACTGTCTAACCTTTAATTGAGCATTTTGACTTTCCAAAGCACGTTTATGCAAGAATCATCATTGCTGTTAATAATAACTAGTGCAAAATGCCCGTGCAAAATTAGTTTTTGTGTGTGTTTTTAGTAATCATTGGTTTGGTGTGTTTGAGTGCTCATTGTTACAATTACACAGCAAAAGTTCAGTGCAATTTTTATTTGTGCATGGTAGAAAGCACACAGTGAACTCCGAGAAAACGCTATGGTTGAGCAAACAGTTCTGTGAATAGGCTACTACAAATGATGCCCGTGAAAGAGAATGTGAATGCATTGAATAGGATATGTTTAGTTGGTGAATAGCATAGGCTACTATTACACAGTAGCAATAACGTTAAGTGCACCAGAATGAAATATAATATTCAGAAGTAAACAGCATAGCTGACTTACAGATTCAGTTAACATCCACAAATTAATAAGCGCGTCGATTCAGGGAGCAGTGCAAAGTGCCCGTGCAAAATCAGTTTGTTTTTAGTAATTGTTGGTTTGGTGTATTTGAGTGCTCATTGTTACAATTACACAGCAAAAGTTAAGTGACATTTTTATTTGTGCATGGTAGAAAGCAAATACTGATACTGACATAATGACATACAATAAATGTGGAAAATTGAACTACACGATTCAGGGAGCAGGCTACACAGTGAACTCAGAGAAAACGCTACTTAAGCTCCGCTGCTTTCTTCGACCCTCTCTGTCTCTGGTCCTGGGCTTTGCTCACTCAGTGTGCAGTGTGAGAGGGGGAGTGGCCAGCGGCTAGAGCGGCAAAAGCTAGTGCGTGCTTCTTTTACCGATATATATATTTAACAATATCTTTTGCATTTCTAATCCAAACAACGTCAAACTTGGCACTGCACTTACTCATGCCTGTAGCAAGACACCTGTCATCGGACTAACGGTTCGAGAGATATGCGAATAACAGGCACACAGACACACTGACAGACAGACAGACGTTTCTGTAATTTATAGATAGATAGATAGATGATCAGTTCTTACACTTCTGCCTTTGGGTCCCCTGGTGCCGCTGAGGCCCCTAGAACCGGGAGGCCCCTAGAGAACACAGAACACAGGACAAGAACAGAGTCCTGAATCAGGCAGCAAGAGAATGTTCCCTCAGAAAACTCAGCTAGAGCTGGCAAGAGTCTCCCTAAGGCAAACAAACATCACTTGACCCGATTACAACTGCAAGGTGAAAGCTCTGTCCTTCAAAGGCTGGTGTTTATGTTTGTACTTCGCTGCACTCTGCCCTCTTCACAGGGTCATCTGAGTGCCTCTAAAAGGCATTTCCTGCCAAATGCTTGTATGACGTCAACATTTGTGTGAGTAGAGCAAAGAAACGAGACGAGTTGTCGGGTTTCATTTAGTAGGACAGTAATTTCGTTAGTGTCTGTGTCTATCATCAATGTGCATGGACAGCTCTAATGAGAGAATGTAAACGGTGCTGTGCAGAGGTAAAATGTTCATTTGATTATTGCACAAAATGAGACAGACTTGACTTTTTAAGATGCTTCTGTACTTTGGGTTTACCTAGAAAGATTCATACCAGATGATTGCACGGAATCTGGAAGTTACAACAGCAAAGTAAGACACAAAACAGAGCTGCGATCTGTGCTGCTGTTACTATTTGCAGAGACTCTTGGCCAGGCATAAATAAATTCAGTTTATAAAATACATAACATTGACTTACTGGTGTACCTGCTGATCCAGATGGGCCTCTTTCACCCGGAACCCCTGGGTGTCCCTAAGAAACAATCACAGACACAGACATCATTATAGAATAATCTCTAAAATAAGCAATAATTTCTGATACCTTAACATTTTTATAGTGTGATTCTATTTATTCAGTTGTAATTGTTTCATTGTACCATTTCAGACTGAGTGCTGAATAGCATTAATGCAGTAAACTTGGTGGTGTGGCAATACAACATTTTTCATACTGTCATGTCATGTCATTTAGTAATTGACTAACTAACTAATTTGGCTAAATACACTGCAAAAATCCTATTATTAATGGGTATTTTGTCCATTTAAATATTTAAAAATCCTTTCAAGATACATTTACTTGAGAAAAAACTAAATATTTACTTGTTTTCTTGCTTTCAGAGAATATATTTTGTCTTGCTGCAAATGACAGATTTTTTCATTTACTGAGACTATACATCAACCTATGAAAACCTTGATATCTTATGCAGTGTTGCAAATGTTGTAAGGATTTTTAGATATTTTTGCAGTGTAGAAGAAAGGGCTCTCATAAGCATGATGAAATTCTGATGTAAACCTACACGGAGGAAAACTCCCATGTTGTTTGCTGGCAAGTGCACAAAAGTTAACAATGAATATTTTTTTGGATTGCCATGGGCACCAAATACATGCAGACAGTTTTAAGTGTTATAGGAACCGCTGAAACATTGAAATGACGACAAAGCTTCTTGGAAAGGCAGGAAGGTTGCTCTTGGATTTCTTTGGAGTGGCCCAAACCACTTTACATAGCAAATGGCCACAGTTTCCTTATGTCATTGAAAGGGAAATTACTCTTGCAGTGGTCTAGCTGATTATCTCATGAATGGAAAATGGCTGATGAGGCATTTTCCCACATACTGCTACTTTCCAACCATTGTAGCTGTTATAGTTATAGTGACTGCTCAAGGTTAAGTGGGTATTAGAGTTCCCCTGAGAGCAGAGACGAGATCCAGACTTACTCCTTACCATCGCTCCCTTTTCTCCAGGTGGCCCGGGCAGACCCATCTCACCACGATCTCCCTGACAGCACAAGAAACACATCTAAGCCAAACAATACAGTAAAAGATAATACTAACATCAAGGAAAGACAACATTGACCATCATATAAAACCAACATTAATGTCTGACATTTGATTTAAAACACATGCCACAGAAACAGGAACCAAGATTATTCGGAATTTAACATGATTATGACCTACTGACCTTTTCTCCAGCAAGCCCCACCTCACCAAAAGGTCCGATGAAACCATTAAGACCCTTTTGTACACAATAAAAAAGGACAAAAACAATCAAAGAATATTAACTCTAGTTTAAAACATGTTTATTAAGGTACCAGAAATGTATACAAAAATGTCTTTACCCTCTCACCAAGCATCCCAGGATTTCCAGTGATTCCAGGCTCTCCCTAGGGCAAAGGGCCAAGATTTATAATACAAAAACTCTCTTAGTTGTTAATTTTAATCATTAACAACATAACATTTAGTTAAAAGAGGACTTATTTATGCTTTATTGGGAACAAAAAAAGTAAAGGGTGTTTCTTCAACTATGACTCTATATATTGCTGCTAAACCGCTGGTCAATGTCAAAATGTTTGAGATGACCAATCAAATCAAGATAGGTGGGATTTATGTTAACACAAGCTGCTGACAAGAAACAAACAAAACACCCCAAACCTACCAGCAAGCTCAATTATTGGACCCATTTATTTAGAAAACCCTGATTACGGCCCTGTCTGTGAGTTTTCAAAACATAGAAAAAGCTAGCTGTGAAATTAGCCTTAAAGGCTCACTGAAGTGCCTTACAACAATCAGCGTTATTCAACTGTTGATGTAATTTCCACTGAAATAGGAAAACAGGACAGGACATATTGAGCAGCTCCTCCCCTTTTAAAAACAACTAATAATAGCTTTTCATTTATAACACAGCTCACCCAGAGCCGTTGAACTCGGTAAAGCTGCATTTGACAGCCCTTATGACACGCGTACACTCTGCTTATTAAACACACAGGGACATACAGCAGCACACAAACATGCCAAATATTTAAAATAAAAGGATTACAATGTAAAAGATTATTATTGTGTACATAAAGATATGGTGGAATCCGGCTTGTCCCGTAGATGGTCTGCTTGCGCACTTTTACCTCGCGCACGAGCAGTTCCGTTTGCGCTCTGGAGACGACTTCGGTCAACTGGCATTTAAAGGGAATGGAAGATGAGACTCTGATTGGTTTAACGCACGTAAATCCCAAAACACACCCATTAAGAGAATAGGGACAACCCTTTTAGACCATGCGCCTGGCGCGCCGACCATTTTTCCCGTCGTTAAACTAGCAAAAGTGGATTCGGACACGATCTAAGTGAACTTGCGCCCTGCGCTTTAGACCATGCTCTTAGATCGTTAAAATAGGGCCCTTAATATGAAACTGTTACTAAAGCAAAACAGTGAATGTAATCAAACTGAGGATGCTTAGATTGAAAAGTGTGTAATTTATTGTTGGTGCATGGAACCGGTGTTCTCTTCTATGTCAGTGCTGTTTCTAATGCTGAGTCTGTCTAACCGTTTTTCCTCCTAATTTCCTCCATATCGCTTTAAAATATGGCATTCTGTAGCCTAGAAATCTAGACGCACCCTAGCGGTAGCAACATTTTTTTTTTGGCCAATGGTGAGTTGCCAGACCTAACATCTTGATGTAGGTCTGGCTTGCCAGGCTAGGCATTCTGTGTACTATTGAAGAATGAACAAAAAGGGTGGCTAACCGCACACTGATCCACTCAAGACTGGAAAATGCTCAGCACTGAAGATAGCAATGTGCTGAAACGTTTGCTTTCTGGTGTCTATTTGTTTTTAACTCACAAGTCTTGAGTGGATCAGTGTGCGGTTAGCCACCCTTTTTGTTCATTCTTCAATATATCATTGGCTCTATGCACCTGTAGTACAAGGACCTGCAGTTCCCTATCCCCTATATAGTGCACTATGTGCCATTCACCTTGTAGAAAATAGTAAATGTGTGAACAATTGCAAGATTTCAGCCAGAGCTTCAGTGTATATCTATAGTGTTGGGGGCGGGATGCTTCAGATTCTAGAGAGCATTTGATTAGACAGAAAATCTGATGAGAAGCAGAAGTGCAGAGTGATGACATTAAAATCATTAATCCATATTGGTGGAAGTGAGAGACTGTAAGTTTTGAACCCTTATATCTTCTAAATGTGAATTGTGTTATTGTTTTGGAGCACACTAGCTTATAGATAACAGTAAGGCTAACATATTCATACTAAAAGCCAAAAAACTTACATTTTGATTTCATGAGGACTTTAAAGTTTTCAATAAATGTAGCCTATTACAAAATAGTATAACAAAAATACAGAACGCTGTTAAAATAACTATGTGGAAGGAATAAACAATGATTGAATGTACTGTATTTACATGGTTAAACAAATTAAATCAAGTAGTCAGAGTTGGAAGATTTTCCATAGGGCCATAGGCCATAGTTGAAGAAACACATTTAAGAGGAAAATTGGACTCTAAATTATAGTGGTCATTTGGCTGTCATGAATTCTTACCTTCATTCCATCATCCCCTGGAATTCCAGGGAAACCCTTCCTCCCAGGTCTGCCCTGAACAGAAAGCAGAAATGACCCATAGTACTGGACTCCCAATCCTCTAAATCTACTCCCTGACATCTCATTATCTCCTGTTCCTGGGACCAATCTCCTCCACTCACCAACATATCAGCTCTCCCAGTGAGAGCAGCTTCATGAAATAACTCAGAAACAGAAGCATCAGTCACCCTGAGTCTCACAAAGAAGTGTTTATGTTGGAGACGGGATGGATTTTCTCTGGTCATCTATTAGCTAATGTCTGACCCCTGTTGTCTTATTAGCTAAATTATCCATACTGCCCCAACTGTACGCTCTTTGGCAAGGTCTGTGCGTGAAAAACTGGGTTAAATGCAATGAACTGTTAATTTGGATTCATCTCTTGCTGCTAGGTACAGGCAGCTGTTTGTACATCAGGCTATGGCATGAGGACAGACTATTCTTCACTATAATTTATACTATCATTGCTGAATCTGGGTCAAGTCCGGATGCAGCGTTCAAAGCAGCAAACTCTTGTGAAATTGTTTTGGGAGAGAGGAAACCTGTTATATTTGGAGGGTATGAAACTCATACATTATAAAAGTCTTTGGAGAGTGACATAAACCAACAGGAGTGTGTGAAGCCTATTATTTATCACCAATGCTCAACTGTAACATAACAAAATTATATAATTACAAGAAAAAGAGGCAACCGATGCTACAATCGCAATATGAACAGGCTGGAATAGACTGGTCCCAAATACTGTAAGCACCATAAGCAATCATATTATATTTCAAATGTGAAGATGTACATACAACGGAGCTTATCATTATAACAAAACATGAACCAGCGTCAATAGCTTTAAAGGAAAGCCTCTGGTCATGAGCCATGGAGTACCTTACAGTGTCAGTAGGTTATAAGGCTAATATGGCGATAGCTAAGATGTCTAATTCAAGTTTAACTCAAGATATCTATTGGGTATCTCAAGAGAGCACTCACCTCTACTCCTGAAGCCCCTGCTGGTCCTACTGGGCCCTGATCCCCCTGTGGTTTAAAACAGGATCATTATTATTTTAGAAAATGATTATATCTACAAAATTATATTGATGAGGATGTTAATCTTTTTTATCGATATGTATATGCGCAAAAGTGTTCTGAAAACATCTTGGATTCTAATGAGCTTCTAATTAGTAGAGATATGTTTACTATACACTATATGGACAAAAGTATTGGGACACACCTCTTTATTCTTGAATTCAGGTGTTTCAATCAGACCCTGTACCACAGCTGTATACAATCAAGCACCTAGCCATGCAGTCTGCATTTACAAACATTTGTGGAGGAAAATGGGTCCTTCTGAAGAGCTCAGTGAATTCAAGCATGGTACTGTGATAGGATGCCACATTTGTAATAAGTCAGTTCATGAAATTTCATCCCTGCTAGATATTCCATGGTCAACTGTAAGTGGTATTATTGGAAAGTTGAAGCATTTAGAAACAGCAGCAAGCAACTCAGCCACAAAGCGGAAGGCCATGTAAAGTCACAGAGCGGGGTCACCGAGTGCTGGGTTGCAAGGTGTGAAAAGTTGACTATGCTCTGCTGATTCCACAGCTGAAGAGTTTCAAACTTCCACTTGCATTAATGTCAGCACAAAAACTGTATGGCGAGAGCTTCATGGAATGGGTTTCCATGGCCGAGCAGTTGCATGCAATGCCAAACGTCGGATGGAGTGGGGTAAAGCACGCCGCCAATGGACTCTGGAGATGTGGAAATGTGTTCTGTGGAGTGATGAATCACGCTTCTTTGTTTGGCAGTCTGACAGGCGAGTCTGGGTTTGGCGAATGCCAGGAGAACGTTACCTGCCTGACTGCAATTTGCCAACTGTCAAGCTTGGTGGAGGAGGGATAATGGTATGGGGCTGTTTTTCAGGGGTTGGGATCAGTGAAGGGAAAACTTATTGCTTCAGCATACCAAGACATTTTGTAAAATGCTATGCTTCCAACTTTGTAGGAACAGTTCGGAGTAGACACTTTTCTATTCCAGCAGTGACTGTGCCCCAATCTACAAAGCAAGGTCCATAAAGACATGGTTGGAAAATTTGGTGTGGAAGAACTTGACAGGCCCGCACAGAGCCTTGACCTCAACCCCATCAAACACCTTTGGGATGAACTGGAAGGCCGAGCCAGGCCTTCTTGTCCAAAATCAGAGCCTGACCTCACAAATGCTCAACTGGATTAATGGGCAAAAATTCCCACAGAAACACTCCAAAATATTGGGGAAAGTCTTTCCAGAAGAGTGGAAGCTTTTAAAGTTGCAAAGGGGCGACCAACTCCTTTTTAATGTCTTTTTAGAATTACATTACAGTCCCTGTGGGTGCAATGGTCCCAATACTTTCATCCATTTAGTGTACATTCATTTGAGTGTTAAAACAGAAATGATCCATATAAAATGTGGTGTTGTTTCTGAGACATTTAAACATGATATTCTTGGCCATACACAGTAAAAATATTAACAAGTTTAAAGGTAAAAGCCTGTAAAAGTGCTATGGTAAAAACCTGTTAATTAGTTAACGGTACGTTCTTTTACTCTAAACGGTGAAAAACTGTAATATATCTAATGATATATTTAATGTAATTTTACAGTAAAATACTGCTAAATGTACAGTCTTTGGAAGAGAAAAAGTAATCTTATAATTTACAGTGAATTCTCTTTATGACAGCTCAAATGTAATGATTTTTCAATAAAATTGAACTGTTCCTTCTTCTTATGTTGTTAAATTACTATTTATTGCATTATTTTATTAATATAGGCTTCATGCCGAACGTCACATGAACAAACTCACTGCATCCGCTTGTCGGATAAAGTGTTAGCGGCATTACGCGACATCTATGGACTACGGACATGTTGTAATCAGCTAACCTGGCTAGTTCTTTTTATTGTTGGGGTTTTATTCTATTTAAATATCTAAATGTTTGTGATAAGAAGAAATTTTTTTTTTTAGATATCAATCTGCATATGCAACGGACATCGGTTGTGCTCATCTTTGCCTGCTCCTGAAGGTATCTTGAGTAAAACGGCTTTATATTTAATGAAGCACATACAAAAGACATACAAAAGCACATTTACAGTTTTTTTTACTGTAAATTTAAGTTTAATCTGTAAAGTGTATAATGTTACTACTATATTGTTCTGGCAATCAGAGTTGATGTTTTTTTTTTACCGTAAAAAAAATTACAGTGAAATGTCATTTTCCACACCAAGTAATGCATAATTCCTCTAAATTGGTCTCGTTCACTTGATTTAATTTTGTGAAAGCTGTGCTTCAGTGTTCTGTTAAAGTAGCAACAGGCACAGCTTGCAAACAGATGTTTCTTTTTAACAACAATCTAAACAGTTAATTTATTAAGCCCACCGGCAACTATAGTTACCGCAGTGCATAGTTGTCATTTTCCTTTTGTAAGTATTTTTCTAGATGTAGTCCATGTTTTATTTCTCAATGACATGCAAGCAAACAACCAAATAAAGGATTTCAAGAGAAAAAAAAAAGGTATTCACTTCCTTCCTGTCACATGAGGCTGTCAACCTCCTACCCTTACTTCCAGGAAGCATGGCGAAGGCTAACCCTCCCAAAGAAAGGTCATTTTCATGTTACTAATAAGTATTTTTTGTTGACATATATATATATATATATATATATATATATATATATATATATATATATATCTACATAATCATGAAGGTCTCTAGAATCATCCAGACAAAACAAATCTTACAAGAGATCTATAGTCTTTTGTATACTTAGTCAAAAGTCCAAGTGGCAACTATAGTTGCCGGTGGGCAAATGCCTTGTAAGTACATATATCATGGGAAAATGGGGTATACTGTGTTAATAGGTTAATAAATCAAGGTTATTGGTCTTGTTTAGTGCATAAACATAACTTAACCCTTTAAATGACATCTCTACTGTTCATAAATTGTCTGTATGTACTGTTATTTTGTTATCTGCCTTTTTTTTGTTTGTTATATAGATATATATTTTTCTTCATTCTATTTATTTGTATTTATTTATTTTCATTGAACTTTTTGATACACATACACAATGCCCTGTTATGGCTGCACTTTGTTCTGCACTATGTTCCACAACTGTAACCCTTGTGCGCTGTTCGTTTGCGGTTTACAGTCAGGCTGTTTGGGGTCTGAGAGACCCCAGGCAACAAAATGTAATTTTGTAACAATATATATATTTTAAACAAATGTAATTTTACTCAGTTTATTAATGTTTTTACTCCACATTTGGACATTTTTACTCCACAAAATGTTCAAAAAAAGAAAAGAAAAACATCTTTTCTAACTTTTATTCATGGGGATAACATGGATAATATAAAAAAAAAATCACTTTAACCAGTAGATGGCTGCAGAGCTCTAAAAGTACTAAAAGTTTCAAACTAAAAGACATCTTTTCACAAGTTTTTCCAGTTAGATTCATATCTACATATTATGAAATCACAATTATAACAATAAAAGTTACTTTTTGTCAAAGTTTAGCAGTTTTTGTACTGAAAAAAAAAAAATCTAGTTTTTCAATAATGTTACATGTTAAATAATGTTAAAGTATTTTTTATTATTATAATTGTGATTTCATAATATGTAGATATGAATACAACTGGAAAAACGTGTGAAAATATGTCTTTCAGTTAGTCAAATAGCAAATAGTTCTGCAGCCATCTACAGGTTAAAGTGAAAATTTTACTTTTACTTTTAGTGTAAAATCTTACACTAAACCATGTCAAATTATCCATGTTATCCCCATGAATGAAAGTTAGAAATGTGGGTCAAAAAGTCCCTGAACAGCGCACAATGGTTAAGACAAATGGATTTGTTGTTGTTGTGTTTTCATATTCAAGAGATTATAAGCTAGATGCAGTTTTTTGGGGTTTGCATCAAATGTTCTTCGACTTTTATACATAATAAATTTGTTTATGAATAAAGATTGATCTGTTGAAAGCAGTTATTTTGAGATAAATGCCAAATGTGCTCCTCCTATTCATATTTTACAGTTAGGGGGCGCATACAACATATTTGCCCACCGGCAACTATAGTTGCCGCACATTCAAATATGATTTTCAAGAAAAAAAAAAAAAAAAACCTGGGGAAAATAAATGCAGAACATGTTCACATAGGACACTATTAACACGATTATATGCATGAAACCATTCAGAAAAATGTGGGCACAAATGGGTTAATGTCAGCACCTAAAACATTATAGAGTCCAGAGCATGCTAATGCCATTTCAAGGATGTATATTGGTAAAAACTAGTTTACAACTAGGCTACATAAAAATCCTGCTTTTTACAGAAAAGAATGTGTCTTGTTTTGATATGTTGCCAAACATGAATAAATTTGCCTTCACCTAAAAGCAAATAGTTATTAATTCTACTTAATTATACAACCGGTCCTATTACATATTCTTATTTTGACTATAAATTGCTCCCTTGTACATGCTAATAGACTTACAAATGGGGATGTATTGAGCTTTTTTTCATGAAATTACTTTTTATGTTTTTAAATGACACATACAGTAATACTTCTAGGATAATTATTACTTTTTCCTTTTTACATTGTACAACAGTTGTACAATAAGATTTACAGCTATAAATTCAGGATTTATATGCAGTTTTCCTTGTAAGGCCCTTCACTGGTTTAGGAATGAGCAGGACCTACCTCAAGTCCATGAACTCCTCTAGGGCCTGGAATCCCTCTCCCTCCTGCATTTCCCTGGAAAGTATCTAAATATTAGCATATCTGCCACCATTTTACAATATGGGACACAATAAAAAAAATTGGGAACCTTTAAAGAAGAAGAGAGATGCACACCTTTGGGCCCTCAATGCCATTATGTCCTGGTGGTCCAATATCCCCTGGAAAACCCTGAGAAAAAGTAGCAACATTAGACAATAAGAGAAAGTCTTTATCTAAAAAGACTCGCTCTGTCACAGCTACTCTATTCTCCCTCCCTCCCTCCCTCCCTCCCTCTCTCTCTCACAACTACAACTTTTCACTCTGAAAGTTATTGCAGGACTGTGTGAGCAAATTAATGGCTATTTCTTTGTAGTGACTTCAAATGAACACAAAATGAAGGAACTACTAAAGCCAAAGTGCTCAACAAGCACAGTTCTATGTAGTAAGTCTAAGACTTTGCAGTTTTTGGTGCAGACTTAAAACATTAAAGCACACTTGTTGAACAGCTGAAAGACATGTCTCCAAAGCCTTTCTCATCCATATACTGTATATATATAATTTAGTGCATTAATTAGTGTGAGTTAGTGCATTAATTTGTGTGAGAACTTAATTAAACTTGGAAAGGAATATGATCCAATAATAGACACTGCAACTGCAACTACAGAGAAGGCGATGACCATAGAATACACTTGTCCTAAAGTGACAGCACAATTACCTCAGGGCCAGGTGGGCCTGGCAAACCATCTGGGCCGTGATCTCCAGGCTTACCCTAAAAGACAAAAGAGCTTGGTATAATTTGGCTTTTTGTCAAATCAGCACTAAAGATTTTAGATAAATAAACATGGTAAAACACAATTAAATAAGCCTACGAATTAACCTGTGGTCCCGGCTTTCCTCGAATTCCTGGTAAACCTGGTGAGCCTTGAATACCCTGGAAAATCAGCACATAGTTATTCAAATAAAAAACTCTATTTGGGGTGTCTGAATGCACAAAAAATACAAATGCATGCACATACATATACACATACACTCTGTGTGGATAAATCAAAAGAAAAGCCGTTAGCTGAAATACCTTGTCACCTTGAAATCCGGGTTCCCCTGGTTCTCCGGGCAACCCGACATCACCCTGTCAACAGAGACAACGAAACGTCACTCTATGGCCTTTAAAGTCACCATGAAATCAAAATGGACTATTCTTGTTTTTTTATAGAATAACAAATTGTGCCCTCATAATCAAAACAACTCAAAGCGGCAGACGACATAACAGCAGCACGTTCTTATAATAAACAGAACATTAATATAGTGATCGCTATAGTTATCTTTTTTGGCGTGAATGGGCCTCAACACAACTTTCATTTCATGTCCATTTTATGTCTGGATGTCCCAGTAGTTCAATCACAGCATTAGTCAAGTTCAACTATATCTTTGGTCATGTTACAATGTGCCTGAAGTTCACTGTAGACATGGAGATCAGAGTAGCTCTCCAAAACAAAGCCTTATGCAAAATATGACATTTAAGTACAGAGCTGTCAGCACCTGGCCACAAAAATGAGGATCGGCAAGACAGAGGCTAAAACTGATGACACCTTGACCAGCCTGCACTGAACCTCAAATAAATCCATGCCTCCATAACAATATCATTGCTTTATTGGTAATCAATATTGCTGAATTATTAGAGTCATTTAGTCATCAGGAATAGTGAGTAGGACCTACATTCAAAAAATTATCTGATGTGTTAAATCTGTTTTTCAAAAGTCGAAAATATCTCCAAATCTATTTATTTATTTGTTTGTTTATTTACAAATCACAGACAGAGAGAGAAGTCTGCTGAGCATGTGCAGAGTAAGTATAATATAAAATGTTAATTACTATTACTCAGAAATGTATAATTACACTGTAACAAGGGCACTTGTTGACTTTATTTTATAAGTTTTCTATTTATAATGTAATTTCTTCCTGTGATAGCAAAGCTGAATTTTCAGCATCTTTACTCCAGCCTTCAATGTCACATGATCCTTCAGAAATCATTCTAATCTGTGTTCGTGTTGTGTTTGTTTGTCCCAGTTTGTCCATGTGTTTCATTAGCCCCGTTTACATGCACACTTTTTTGCTATTCTGATTGAGATCGTTCTGATTGACGGATTCCGGTTGACTGTTTACATGGGATATTATCTAAACCGATCTGGTGTTTACATGTGATGTGCTGACGCTTTCAATCGAAATCATTTTCTGACATGCGCACACAGCTTGTCTGCCGCATCTGGAAGCTCATTATTTCCACGTTTTCAATCCTGTCAAGATGGTGCATCACTTAATTTTCGCGTCAGTGCGAGCCATAAACGGGCCGTTTTATTGTATTGTGTAGGCTATTGTTCTTTGTTAATTATTGTCTTGTTTTGTATTTGCATCAGTTTTTCATTCTCATACTCATATCACACTCATTATAGCATATAATTAAATATAGGCCTATATTATTATTGTAAAAAAAAAGAAGAAGAAAAAAAGGAAGTTTTATCAGAAAACTGATCAGAAAGAAATCACTGGAAACAGCGTGATCGCAAAACAAGAGCGACTGTTTGCTGGCATTTTTGTTGTTTAATTAAATATTTAAAACCCAAGAATAGATGTTTTACCACAGGTTTACAATAAAAAGCTATACATTAATCATAATGAATTAATTTGTGTCAAAATTGCACATTAGTCACACAGAAATAAAGTGATTTACCTTTTATGACGTTTGTGAACGTTCACAAAAGAAAGAGGGCACACAACTTATTCGCGTCTGTTTCTGTTTATTTGGTAGCCTAGTAACAGGACGTATTTACATCACATTTAGAAAGAATGTTAATTTCTACAAATATGCCACCAAAAATATGACCTGATGAGCTTTGGCACTCTCTCCCAGAAGGATACAGTTATATTTTCAGTCAGAGAAAAAAAGGATAGTCCGAGACATAGGCTACTGACAGATAAAATAAAAACAGGATTATGATTTGTCTGATTTCTTTAAGCGTACATATTTACCATGTTTATTATGGTAATGGTTAGCGCGCATAGTTTTTTGCATCGGGTATAAATATTCCTACCTTATACGGTGATCAGAATCCACAACGGATCACAAACAGAAGGCATAATGTTAGCTGACAGAATTATCTGGCGCAAAACCAGGCATGCGCATAAAGACGTACGCTCAAAGTAATCGGATCAGCTCGTTTACATGGTGTAATCTTTCGTTTGATCGGTTCATGAAAAGGTTTATTCCACCCCCTTCAATCCGACTGAAATTTCAATCGGTTTGAGCATTTTTATTCCGATTGAGGTGTTGACATGGAGCATTTTCATTCTGATTGGACTTGCACCTGGTTATAATCGGAATACAATGCTACATGTAAACGGGGCTATTGATGTTATCCCTGTCACCTGTTGTCTTGTTAATTAGTCATTGAGTTCATTTGTCCCAGTTGTGTCTCGTTTCCCTGATCTGTTCTCTGTGTATTTAAGCCCTGTGTTTTAGTCTGTTCCTTGTCTGTCATTGTTGTGTTATGTTTGGTTGTTCTGTTCCCGAGTCCTGTTCCCCAGCCTGAGTCTGTATTTGTCTAGTTTTGAGTTTGTTTAAATAAAAGCTGCTCTGCTGCAAGTAGATCCTGCATCCTTCCCTGTTTCAACCTGCATTTGTGACAAACATGCTGATTTGGTGCTTAAGAAACAATTATTACTGTCATTATTAACCACGTTAAAAACGGCTTTTTAAAAATGTTTTACTGCTTCATTTTTTTTTTGTAGTAATTTTTTTTTCGAGATTCTTCAAAAGCACTTTTTTGAAATAGAAATCTTTTGTAACATTGGAAATGTCCTTACAGTCACTTTTTATCAATTTCCTTGCTAAATAAAAGTATTAATTATCTTTAAAAACATCTTACTGACCACTATTTTTTTTTACACTTTCTGCATCTGTGACTGATGACTTGTGGTATGTTACAGCTGACCTCAGTTTCCCTCAAACGTGGCTCTGTTCAATCAAATACAGAAGAAGCAAAAGCTAATAAAGGGCATTCAGATCACCTTATCACCTTTCAGTCCAGGCTCCCCTGGGTTTCCTGGCACACCCTGCAAGACACCCAAGAGACAAATGTTATTAAGAAGAACTTGTACAATAGGCCATTGTTTTATGAATTGATGTCCAGGGAAGGCAAATGGAATTTATACTTAAATCCATATTAATATGCTAGTTGAAAAACAAAGTCACAGTATTATGTAATACTGTCCGTGCTGAAAAATCCAGCATTAATTAAATGTTGGTCCAGCCTGCTTTATACTATTAGAGCTGGTATAATGCTGGTCTAGCTGGTGGACCAGCATATTGAAGCTGTTCTCAAGCAAAACTGAGATGGTGTAGTTAGTCTACCACCAGCGACCTGCATCCCACGCTGGTCCCAGCATGCAAAACATACCTTATGCTGGTGAACAGCAATGTTTTTTTGTTTTTTTAAGATGGATGACCTAGTATTTATTATATCATAATATTGATTTCTGAAATTCAATTTCTGTTAAAAGAGTTAATATGTGTCATTTGTATGTTAAAATAATCATGTTAAAATTCTTTTTGTTATTCCAATGTAGTATGTGAAGATTTCCTTTGATTTCTCCCAGCCTGGCCAAGCTGGTTTGTTTTTCTGGTTTAAGAGGTTTTCTGGGTACTTATCAGGCTGGGAGACTAGCCAAACCATCTTAAATCAGCTAAGATTAGCAAATCCCTTTAGGCTAGTTTGAAACAGACTTTTCAGCATGGATATTCATAATAATTTCAATGCAATCACCTTTGGCCCTATTAGTCCAGGAAGACCCACAATTCCAACAGGACCCATATCACCCTGCCAAAAAAACAAACATAAAATGCATAAACAAGCATAAAAATGTACACTGCATGCATTCTTTTTTACATGCCAACAGAAATCACTGTCAGCAAGGTAAGTACCATAGCAATGAGGTTAGATGTTAATAACTTAATGTTGGTTCACTTACAATAAAACCAGGGATGCCAACAGGACCTGAGGCACCCATCTCTCCCTGTGAGAAACAGAGAACAGATACTGAGCGTTACTGGCAGGACGCTGGGGAAGGGGGGGGTGAAACCTCTGTTCCCTGATAGCAAGCTAATCTGTGGCTTGCATCTACCCCTCAGTGAGCCAATGAAAGAGACACGCTGTGGAGTACAGAGAGGGGCTTGTTGTGTGGCGTGACTGGCCGGCTGCTACCTGCCATACCAACTTCCTCCCTCAGCAACAAGCCAAAAAAAAATCCCCTGTGTATTTTCGCTCTCCTTGTTCTTTGAAACAGAGCAGATAGATGTTACGGGTCTGCTGCTCTTGCCGAGTGACTGCTGATGAAGGAAAAGGATTGAAGTGAAGGCGTGCGTGTCTTGTCCGTTTTGTGATATGGTTAGGGTTACAGTGCAGCAGCGTTGACAGGGTCAGCCGCTCAGGTTAGCGATAAGCTAAGCTACTGTTTGCTCAGCTACAGACAGCTAAAGTGGGTTAGAGAGGACAATACAACGTCAGTTCACACGAGTGTGTATTTGAAATGAGTAGTTTTTAGAATGTTTCCACATTGTTGCTAGGGAGATGTGAATCATTTCTAGGATGTTGCTAGGTGGCTTGTAATTAGCTCAAGTAAACTGACCTCACCAGAAAGTCTTAATGATATTCTGCATTACAAAAACTTTAAAAGTCGCAACGTAACGGATGTAGTGACAGATCTTTTATACCGTTTTGTGACGTTCATCTGAGTGAAATGGATTATCGAAAAGAGAAATGTAGGACGGTGACTTGATTCTTGATTATATTATTTTAATGCTATTTAAAGAACATAATTATAAATACTTTGCTTGTTACATATACCTGCCACATTTCAGCCGTAAATAAATAATAAATGTTAGCTAGATTATGTTCATTACCTGTCTAGCGACGTATGTTTATGCTGACATATAATTAAATAATGGTTTGCATTTAAAAAAAACATCTATTACGTGTCATTATGCATGAGTTTCAGCGAAAGTTATGACATTTTAACTACATTATGGTTAAAAAAGGGGTAAAAAAACATATGCATGCACAAATTGTTCACAATAAGACCTATAACATTAATTTATAATTAATTATATGTCAGGATGACTTTAGATTAAGAACACTTACAATTATTACTCATAATAAGTAACTTTGAGGGACAGTTCATCCAAAAACTAAACTTCATTTACTCATTCCCATGACTTACTTTCTTTTGCAGAACACAGAAGGAAATCATTGAATACATATTCAGTGGAGTGAACTCAGTACATAAAAACCTCATACAAAAAAAGCCATGCAGCTTTGCTGATCATATTTCAAATGCTCTGAGAAAAGCAACCAGATATTTAAGCAATTTTAAAAGGTAAAATGAAAGGTGAAATGCATCAAATGCAGAAACAGCAGAAGCAGCAGGTAAACATTTTCACCACCTATTGGATTGGAGGCTACTATTTTACTGATAAAATTGATTAATGAAAATTGGGAGTTTGGAATAACATAATTAATTTTTTTGGTCGTTTTTTGGGTGAACTATACCTTTGGGAGAGTAGTTGCAACATGGCTTCCATCCTCATTTGCGGATCATCTGCCAGGTAAATGTTTGATCGCGCATATACTGAATCCTCAACAAGTCACAAGACTGAAATGGTGTGGGACGAATTATGTGCTGAAGTCTAATACTTGAGGTTAGAGGTAAGTAATTGTGATGATTGGCTTAGGAAATAACATTAACAATCTGGTGAAATGTGGTTTTGTGGTCTTTCCTGCAGAATCATTTTTGACAATACACATCTATACATTACTAAAATATTACACTTACGTCTTAGACCAATTCATAATATGCAAATAAGTGACAGAAAAAAAAAACCTTTTTATAATATTATGGTACATGGAAACATGAATAACAAGGATGAAATATTAGGTAAAGAATATGGTAAAACGATCAGAAGTGAAGCAACCCCTGTAATGGCAAAACCAGATTTCTGCTGTAGACTCCAGTAGTGACAGCTGATTTCCTCATTACCAGTATTATTCAACGCTGAGCGGCACACACTGGACGCCCCACTGGCTTGTGTGTGTTATTGTGGTGGCATAAATCAAAGGTATTTATTAGAGTGTAGCGGTTGAAGTGGCCCGGTCAGCTTGTATAATGGTATGTCCATAACAGTGTATGACCGGCAGAAAAAGGGCATGCAGAGGCTAGGAGACTATGGGATGACTTTTTTGGTGAACTTTTCACCAACTGTGTGGTAATATTCTGATACACTAAACTTGATAATAAATATAACCTCAAACATCAATGGTTAAAACTCTCTGAGCATTAGAAAGCTGCAGTTGCCCCACATGGCAGTCGACCAAATGGTTGATGTAGCACTACTTACTGGGTTTCCATCAGGTCCTGGTGGTCCTCGCTCCCCAAAATCTCCTGGAAAGCCCTGAGCACACAAATGTGAGAGACAGCAGAGTTTAGCAGAGCAAGACGTGGAAAAAACCGCACTTAGACTCAGGGCAGATACCATTTGTGCATTGCTGTTTCCAGTTTCCCACATGGTAAACATTGTCCTTTCGCTTTAATCCTGCACAAACCTCTGTAACACTAACACCAGAACCATTCCATAATCATGGGATATTGAAAACTGGATTTCAAAAAGCAGCCACAGGAAAGAAGCAATTGGATAGAATACGTTCTAACCACCAACAATATTTCATATACGTCAGTGGCCAGAATTTTTTTTTACCACTATTTGAGTATGTGACTAAAACAAATTAAAATGAATGTTTTTGTATTATTATTACTGTGGTTAGGTTGGTGAGTTAGGACAAATATCAGATTTTTCTTTTTTATTTGCACCAGTCATGCCACCCATATAGCAATGATTAATAATAAATACTGACCAGAAATTCAAATATCTCAATTGTTGTAATGCATAAATGTGACCCTGGATCACAAAACCAGTCATAAGTCGCACGGGTATATTTGGGAATCACATTATGAAATAAATGTTTTTCTCCAAAATAATGTTGGCCACAATTATTGGCACCCATATAATTTTTTTCGAGTAGAATATCTCTGAAGTATATTCCCATTAATATTTACCTCTTGTTTTTAACACACCAGGGTGACTAGGAACATGAAATTGTCTAGCTATGACTTCTTGTTTCACAGGAGTTTAAATATGACGAATACACAAAGGCCAAATTCCCTTAATCATCCATCACAATGAGTAAAACCAAAGAATATAGTTCTGATGTGCATCAAAAGATTGTTGAGCATCACAAAATAGAAAGTGGCTGTAAGAAAATCAAATAATTAAAAATCCCCATTTTGACCATCAGGGAAATAATTAAGAAGTTCCAATCAACTAAAGATGTTACGAATCTGTCAGGAAGAGGATGTGTGTCTATATTGTCTTAATGCATGGTGAGGAGGAGAGTTTTAGTGGCCAAAGACTCTTCAAGGATCACAGATTGAGAATTGCAGAGATTAGTTAAGTCTTGGGGTCAGAAACCTGCCAAAAATCAAAATAAAAAAATCAAACAACCCCTACATCCCCACATGTTGTTTCGGAGGGTTTCAAGAAAAATCCTCCTCGTTCATCCAAAAACAAACTCCAGCAAATTCAGTTGTCAGACACGACTGGAACTTGAAATGACACAGGGTTCTGTGGTCAGATGAAACAAAAAAAAAAGAGCTTTCTGGCAGCGAACACGCTAGATGGGTTTGGTGCACACAAGGATAAAAAGTACCCCATGTGTACAATTTAATATACCGTTGGATCTTTAATGTTGTGGGCATATTTTCCTGCTGGAGGTCCTGGACATCTTGTTCAGATACATGGTATTGTAGAGTCTATCAAATATCAACAGATAAAAATCAAAACCTGACGGCTTCTGCTAGAAATCTTATAATGGGCCGTGGTTGGATCTTCCATCAAGACAACGATCCAAAACAAACTGAGCACAAAATGAAGCTTCTGCCATGACCGTCCCAGTTCCCTGACCTGATGAGTGGAGTGAACTGAAGAGAAGAAGTGCTAACATGGATCTGGGAATCTGAAGGATCTGGAGAGATTCTGTATGGAGGAATGGTCTCTGATCTCGTCAGGTGTTCTCCAAACTCATCAGCATTATAGGAGAAAACTCAGAGCTGTTATCTTGGCAAAAGGAGATTGCAAAAAGTATTTATAAAAGTGTGCCAATTGTGGCCAACGTGTTTTGTAGAAGTATAAGTAGAAGTATTTCGTAATGTGATTTTCCCCCCACTTTCAATTGTTTTACTTCAATGAAAGGTTACATTTTTGCAAATTCTTTGAATGAAAGATCAAAAGGATAAACAATGCAGATTTATTTTGTACAGCCATTTTGATCATATTTTACAGGGGTGCCATTAATTCTGACCACAACTGTAGTCATATTAGTTAAGACATTTATAATGTTACAAAATATATTTTAAGGCGAGACACTACAGGTGAATAGGGTAAAATTTTTAACTAGCAGATATCACCATGAAACTTTCCCAGTTGATTACCTACATTAAGATGAGAAAAAAATGGATTACAAGTTTTCTGTAATTTAATGTTTAAATATGCAAATCAGGCAATATCTAATCAAATATGCACTAATTTGCATATATTTAAAAAAACGATATCTGAGTATTGGATAAAGTCAGGTTAAAAATTATTTTTTCATTGTGTTCACATATTAGATGGGAAAAAAATTACAGAGGGATTTATGGATATCTACTTTTGTTATCCTGTAAATCAGAAAATACTGTCAATAGCCTTAAAAAAATTATTTTCGCCATGTTTTTTGGAATAAAATGTTATATAAATCAGGCTAGGAATAATATATTTACAAATCCCTCTATAAATGTCTTCATAATATAACTAGGTACAAGTCTGGAAAGTTTGGTGTATATAGGTGCTACTGAAGTGGAGACTTCGGACTTGGAGTATGAGAGAAAAGTCATTTTGAGAAAACGGGCTTTAAAGATTTTTCATCAGCCAATGAGAATGCGCATTCAGCCCTTTTACTTTCACGATTGGTTGCTGATAAAAAGGAAATTACCATATTTGGATCCGACAGGATTGTACACAAGAGAGAGAGCTTCCTAAGGGGCCGATCACACCTGACGCGTTTTTTGCAGTGAGAGGCGCCTGTTTTCAATTGGTTTCCTATGGCAGCGAGCGTTCTGCGCGCTGTTTATGCGCCTGCTGCGCCTCGCGTTTTACCGCCCGCTGCGCCTCGCGTTTTTGAAGTTGAAAAAAAAGCAACTCCGAGCGGAAAAAGCGCCCGACGTCATCGCGTTTCTTTTCACTGTCCAATTGAATGAAGTGAGAGGCGGGCCTTCCGTTTTAGTGATAAAAGCTACAGTTGCTTGAACGCCAGGAGAGTGCGATGATGGAGGATAAACTTGTGGTGCTCTCGCAGGTTACCAGGAGCTTAACGACTTCACGACCGTAACTACCACAATGTTAACAGAAAGTAAATATATTTAATAAAAGGCTGATTTGACGTTTACTTGACTGACAGGATAGTTGTTTCAGTGGTTGCCTAGCAACATAAAAAACGCAGCGCACTGCTCGTTCTGTGTGATGGTAAAAAAGCTGTTTTTCAGGTTCGAAAACGCGAGGTGCACAGCTTTTTTACCATCACACAGAACGAGCAGTGCGCTGCGTTTTTTATGTTGCTAGGCAACCACTGAAACAACTATCCTGTCAGTCAAGTAAACGTCAAATCAGCCTTTTATTAAATATATTTACTTTCTGTTAACATTGTGGTAGTTACGGTCGTGAAGTCGTTAAGCTCCTGGTAACCTGCGAGAGCACCACAAGTTTATCCTCCATCATCGCACTCTCCTGGCGTTCAAGCAACTGTAGCTTTTATCACTAAAACGGAAGGCCCGCCTCTCACTTCATTCAATTGGACAGTGAAAAGAAACGCGATGACGTCGGGCGCTTTTTCCGCTCGGAGTTGCTTTTTTTTCAACTTCAAAAACGCGAGGCGCAGCGGGCGGTAAAACGCAAGGCGCAGCAGGCGCATAAACAGCGCGCAGAACGCTCGCTGCCATAGGAAACCAATTGAAAACAGGCGCCTCTCACTGCAAAAAACGCGTCAGGTGTGATCGGCCCCTAACGGTGCATGTGATGACAGGCTGACGGCAGAGATCGCGAGCAGCATGTTGATTTAGAATGCGAACTTTTGTTGAATTTATGAGAAATCTACAGACGCAAACAGACAAAGTGTAATAAAATAAAGACCTAAATGTGTATTTCGGACTTTTTTTCAACACAAGTCTGAAAGAAGAAATGTTATTGAAGACAAATATCCCAAAATCTCAAAATTGACCAGTAAAAAAACCCCGATGTTTTTGCCTGCCGTGTCTCGCCTTAAGGGGGAAAAACTATCGCTGTTTCCACAAAAATATATTAACCAGTACAGCAGTATCAAACATCAATAATTATATGAAATGTAAAAAAAATTAAAATAATTCCCAACAGCATATCAAAAAGTACTAATAAAAAAGCATATGGCTGCTGCACTGAATTTTGGTTTTGTGAAAACAGAGCCTGATGTCGAGTCACAGAAACAAGCTCAGTTCTCGTCTTTGTCAGCCCTGCAGGAAATTCCATGGCTGAGTGTTTCCTTGCACTGGCAACAGCCAGAAGAAGCAAGAGGAGGACCGGCAGGGATTCGCTGACAGCGCTGTTTCCCCTCTATCTACCGTTACATTATATAAGAGGACAAGAGCTATGACAGCGCACTCCACTGTGTGCTAAACGTGTGCTTGTCTGAAAGCCAAAGTCAACACTTGCACTGTGTGGAGATCTTTTTTTGGTCCTCCAACAAGGCAAACAGTAAGTTAAGGCCGAGGGGCATGTGCTGCCTATCAAACAGATCTGCAGAGTTAGAGAACTGCTTATGAAGAACAGATGAATCTGTGCTTGGCACCACGTTTGTGCTTTGAACTGCGCATAATTGGTAGTTGTTTTGGAAAAAGATGAGCTTGAATTCTTAATGTCTAGTTCTTTTGAAAATAAAATATGCAGACCAACATAATTTTGTTAAATAGAGAATGATTTGGTGTACAGATGGTAAAGACCTTTGCTAATAATTAGTGGTAATTCAGTAGTATTTATCCAGACAGAATAAGATCGATCTATCGATCTATCTATCTGTCTGTCTGTCTGTCTGTCTGTCTGTCTGTCTGTCTATCTGTCTGTCTTTCTATCAAATTCTCTCAAACACTGCCTTTTTAAACAGTGTGAATGGGTCACAAATCAATGAACATAGAGGCAAGTCATTCAGAGGTTGTCTAGAGAGGATGGTGAGAGAAAACTTTACCGGCCTACCCATCTTGCCCTTCTTCCCAGGAACACCAGGTAAACCCTAAGAGGAGACAGCAGAGAGAGGGAAAGCAAGGAAAGACAGGTAAAAAGAGACAGAAATGGCACAAAAAAAGAGCAATTAATCGATTCCCAATCCCAGTGTATGCAACAGACTGTGTAAATGCTGAAAGGTCTTTAGTTTCTATTCTTCTGAACACAAAAGGGTCTCTCAGATCTCTATGAACTCTGTCCCTCTGGGCTTAAAAATAGGAGACATAATCTGCAGCAAGCCATATTCCAGCTTCCGGGGGCTTATATTGCCATTTCCACAAAGTCGGAATTTACCAGCTTGAGGTTACTGAGCAAATATTGTGAGAACTGAGACTAACTACTGTTTTGAAGAGGGATCGCTGTGTTTTTAGTGGAGCGTGCCCCTTTCACCAGGCTTCCTATTCAAAGCAAGTGCTTTTGATTTACAAGCCACCATTAGAAAGGAATAATGATACATGAATGGCATGTGTAATAGTGCAGGGTCTGTTCCAGTAATATTTCCTCTTGGGGCAACTAAAACCAAGACTATACATCTCCATCATGCCATACAATTTTACTAAAGACATCAATGAACATCAATGGACTTTTAATGAAAAAAGTATTTTTTGGTTTGTTTGCTGTGTTCAGATGTACTTGTATGCTTATGCTTTGTAAAAACTGAAAGCGCTATTTAAAGTAAACATTTTTGACATGGCTAATCTCAATATGGCGGCGCCCATGAGGGGTTGATGTAAAATAAAACAGATATAAGACTTATGTCTGGACTCTCTGTCTGTACATCACTTAAATATTTCTATTCTATTCAAATTCAAAAACTATTTGCTGTTCAATTCTGAACAGTGTACAACTTTCATAATTAGAAAAAAATATATATATACTTAAGCGCAGACACAACAGCAAAACTCACTCTTTCTCCATCAGGTCCAGGGAGACCGAAGACGCCTGGGATTCCAATGAAGCCCTAAACCAGGGGAGTGTAAGAAGACAAGAAACAAACAGAGAGACTTTAGAGTTATATGGTCCAAATATCCCTTGCTAAACAGCAGACTGACTTGCGAAGGTCTTTTGAGGACAGTGGTCGCTCGGTGAAGATCTAGGCCTTGAGGCAAGTGTATATGCCCATGGACTGCATGGTGCTGGCTTCCACGATGTAGTCCAAGGGCACATACCCTCACACCAGGGATCACGCTTGCCTTCAGCAGGATGGCTAAGGATGGGTCACAAGGTTAATACAAATGAACATACAATGCAATCATGAAGAGAAAAAGACAAAAGAAACATGAGATGATGCACATTATTATATAATAATAAATAAATCAACATAAAAAATCATTACAAAAATATAACAATGTTAAAACATTAACATAAAATCATGTTTTGTGTTCTTATATACAGTAAAATAAAAAAAAACTAACCAACTTACACATAAATAAAATCTTTCTGGCACCAAGGCAGAGAATAAAAAGAATAACAAGAGAGAAAAGACATCGGATGTACACTGCTGCCATATACTTTACAAGACCAAATTGGTTTTAAAATTTTAGAGGAATTATAATGTAAAACCCATCTGACAAATCCCTGAAAGCAGTATACTTTCAGAGCTGATGTTCTGAGGTTTTATAATGAAAACACCTTCCAATAACTGATCCTTAAATGTCTACTACCATTTCCTTTTCTGGTGCCTTTCACAGTTTCCAAACTGGAAAACAAGCTTTCAATACCAAATATGCAGAAGCCCTTACAAAACTTTCCGAACATAAATGCTCAATCACTTTAAAGTAGGGCTGAACGATTAATTGCATTTGCGATAATATCGCGATATGATGAAATGCGATTTTTTTAACCGCAAAGCTGCGATAGTCTGGTCACGTGACACGCGAGAGTAAACAAGTCTGTATTGCAGATGAAGCATCAACTTGGCACGCGACACATACAGACCTGGCTACAGGAAATAACAGTTTATGTTTAATTTATGTGATATTGTGTTATAGATTCTCTCCAACGATTCTGTATCGATTAAGATAATTTCAGATTTATGTCTGAGCTTAGTTTTAAACACAGATACGTGATGACGCGTGTGCATAACAACCGTATTCTGCTTGCTTCTAATTCCTCTGTCTCACACACACACACACACACACACACACACACACACGACACCACTCGAACCTTACGAGAAATAAGTTAATAAAGTTCGGAAAAGTTTAAGCGAATTACAAGGACATTCGCGGGCTTCATTGCACAAAATATGAGAGATGCGCGGTCTGCGTGATGTTACTTTTGTAGTGCGCGGTCTCGCCTGCCGGTATTTTACTTACAAATGTTCTACGAAGGCATCATATGTCTTGGAATGCAGTTGGCTTATATATTAAAAATATGAAAATCACCGACAGAAGCTGCTTTCAATTTCAAATACTCACGTGCGCTTTGCGAAGAGCGTTTGAGCATGCGGCTGTGAGCGACTCTGTCTACGTGGTTAAATGTACTTGCATCTCAAAATGCTTTTATGACGCGAAATTAATGTGACACAGTCAGTTATTAAACAGACAGGACAAACCACATCTTATAATTTCAAAAGAGATGAAAACGTTCAGACAGCCTACTCTTAAATACTGAAAGCACTCTTTGTTTATTGCTTGTAATATTTTTTTCCCTCTTTGTTATTTGTTTTGAAGCTATATTTGTTAAAATTATTAACATGTAATTGTATTAATTTAGTTTTTTAATGTGTAATTATTATAAGTAGGCCTACTTATAATTATGTAATTAAATATTTTAAGTTTTATTAATATGATCAATTTTTTTTAATTGATCGGCTCACGAGGTGCCTAAAGATTCCCTTCCCTATTTTACAATGATTTATTGCTTGTTTTTGTTGAATAATAGAAAAGATAAAGAGCTTAAAAAATAATCGCATATTAAATCGCAATCGCAATATTGGTAAAAAAAAATCGCAATTAGATTATTTTCCAAAATCGTCCAGCCCTACTTTAAAGCAAATTTATAAGTAGGAGTAAACATGGAATGCAAAACATCTTAACTGTACTCAGTGAATACATGATGATCAGTTTATAGCCAAGACAGTTGAAATTATTTCTGATAAAAAACAAAACAAAACAAAACCCATCCCTTACCCGTGTGCCTTTTGGTCCCATATTTCCTATAGGCCCTGGTAAACCCTACAAAAACACAAACAATGCAATATTTCATGCCTGCAAATTGGATCAATAATAATGTTGTGCCTACAGAATTGGAATCACAAAATGAAGACTTCCATTTTATGGAGGCCCAAACAGATTTATGCTGTTGAAATTTTGCAAATACGATCTAGTGCTCTATTAAAGATCCACTTTATTTTTTTGGTCACACTTTAGTTTAGGGTCCAATTCTCACTAATTAACTATAGGTGCTTATTAGCATGCATTTTACTAGGATATTGGCTGTTTATTAGTACTTATAAAGCACATATTAATGCCTTATTCTACATGACCATCTCTTAATCCTACCTAAATGAACAACTGCCTTACTAAATAAGCAGTAATTAGGAGTTTATTGAGGTAAAAGTCAGTTAATTGTTAGTTAATTGTGGGAATTGGACCCTAATCTAAAGTGTGACCATTTTTTCTCCTAGGCTATTTACACAGCCATGACTAATACTTTTTTTTTCTGCACACACACATCTAGCAAATATTAACAAAATAGTTTGTTTAGTTGTTGATTTAAATTTTTAACAGTGTCTCTCAGATATCGCTTTCTTCACCTTTAAGGAAACATTAAAGAGTTATATCAGATGAAAAGCTAAATTCCAGTAGGATTTTCTAGAACATGCCTAATATTAAAGGTATATAAGACTAGAAGCTACCAGAAACATTTATTAGGTTGTTGTAGTTGTTGTTGCTTCCCAGAATAAGTAAATCTGGTAGGTCACAAAGAAAAGCTGGGGCCGATCTAATAATTTCCACCAATTACATTTAAGCTTAGCAGTGGGAGAAAATCTATCAAAAAGGGGAGGATTTTCTTTTGCAAATGACTTTTCCAAATATCAGGTATAATTCATGCCTTTGGAACCCCAAAAATGATTATTTTACTGCTAGCACATTGAGCTCAAAATATAAAATCCATTTTCAGTGCCTCTTAATTCCAAAAACAATTCTAATTTCTCAAAAATGATGTCAAAACGTGGGTCATATTGGCAGAGCAAGCTCTTTTAGTCTCCAATGCAAGCCCTGACACTTTGCTACTAGTCTCATTATACTCGTATCTGTGAGTATTGTGCAAGCCAGCAGCACAACAGAAGATTTACTGCACCTGCCTGCCAGGATAACCTTTGGCACCCGGGCTTCCATCCGGTCCTCTTTCTCCCTGCGGTGAAAGAGAATAAAAAGTATAAAGAGGAAAAAATCCATTACTATAAATATGTCATTAGCACTGGAAGCTCTTCTTGTAGAGAGCCATAACAAACAAAAAGAAAGATAAAAAGCATAATGAAGAGAAGAGAGAGGAGTTAAAAGCATTTCTATTAAAACAACATGTTATTCTTATGCATGTCTGTAAATAGTTTCAGCCTTTTTTCATGTGTTGCCATTTCTGTCAATATGACAAATACTCTGGTGTGTGGCCCACCACAGAATTATGAAACAATAATGAAAGCGTTTTAAATATTATTATACTACTGTAACTCAACAACTCTAAATTACAGAAATTCATTCAATGCTAGAAATTGGAGGAAAGTCCAGACCGTCAGATCAAGTGTCAGACAGACTGATGCTGGCAAAACTCAACTTTTAAAAAAAATCATATCTTCAGTGTCTTTCTAGTTTTCTGTGTCCACTGCTTAGTGTGTAATTGATGTATCCTAGAGTGGATGCTTTGGAGTGCATCTCAATTGAGCAGCAAAGTAAGACTGTCCTGATTAGATGAAAGATTTGTTGTTACATGCAGATTTTAATAGGGATGCCAATTTAATGTGTTAATTTAGCGTCATTAATTGTGTGACAAAATAATGTGACAAAAAAGAATGCATTTATTCTTTTGTGTGATTCTGTCCTCTTTACAGTATATCCAGTAATCTGGGGCTGTATTACAGAAACATCCCATCTTAAGTCTTAAAAGTCTGAAAAAATTTGAGAAGTTCTTCATTAATTTCTAAATTTCTGGGCGAAAGAAAGTGAGACCATCACTGGATGTGACAAAATTCTGTGAATTAAAGGGGTGGTATAATGCTCTTTTCACAAGATGTAAAATAAGTCTCTGATGTCCCCAAAGTGTGTATGTGAAGTTTTAGCTCGAAATAACCCACAGATATTTTTATATAGCATGTTAAAGTTGTCACTTTTTAACACGTTTTTGTGTCTGTCCCTTTAAATGCAAATGAGCTGCTGCTCCCGAAACAGGGGGCAGAGCTTCAACAGCTTGTGTCCTGAAAATGTAAAAAACCTTTTTGTTTATGTTTAAATTTATGTAGCTGATGTGGAGTTAACTATCTTCTAATCATTGATTAGCATATTCTGTCTTGATAATCTATAAATCGTGTTCCGGGGGCGGGGTTTATGTAAATTCCAGGGTTTGTGATGTCACTAACCCGGGAGGAATGTTGTGTAGTTTCTATCAGTCGTTTGTTGTAGTCCTTAAAAAGTGATTTCTTTAAAAGCAAATATCTCCCTTTGCTTTGAACTTTGAGCGTTGTAACTTTGCAGATGTTGTTTATGCTCAAACAGCAACATTACACACTAACTAAAGTTAGAAAAGTGAAATCATAATCAACCACCCCCTTTAAATAATGCCTACTCGGGAATAATGACAATGAAAAAAAAAGTCTATTCTGCCAGCTAGCAAACTTGCAAACTTGAACCAGATGCAAAATTTACGTAGGGAAGTTTCTTTGCCACCAAAATGCCATTAGACAAAATACTTTGTCATGTTGATTCCACTTGAAATTAATGGATTTGGGCTGTGAAAGTTTGCAGAGGTATGGAAAATGTGACCGCACCTTTATGATTTTTCTGTAATATGGCCCGTGGAGTGTACTATGGTATTGGATGTAAAAATCATAGTTGTTAATTCCTCTAATTCTCCTCTTGTGGAAAGTAAAAAAAAAAAAAATGGTGTAAATGGGAACTCACTTGATCTCCGGGGTGGCCAGAGGGACCAGGATGGCCTTTCTGTCCCTAAGCAGAGAGAAAGAGAGACTGAGTGTTGCGAAAGGATATGATAATTTATAGTTGGAGGTCAAACAAGAGGAGGTAAATTACAGCAAGGATAATGTGCCTTTAAGGGAGTCACTTCTCCAACATGTGCTTAATCATATCCTGGGGGGTTTCCACATAAAGAGGCAGCAGAAAATGTATCATGATCTCTGAACTTTAGTCATTCTAAAGGAAGTGAATAATTTTCCGTGAATTGCTATTAAATGAACATAGGCTAACAGTTTGTTCTCATTACACAAGCAATTTCATTCTTTTTGGACATGATGTGATGAAAATTTGCCTTTGCATTTGATTTGTTTGCCAATGAGATCAATCACAAGAACAAAGTGAAACCATGTACAATCCCAGCGGTTAACCAATGTCCCCAGGATGGAGGGATGGAAAAGTAATAAATGTAGAGAAACTTAGCAGGTCTCAAAGCGCACATCAACAGATTCTACACCAACAGCAAACCACTTCCAAACCAATTCCAACTCATTAACAGCTGAGCAGATGGTTAAACTGTCTGGGGACAGGCCAATTAACTCTCATATCAGCCCATAATGAGAGGAAGACAGCGTTTTATGCTTATTTGGTAGCAATACCTCTCCAGGTATTATTTTTATGAGAGTTTACCGCATTACTGAACTATGTACTGCAACTGCTTCATTACATCTGCAACTGCTTCATTACAAATTTCTCGTAAGCGAAAAAGAAAATGTTGTGCAATTGGTGTCACGAGGGACATCATGCACTTACTTTTATTTATTTCAAATTTTGAAGGGGCACCACAGCCATTGCTAGTGTTGTGGTCAAAAATGTTGAAACCAAGACATTTCATAGAAAATTTACTTTGTATTTAGGTTTGTAATGACTGGTGAGTATGTGAAAACAGACTTTTCTATTGAACAATTACTTTCAGAAGAACAAGAACCAATGAACAAAAATATTATCTCTAAAACAAATCAGAATCAACCTATGGAACTCTTCAAAAGGACCAGTGGTTTAATGCAAGAGAAACATTCATGAAACTCAATCTTCAATGTGCAGAGGTACCACTTTAAGAACTTCTCCTTCTATGAAAATTTATAGGGACTGTAAAAGTAATGAAGACATCATCGACACCTTCACAGTGAGTGAAAAGTCATGTGGTGTTATGTGTCTTGGCTAGGCTATTTGGAATCACAATAACAGAGAGGAAACTTCCAGTGACTAGAATTCAAGAAGAGGAATGGAAATTCTATGGTAAGATTCAGCTCTCTGAAATAAGATGTACATTGTGAGTATTACTCACACACACACATTATATACGTAAGGGATAATACACGATATTACATGTGAGCTCCTGCCCCTTTAATCACTAACAGTAAAGTGCCCTTTCGGTCGTATTGCGGTGTCCCCAGGAAAGCAATTTCCCCCCTGCAACCCAGCAGAGGTCTGTGCATGCTACTGGTCCTAAAACACAAAACATACGACTGTGACACAAGAATGTATTGAACTGATTAAAAGTGTTACAAAATATTTTTATTTTAAATAAATGCTGTTCTTTTGAACTGTCTAATCATCAAAGAATCCTGAAAAAAATTTTTATCACATAAAAAATGTTTCTTGAGCTCCAAATAGAGTAATGGCTGCTGAAAATTCACCATTTTAAAATTACATTTTAAAGTATATTCAAATAGAAATGGTTACATATGTAACCCCAGTTCCCTGAGAAAGAGAAAGAGACGCTGCATCAGCTGCTGACGCTATGGGGATGCAGCCTCGCGGAACCCGGTGTCTGAGGAACTGGTACAAACACACCATAAAATGGCAGATGCAGTGCGAAAATATTGCAAGGTGCGCCCCAGAGAATAAGAAAGGTGCCTGAGAACACGTAATCAGATTCGTATTGTCATGACCGAAGCATGGCAGCGCAATGCAGCATAACCCTAGAGGTCCTTTATCCTTTTGACGGAACTTCTATGCTGCATCAGCTGCTGATGCTATGGGGATGCCATACCAACTACACCATGCTAACAAACTACAGTGAGTGAGTGGGTCTTGCAACCAAAACAGCCTTCTCTTTTCGGACACAGTAATAATTATAGCTCACACTTTGGGTGAGGAGTGGGCCCAACCTCCGTTTAGACGCCCTAGCCCTACTAATAGCCACAAGAGCTAGAGGGGGAGGGGAGACACTCGATGAAAGGCCGCCTTTTCCCACCACTCCTCGGAGGGGGAAGCCGGGCAGCCACACTCGTCTTCTGCTCTTATTCCTAGGAACTCATTCCTGGAAAGGGCGTAGACAACTTAGTAGGGGCCTGAACCCAGTGAGGGATATTCTTCCCAAAGGGAACCACCTGCATTCTCGCCTCTCTAAACCTGTCCACCACCGTCTCAGTGGCAGTGCCAAACAGCCCCGATGGCGAGACAGGGGCATCAAGGAGGTCAGCTTTATCTTACTCAGAGGAAGGAACACGGCACTTGCATTTTCTGCTTGCCATTATTCTGCTTACCTTCTATAATTTCTTCACACACTGCTATCTTTACACAGCACTCAAAAAGACAAAGATACTTCTTCCTGAAGACAAAGAAGCGGTTCTTAGGCGACGTCAAGGCCGGACTTACCATTGGGCTTGACTGGGCTGCAGCCCATGGGCCCCGCCCTGTAGGAGGCCCCACCTATACCTGTTTATGTTTATTTGATTTGTACAGTTACCGTATATGCCAGTCAGAAATTATTAGCCGCATTTCCACTGTTGAGCCAGTACGCTCGCGGGCTATAAACGGGCCAGCCAGAGCAAATAGTTTACGACTGCGATCGAGACCATAATCAAACTGCATAAACTGGTATTTATAATTATTTCACATAGAAGAAGGATACACTTATTGAATCGCATCTGCTCTGATTAATTTGTGATCACGTGGCTACTTTAAACAGCTCCATTAAGGCTACAGTCCAAAAGAGTGCACAACTAGAAAGATAACGATAAATTCTCATATGTTCTCAATCATTCTCAAATTCTCATTATTTCTTTACAGAGGATGACAAATTATATTAATGTTCCACTAAATTATGCGATCTGAAGAGTTTTGAGCGCTATTGTCTCATTGCCATCACATCTCATTGCCGTTTTTGCTCCATCAAAAGCCGCTCCATTCTATTTGGTGCTGATCCGGCCCAGCCAGTACGGATATGGTTTAATTTTCCACTGTGGCGCTGATAACGGAGCTCTTTGGAATGTAATACAAATGTGTTAGTCGTTGCCCTGGTAATACAAGAGTTTACAGATGCTACGAGATGTAAAAAATGGCTGCGTTAAGGAGGATGATCAGATACTTCTTTTAATTGTATTATTAATTTGTGTTTACGTCACTCAAATAGCGCCCTTAGCCCATACAACTGAATACAAATACATTTGTAACAAAATACAACTGAAACCTAAAAAATAGAACAAAGTCCACTGCGTCTCCGAGCATCATAGTGTTTTGTTCCTCAGATTAGTAGCCTAAATGATTCAATTAGGCTATAAATAAAGTATGAATCTGTAAGGATTCAACTCACTCATTTGCCACCACCTGGCGGGTTTAACTTAATTTCATAGTAGCCTACTATCGTTATTTCATTTTTCCAATCATTTAATATTTCTTGCCTACATGAAAACGTTATATTTATTTAATCTCTTAATATAATTTATGCAAAATCTATGTATGGATTTTGTTGATAATGATTTCATTTGATTGTAGACATACAGTGTATTTTTATTCAGATTTAATTTATTCATTGAATTTAAGAATCTAACACAGATATGACAATTCATTTTTATAATACTATCTCTGGCTTTATTGCTCAGTGTTATTTCAGGGTTTTGATCTTCTCTCAACTTAGAGAGAGAGCAGATCCTGTATTTTATTGTTATATAACGACTATTTAATATTACATACTTTGATTATGATAGGCAAGTTGCATATTAATTGTTCTATGAACCTCAAGCATATTTACATTTTTTTTGTATTTTGTGCTACTCCATATGATGTTCTTGAGGTCATTTGTAGTGTAGGTATAGGGCCCACATGTAACCACAAACCCAGGGTCCTTCTTATACGCTGAGGCGCAACTTGCAACATCATCGCATTGCGTGCTTGTACACATGCTTTAGACACCGGGTTCCGCGAGGGTACATCACCATAGCGTCAGCAGCTGGCGCAGCGTAGAAGTTACCTCGAAAGGAAACTGTTATTATAAATTGTAATAATATTTCACAATATTACAGTTTTTATTTTATTTTGAAATATCCAACCTTGCTGAACATAAGAGACTTCTTTCAAAACCATCTATAAATAATCTATAAATATTTTGCAAACAAATAATGCCAGAGCTTATCATGATCTTAACCAAATGGTTTTTTTAGTAGATCTATGTCAGTTCCCCTAAAGTTCACACAGGTGTAACATGTATCCTAATTATTATCTATTATTTTATTAAACAATTCAAAACCTAACAACCTATTTTTTTTATCTTTCTTTAAAATAAGTAATGCAAACCACTTGGTTTGATAATTTCTTACATAATGCAATGACATTCATACATTTCTAAGTGTGGTTTCAGTATCCAAATACATTCTGAGGCTACTGTATGTGATTAAGAGCAAACGTTCCATCCACAGCTTCTGTGACAGTGCCAAGTCTGCCAACTGTTCCATCAACAGTTTTCTGTGTTTATCTGTGCCTGCTGGGGCAAATCTCTTTACAAAACGCTGCTCACAGAAACCTAATTAGCAAGGACTCTTCAAAGTAAACAAAACAAATCATAGGCTGGCACAAGCGATCAAAGATAGGTTAAATGCATACACACGGGCTTGTGATCTCCACACTGGAACTGAGTGCTCTGTTGCGGCGGACAATGAACAATGCCCTTCCTCCCCCTAAACTATGGAAATAGATTACATAAGGATAGGGAAGTCCCTAGGGTAGAACTAAAGAGTCAGAGAAGGAAGCAGGACCAGTCTCCATTGCCATGAATAAAGGAATGTGTCTTGCCATTGGTGCTTATGCTTGTGCCATGCATAAACAGAGAACAAATAAATCCCAGATGTGTGAGCTAAAGAGAAAGTAATAAAAGGAAGCAATTATTTCTAGCCTGAGCACATGTATGATGGCGCATGCATGTGGTAGACTTTTAGAAGGTAAAGTCTCCCTTCTATGTTTGCACTTTTTTTGTCCAATGTATTTTTCATGCCATCATGTTTACATTTTCATACGGTTAGAGGTATGTGAAACACCATTACACCTTTTACACTATCACCACTATACATTTACACTATCACCAATAGTTTTGTATGATCTGTTTCTGTTTCCCTCATTTATTCACAATTCACTACATAATGAATGCCATGTACAGTAAGTAGTTCAGTGAGTGAATAAACATGAGTGAATGTGGGCACAGCTGTATGGCACATTGTGCATGACATGCCGAATTCCAAACGGCCTGAAATCGAATAATCAGAGATCAAGACACATGCAAATTTGATTTGTAAAAATCCGATTTCATGCAGACAACAAAAAAATACAAAGCCCAAAAGATGGTGAAACTGAGCAGCAGACAGACTTAACACAATATCTCAGCAGCACTTAGAAGATTTAAAATTTCCCCACTGGGAAACAGATTCTATTAGTCAGAAATACAAAAATAGAATAGAAACAGGGTTGTTTGCCAGGGATGCATCAGGAACGATCCAGAGAGAAAAATGAAAAAAATGTGACCCAAATTGGCTTGGACCAGTATATGGAACTGCGATTTTGGAGTATACTTTGCAGTTTCATCACACAGAAGCCAAGCTGTGTTGTTCAAAGATCGCCGCCTCCATTTCTGCAATAACTTCAGGTGAGTTTGAACCGTGATTAAGATATGGCAGACAAATTTAGTAACTTGATCGGTAACCTGAACAGTCCTGGAACAAATAGTGAGACAGAAGAGAGAAAACGCTGTAAGCAGTTGTGGTCTGAAGCTCTGACTTTCAAAACAAAATTTTGCAGAAATTGGGTTGTAGAAAATGGGTAGTCAGGATTTTGATTACGATTGGCAAGATAAACAACAACTTGACTGGCTACGAACAAAGAAAGAAACTGAACAAGTACAAAAAAATTTGCCTCGTGTTACTTACGATGATTACAAAAAGCAAGTAAATTAAATTATGGGTCGGGATCATTTCCTTGGACAAGTGTGACAAAAGATAAACAGAAACTCTGTGAAAACCCCTTAGAATATTTTGAGCATTTCCGTGCAGCTTATGAAAATTAATGTTCTGCCAATGATAATGATGAAGATTATGATTTGACTATTGTGATCAAATCCACCACTGTCGGACTGTAAAAAGAATACCGAGAACTGCTTATCAGTGTCTCTGTTTACATTCCTGATTGGGACACACTGCTTCAAGGGTGTGCAGTAAGTTGGAGCCGTTAGGAAGCTCACAATGATCAAAATGTAGGCAAGGTATGTGCTGCTGTAGTTGAGACTGACACACAGCAGTAAAGACTGACAGAGAGTGTTTTACAGTAAATGGCCACTGAGAAGGTGAGAAAATGATAAAGTGACAGAAATTTCTGGTGTTAATGTGAGTTTGAAAGTAGATCAGTGTCTAATATGACGATATTAAAGTTTTCGTCTGAGAAAGAACAAGAAATAAAAACCAGGTCAAAAGATTGAAGTCTTAAGGGAATCCTTTTGAAGGAAATATCTATAATAATATTTTTTAGAAGTGAATTGATGAATACAGGTTGATGTAAAATGAATGATTCCAACAAATGTGAGTAGCAAAAATAGATATAAATTATGTTTATTTGAAAACGCATGTCATTTCTGGCAAAGATGCCTTAAGCTGGGCTAGAGTTAAAAGATGGTACATACATTTTGATGTTAGACGTTTATGAGAGTGCAGTGTACCAGTCCTGAATGCCTCAGAGTCTCTCTTATTCAATGTCAGCTAAAAGCTGTTATCTGAGCCTGTGTCATAAGTGATATAAGCTATATATAGTAAAGCACAGTGTTTCAGTTGAAAATCATATACATGGAGATGTTAAAAGAAATCATGTTACAGGCAGTTCAGATTTTATACATTTAGAGGGCAATTTGTAAATGTTTTAAAAGTAAAACTGAATGAAAGTCTTTAAAATAATAATACAGACCTTAACCGATAGAAGTGACGTTTTTTATTTTTATTTTTTACTAGTTTATTTTAAGACCAGTAACTTCTTTGTCTCATTTTAATCTTCACCATACAGGGCCGATGGCTCCGGCCACAGATGTAACAGTACACTGAATAGACGGTTGTGATAACTAAATTCACTGAGTATATTCTCAGCATTGCGATTTTGCTGATTATGATCAAATTTGTGAGCAAGTTGTGAGTGCTCACCTTTTTCAATTGAGGTAAAAATGTATCTCTCTAGAAACGTCTAGAGTTATATAGGCGCGCTGAGGGAAAAACCACAGAAAAGACTGACCATCATGGGAAAATCTCAGAGTATCCACCAGGGGCGTTTCTAGGTTTTAAAAACATCAGGGGCTGAGCCCGAAACATCAGGGTCTGGGGGAGGGTAAATAGATAACATGATTCGATATGAGAATAATGTATATTGTATGCCTATATGCGTGGGGGCAGACTGGTTTAAAAAATCAGCCCTGGCACTATAGCCACACCAGCCCACATTACCTCACAGACACGCGCATTGAAATGTGAGGTAGTTAGGGGGGTTCGGGGGTATGCTCCCCTGAGAAAATTTGGATTTCTCGGACCTACATATGTGCATTTTAAGGTGTTTGAAGGCCAAAAAAATTGGATAACAAATAGCTTTAAAAGCATGTCAGTGGGCAGTAGCATAAATTATTTGTCAAGCAGTTGACAGGTGAAAAACACATTCGAGGACCATACAAATATAAAAAATTCATCAACTCATCAACTTATAATAAATATATATTTATACTTATGAATTATCAAGCTGACTAAATCACACGACTGCTCAGCAGTTCACATGCACTCACAATAAAAATACAATATAATTTAAACCAAAGACAAGCTCATTATACAAAGGAAAAAATATTACAGATCTAGACAAATTGAGTTGCTTATAGTTAAAAGAATGTCATGAACGATCATTTCAGTTCAGTAGTGCGTGATATTGAAGAGTGCGCGCCTCGAGCACACGGCTGACAGAGGACTGTGCTGACTGCGTTATTTATAAAAAAAAAAAAAAAAAATGATGTGAGATTGTTCGCTGTTGCGCGCAAATCCTGGAGATATTCTAGGCTGAAATCACTCACGTGGTGCGTCTCTGTGTGAGACAGATTTCAACAATCACCAGTCAGAGACAGCAGCAAAGCCAAAGCACAATGAAAATAAGGCAACTTATGATTTAAATGGTTTACATAGGCTATTGTCCGGTTTCATATTTGTCAGTCAACTTTTCAAAAAACATTCGGGGCTACACTCAAAACATTCGGGGCTGAAGCCCCGGCAAAATCGGCTGGCGCCGCCTCTGGTATCCACTGTACGTCCGACTCACTGCACTGTATTCTTCCTTTTATTCTAAACTGAACTCAAATGGCACTAAGAATTGGGTAAGAGAGAAACCTAAACCACTTAAAGGAGCTTTAAGCGATGTTGGGTGACGTCACTTCTTGTTGACGTTCGAAGTATTGTTAAACAAAATGGAGGCTAGCTCGACCCTCCCTCCTCCTCATCCCGTCCCCTCCCCCCCTCCATTCCTGAAACAGTCATGTGTCGGCCATATAAAAAATTCAAGAGAATCTAATTCTAACGTTAGTCGTTGTCTAGGACATCTCTCCTCTAGCTAACTTCCCTCTTCATGCTTCTCTCTCCTCCACTCCCCACACCCCCCTTCATGTGCATGTGCACTAACCCCCCAACCCCCACCCCCAAATCATTCATGGCGGTTATTGGCTGAAACACTGTTTGTTATGTTTCGTGGTCCAGGTTGGCCCAGTTTGTTTTTGTTGCCATTTGTGGAGCCTGGGCTGTCTACAGAGACCGCGTTTTTTTACAGTGTGTTCAGGGGACAGGCAGCTAGCGGATAGTGAGGAGATGTTTGCTGTATGTGACAAAAAATGTTTCAGCCTAAAAAATGTGTGACATCGCTTAGAGCACCTTTAATTGGGGAAATTGAAAAATGCAAAATAAGATATACACCGATGTTTTGCCAGATGAGAAGATTATTCTATGCACCTCTAATTAATTCCTTTTATAACTGTTTTAATTTCCCTTGCTTTTATTTTGTGCTTATTTTCTATGCAAAGCACTTTGAATTGCCATAGTGTAAAATTTGTATTCCTTTCTATGTAAAGCATTTTGAATAACTGTTTTCATTTTCCTTGCTTTTATTTTGTGATTATTTGTATTCCTTTCTATGTAAAGCACTTTGAATTGCCATAGTGTATGAAATGTGCTATATAAATAAACTTGCCTTGCCTTGCCTTGATTCATAAATGTAATCACTAACTTCTTGTGATTGCTGTTGATATCGAGCGCTACTAAATTAGCCAAGATAGCTTAGCACTTACTCAATTTAGACTTGATATATTTCATCTCTAGAAACATCTGACAGTTCTAATTTTGGTCCAAAACAAACATAGTCTAAGATAGTCTGTGGTATCTGTCTCCTTTTGACTGTTTTGTACTATTTTTCTTATGTAAACCTTAGCTACAGAAAAAAAAATCATATTTGTTTCCCTCTCTTGACCCGAGAGTGTCTTTTTCTGAAACTATTGCAGACACAGATCCTCTTCCAGGTAACTATGAATGGATGCCTCCAATTCCAAAAAACGCAGCTTGTTCTAATTCCATTTCACAGTCGATGCCAAAGGACAGTCTTGCTCCCAAATGGTCATTCACCTCTAGCTGAGTAAAAGAAAAAGTTTTTTTTTTTTTTTTTTTCTGCAGAAGCTGGCCCTTTTTTCTCTCATTCAGTAAATCTGTGACAGGGATTAGCAAAGAATGAAGTTTAATATAATTATGCTATTACAACCAAGGACATCTATGGGACTGATATTCGGTTACAGATGTGGTTGAAAGTCTTGAGTTTGTTGATGTTGAACGAACATATTCCTATTGCCCAGACAGGTGGCAGGGAATGGCGTGTTCAAAAGCCCAGTTAAAAAGGAAAGAAAAATAACTACATTTTTTTAGCTGAGAGAATGTGATGTTAACTGTTTTATAGCAGTCTTATCCCTGTCTGAGAATTATTTTCAGCCAATTCCTAAGGCTAAAGATTCCTAAGGCAAATTTCCTTTCAATTCTGCAAGGTTTTTAGCTTAAACCATGCAGCATAATGACAGCACATGGTGAAGGAGAAGCAGTTCTTCTTGTCTCCAGTACTGTACGGGTTTAATTATGGTTTACCCATTTTCAGAAAAAGCGCCAGGTGTTTTTAGTCCCAGACTTCTTATTGGCCTTAAAGTCAATATTTGTACAATTTCATAAACGCAAGTGGTGTTTGCCCGTACAAAGTTTATTTTGCAAAACATAATGCTAGGATTTTGTGGATGGTTGCTAGGGTGTTGCCATGCAGCTTCTAAGGTGTTTAATGCTTAAAAGAGACACCTCAAACCAGCCTCAAAACCAGACTAAACTTGTCTTCAGTTGATATAGATGAAATCCCAGCCTGACCAGCTTCAAAGCCAGCAAACTAGACCAAAGAATATGGGATTTTTTGCCCGTTTTATAGTCCAGCAAGCAAAATCGGTGAGTCTGATCACAAACAAAAAGCATTTGCTCACCTCTACTCAAAAAGCCACACAATTTGAGGTCGTTCACTTCTGTAGCACAAATGTTTAATGGTGACCTTTTACAATGAGGTTCCATTTGTTAACATTAATTATATTAGTTAACATGAACTAACAATTAATAATGCTCCTATAGCATGTATAAATCTTAGTTAATGTTAATTTCAACATTTAATAATACATTACTAAAATAAAAAAGTTGTGTTTGTTAATCATTTTAAATGGACCTGAGCTAACATGAAGTAACAATGAACTAACATTAACAAAGATCAGTTAATATGGGAACAAATGTATTGTTCATTGTTAATTAATGTTAGCTGATGCATTAACTAACGTAACTACTGGGACCTTATTGTAAAGTGTTACCAGTTTAATACTTAGGGTAAGGAGTTACCCGTTTAATACCCGATTAGGAGCAAGAATCATGAGCCCCTTTCACACAGCGCGATGATCCCGGCATATTGCCGGGAAATTGCCAGAATGCCTTCAGTGTGAACGCAAACATGACCCGGGTTTGATGCCAGCATCGATGCCGGGTTGGGGACCTAGTAACATTGCCGTGTTCAGTCCCGGAACGCGCGCTGTGTGAACAAAAGCCGTAATAATGCCATGTCGTAGTGATGACGCTGAAGCCGGGATCGTCGCCAGCTAGTGAAACGGTACGTAATGTGCAAGTTTATGATCGAATCAGAGAAAAAAATGCACAAGCGTGATTTCTCGAGAGAGAAATCGCAGCTCATAAGCAAACTTAAGACGCTGCTGAGACATTACAAGTCACATCGATGTCACGTGTCTTTACGGGATTTTTACGGGTTGTGTGTGAAGTGAACGCACTCTCTGATTCCGGAAAATCACTGGCAGTGTGAATGAACCAAAATCAAACGAACCCGGGTCAAATCCCGGGTCACTTTATCCATGTATTTTCCGGAATCTGTGTGAAAGGGGCTATGGTGATGCTTGTCTTATATGCTTTGCTCTGAAAACAAAAACTGGTTCAACAATGTCTGAGAACTTTGATAAGTAAGGGCAACTGAGCATAGAGCAGCTGAGTGTGGGAATATGAGTAATAAGAAAGGAATCTGGAGCTTGTAATGACGAATGAAGTGGAGTCAGCTCTACAGAAATCATCTCAGGACACATCACAGATAAAAATTTCTAACATATACACTGCGTGCAACAGTTCACCATTTGCAGCTTGGGTCTATGAAATAGTTACACACACCAAATGACAAATACGGTGTATAAACGACCATTGCCAACATGGTCCCAGTGAACCTCAGTGAGAAATAAAAGGGGTGGAGCAGCACAATCTCCAAGCAGACGTTAGTAGCCTACGCTTGTCCTATTACAACACACTGTCCAGATGTGCCAGAGTCCACATCTGCTGATCCCTAGTTTGAAAGGACTGAAAGACTGTACATCGCTCACTACTTTGGAATTAAAAGCATAACTCAATCCCGACCAATTGTTACCTGCTCATATGACCAAATGTGTCAGTGCTACTAACTGTACATGTGTTACTTTACAGTACATTTGAGTATTACTTTTTTTCATTTGTTTTATTGTTACAAGATTTTGTCTCTGGCCAAGACCCATGGATGGAATAACTTTCTGGTGTGCTGCCAGCAGTAATTCAGCACAAGTAGTGTCTGCAACTATTTTCCACCAGCTTTTAATTTTTTTTTCTGTGGCTGTGTGATTGGAAACACATGGAGGCAGAGAAAATGCCAGGTAATTCCATTATTTTACAATGTTTCAGAGAGCCGTTTGATCCAAACTTTCAAACAAACACTTATAAACGCCATTGATTCTGAATATATGTGAAACTGCTGATGTAATATGATGTGCATGTGTGGGTCTCTTTGTGTGTGTTGTTTGACTGCATGTGCAACTCAACAGAACATTCAATTACTTAGAATCATGCCAGTGTACTGTGTGCCAAATTCTTAAACCCAATAGAAAATGTCACTCTGCCTCATCGGTGAAAGTTTCTTAAAAGCTTAATAATAGCACATTTTCCCATTTGGAGTAAGTGAGTATGGACGTCTTTGCAATTTGCCATTAGACAGATTGTAGCAGAATGGCTGTAAGTGTTAGTAAGGGGACCTGGCAGAGTCAACTTAATTTCAACGGTGTAGACTGAGCGGTTTAGACTGAGCGGTGTAGACTGTGTACATGTTCACTGGAAATATGACTGTTTTGAAGCAGGCCTTCTGCCCTGGCCAAAGTGCTGTCGGTTCATTTGATTTGCTATCCTCTTACCTCTTTTGCTGCACTATAATGACACCTATTTGGTCCTGTTCAGTAAAGCACATTTTAAAATAAAATACACATACTACATGGAGGTAAACCACAGTATTTTACAAGGAAATTTCCACAGACTTCCCTTGGAATTGGAATACAATGAGGTCATGTGCTGGCTATCCCATTCACAGCAGTGTTTGAGGACATCAAGGTCAGCTGGACATGTCTGAAACAAATTGGGTTTCTCTCCAGAAAAGCAGGGGGAATTTTTCTACAAGAACCTTTTCCAATGGGATTTCACACAACTGATTTTAGTTCACAGTTCGAGAACCTGTTTCACATTTACTGAGTTGGACTGATGTACTGCCATCCAGAATATGCAGTGATATGATTTCATGTGAGGGATTACTTTAAGCATCGGCTGATAAAGCAATAATGTTTCCTGGAAAACATAATGATTTGCTGTTGCAAATTAAGTGTGCTGAACAATTCCAAACATCTGGGTTGGGAACTACTCTTGGATCTGTTCTGTGACGTGACCTTGGTGGAGTCTCCCTATAGTAGATGAATCAAAGAATGCCACTTACCTTCCGACCAGCTTGGCCAGGTAGTCCGGGTAGCCCTAATATCCCAGGGTCCCCCTATAAAGGAAGACACTGAAAATTACTTCTGGTATGGTTAATCTGGCAATGTTAACATTTCACCACACAATTCATAATGCTTGTTTGCTCATTGATTCTTGAGTACTGGGACAGAACAGGCTACAAAACGTAAAATTTTTAAAAACTAAAACATAGGGTAGAGTGGGGGAAAACGCCCCCCTGGGGTAAAACGCCCCCCACCTGTTTTTCCCAAAATAACCACTAAAAGTAGTCAAGATACATTTTTACTGTTGCTATGCACTACGTTGATAACGGGGATATACAAATCTCTATGGAGAAGCTGACACCAGCGACACATTTGAAGAGAAGAGGATTACATGGTAAATGCTATAATTTTCAGATATTAGTAAATAAGTGTTTAAGAGAATATTGTTCTGCAGGATATCGCAGTGATGTATGATAGATGAATAGTGAAGTCTGTAGTTTGAGATCATATATTTTTTATAAGGAATATAATTATATTTTAAAAATTAAACATTTTTTTAAAAACTCATAGCTTGTGGGGTAAAACGCCCCCCTGGGGGCATAGTTTCTTTATCATAATTACTATAATAAAATATTTCTGTCTATCAAATCCTTTGTTTTACACTTAATGCAGTATAACTAGGTGGTAAAATCAAAATATTTGAACAAAACATGAAAAAATTACCTCAAGTGAGCATTAACTAGCTAGCTTGCTAGCACAGTTAGCTCACTGATGGAAGGTAGTTAATTTTGCCTATTTTGAACATTGCTGAAATAAATATTAATATATATACATGTTGATACATTACTTGCCTTTTACCTTTAGAGATTACAAACTATTGTCTGTTAATTTTGCTGTTGATCTATGAAGCAAACTGGTTTGTAAGAAAGGGGGCATTTTACCCCACCTTGGGGGGCGTTTTACCCCACCGCTGGGGCAAAACGCCCCCTTTGTACAAAAATATTTTCAGTGAAAATACTAATTAATTATGAAGGCTGAGCAATTTTAATATTTGGTGAATAACTCCTGCCATAGTCACTCAAAACCGGGATGGCAATTCTAGTCACATTTATGTTTTGTTTCACTGTAATGTCACATTTTCCTTAAGGGGGGCGTTTTCCCCCACTCTACCCTATGTTAGAGTGTAATAATCTCACACCATTTTCTCACATTAACTCTGTGTTTTTCCTTGTCTTGAGAAGGTGAAATAGAAAGAGAACCTTCACGATGAACGCTGACTTTCATGAGTTTATTTCTATAAATATTCAAAGTTGACAAAATTAAAAAATACAGTTGTGAAAACTTATAAGAGAGGAATATCGTTTTTATTAACATCTTCCATCTGTCAGGACATAAACACATTTATATACTGCACACTACTTTTCAAAAGTTTAGGGTCAGTAAGATTTTCTTTGGAAAGGATATAATACTTTCATTCAGTAAAGGATGCATTCAATTGATCAAATGTGACAGTAAATAACATTTAGAATGTTACAAAGGGTACAAATAAATGCTGTTCTAATGAACTTTCTATTTATCAGAGAATAAAGGAAACAAATAACAGAAGGTAAGGTTCTGTCCCATTTCTCAAGAAATCAGTGTGCTGAAAAATGCATAAACGGACATAATTTTATCTATACTGAAAAATGTTTTTTTTTGCAACCACTTAAAGCAGAACTCGGCAACTCTAGCGAACTCTAGTCACTTCTTCGCTGATTTTCCCTTTTGTCGTCGCATGTTTTCCCCATGAGCTCCCCCTACAGCTGTGGTGGGCGTATATTTCACAACACGGTTGTAAAAAACTCACTTGCGGCGGCCTCCTCCCCCTCTCTACCGCTGCTCATGTGCGTTTGTTTTGATCGGAGCAAGCCAACTGTATCGTGTGGAGCTATGTCTACCGAGGTGGGTAATCTGGTAATACATCATACATGCGTGTGTGTTTATGTCGAATTGCCGTAAAGCAATTCGTGTTTCGCGCTCGTTCTCGTTCTCGTTCTCGCTTCTCACGAGACTTCCAATTTCTATCTTGCCGGGACGGTAGTCCCCAAGTTGCAAGGTTGGTTTTCCGCCTGGGAACGCTGGGGGGAGCGGGGAAAGTCGCCAATATCACCAGAACAGGTTGTTTAACCATCCAAATGATTTCTAGACAGTTTTATTAAGTTAAAAAAGTTACCAAGTTCTGCTTTAAACACGTACATAGGCTAAAGAACATTATGATGAACATTATTAACAATACTTGTAATAAATAAAATGTTTAAATAATGAATAATGGGGGATATGGTAACACATACCTTTATTCCATTTGGTGCTCTGCCAGGTGAGTTTCCAGGGTCTCCCTTTTTTCCCTGTAACGCACAGAGGACAAACAACTAATACAACAAACAACTACAACTAACATAGAATATGTATGAGGGATCCAAACTTCTACTTGTGGAAAAATGTAAAATATTACAAAGAGGTGTGTTTAGATTAACCAAAGCTTTCATAAATGTTAAACAGAGAGTGTTGTTTTAAAAGGCTTTCTCAATGAAAAGACTTTACAAACTGCCTACATTGACACACCACTCACCCTTGTTTTGCCAATTGTAAATAAAGTATACATCACAAAGGAAATGAGGAGGTTACTGGGGAGTTACTGTGACCCCTGTTTGGAACCCATTCCAAACAGAAGACTGTAACATGATTCCTCTCTGAATTTTTCTATATAGTCTACATGGATAAGAGTAATGAAGGCTCGCAAAGGAAAGGAGTGTTGTTTACATAAGAGAGTGACCCATGTACACTTGAAGAATAAGTTTACAGTAAGTCTCTCCAATGACACTGGGGTTCACACACCACATTCTTCTGCCTTTTCAGGCAATGGGATGAAGCCATGCTTTATGGCTGTGTTTTAAACAATTAATGTAAGTAGGAAAATTTTGCAATGAAAACTTTTTTTTTTTCAATGCTTCATTCATTTTTTTGCAGCCGTTTTACAAAATTATGCAAATCAAGTAACGGTGTAAACATGCCCATGAAATCGGTACCAGTAACTCTCCCATCTACATTTAGCTGTTGTAAATTAAAAGAGAAACAATAAAAGCATGAGTAGCTGAATTCTGATGAACAGTTATCACACTCTTATACATCATTTGATGAACTACTGCTCAATGAAGGAATTTGCATGGCATAATCTTGTGAGTCAGTTTTGAATTTGGTTGTGGAAGACTCAGGAGACCAATACTTTGCAGAGACTGTACAACATCATTCCAACACTGCGATTCAGACACCTCGGCTCTTAAAAGCCAAAAGCGTGCTAGTCTACACCATGTGTCTGGATATGCCAGTTATCACACCCTTATACATCAGTTGATGAATTATTGCTCACTGAATGACAGATTTACTGCTATTTCAGAGAGAAACGCCTGCTTGGAATCCCACAACAAAATACATTGCAACTAAGTGTTAATTATTGTGGGTCTCGTTCAGTCATTTTTGTCTTATCTTTGTCCCATTTGGCAGTAATAACAGTAAAAAGCAGTAAATAGTAAAAAGAGGGAAATTTTATATGACTAAGAAAGATCTTTGTTCTCCTGGTCTATCGTAAGACTGCCACAAGCAGCCAGATGTGGTAAAATGAACAACTGTGAAAAACATGAATGGAAATTGACAGGTCCAATAATGTCGTCAAACTCATACATCATCCTATATTTCTTGCCAGTGTTCGTCAGAATTCAGCTACTCATGATTTTATTGTTTATCTTTTAATTTACAACTGCTAAATGTAGATGGAAGAGTGACTGGTTTTCTCTTGGGTCCCAAAGTAGCCATATTTTTATTGTAGTACTGTGGTAGTAGTTTTTTTTTTTTTTTTTTTGGTCTTTCTAGGTATTATAAAATAATAATACATAAACTATCTTGTGATATCACTATTGTAAAAAAATAAATAATAATAAATAAATAAATGCACTTATTAAAGTGCTAATTAAAGCACATGTGGCTTATAAATTGAAGCCATTGAGTAGATCAAAGCTCATGTATAGAGGTTGGACAAGGAAATTGAAACACTGGCCAATTTAGTGTTGGAGCTTTAACGCCTATATTTCACTGATTTTACATTCCATTAGTAAAAGCAGAGTGTGAAGGTTGAATTAGCAGAGCAATAGCACATCTGCACATAACATATTGCAATCCACTACATAATGGGACATATATCAGAGTTCAAAAGAGGACAAATTGTTGCTACATGTCTTGCTGGCTTACTGTGACCAGGACAAGGTGTATCAAGAGCCACGGTATTCAGGGTAATGCCAGCATACCACTATGCGAGGAGTAACTGTCAACGCAAGAGAAAGCTGTCTGAAAGCGATATCCATGTACTAACCCAGATTGTATCCAAAAAACATAAAACCACAGCTGCCAAAATCACTGCAGAATTAAATGCACACCTCAAACACCTCACTCGTGCCAGTGCTAAATGTTGGTTTTACTGGGGACAACAGTGTAAATCAGTGCAAAAATGTGAAGCATGCATTGTTCTCTGGTGAGTCCACCTTCACTGTCTTTTCCACATCCGTGGGAGTTACAGTGTGAAGAAGCCTTAAAGAGGCTTAGCATGCCCAGAGTGAAGCACGGGGGTGGATCAGTGATGGTTTGGGCTGCAATATCATGGCATTCCCTACTGTGCTTGATGGGCGCAACACTGCCAAGGACTACCGAACCATTCTGGAGGACCATGTGCACGTACTGTAAAGGTTCAAGCGCACTCTTGACTTGTATCTGTCATTCCCAAGACGAACTGATACTGTATTGGCAGCAAAGGGAGGCCCTACACCATACTGATAAATTATTGTGGTCGAAAACCAGGTAATTTTTCCAAAACCAAAATTTTTCAAACCCTATATGCTTAATGATCTTCTTTAAGTTTGTGGAATTCACTAATAAGTTTAATATTTGCATTTTACGAGGACAGCTTTTTTATGGTATGTCAAAACAATTTGTCAAAATCAATTTGTTGCTTTGCAAAAAATTTTACACAAAGCAAAACAAAATGCAAAACTACACTAAATAAAACAAGGAAATGGCCCCATAGATCCAAACACACAAGTCTAGGTTGATTGCATCCACAAAAGCCACACAGTACTGTATTCAGTGGTACATACCTTGGGCCCGGGGGACCCTGGACGGCCTGGGTTTCCATACGGACCAAGGGGACCCTGCAAAACAACACATGTTCACTTGTATTTGTGTGCTTTCTTCTCTATAGTTACTGTGAAATCACTGCAGGACACTTAAGCTGGGTCACAGGCCTTGACCCATATTACTGTTTTTCCTTTTGCCAAAAGAAATGGCCAGTAAAAAGACTAGAATCAAAAGGAGAGGGACATACAAGAAAAGTAGATTTACAGAGAGAGAGAGAGAGAGAGAGAGAGAAAAGGGGTCAGTGAAATGAATACTCATGTAGTGGACTGTTTTATGTGGACATGACCATCACTTCTGTCAGTTCAATCACTGTTATCAGGGTCTCAAATTAACACTCATAAAGTGTCAATGTGAGTTGAAATTGACTTTGGCAGGTAAAATGAGTAACTGCCCAGTTAGGAATTGCAACATGATTCAAATGACATTGTAAAATAAAATGTTAATTTTACCCTCGCTGATGTAAGCGACACAAGCTAATTAAATCAAAGACAACCGCCTATTAAAGAAAACATCTGTCACAACTCATCTGTCTTCAAATTACTTTTTCCTTAGCGGAAATTATATTGTCAGACATTTAGTTTGGAAGCCTTAAAAGTTTTTTAACTAAATGTGGTGACACATTTTTTTCTCAAATTAAAATTAAAATTACATCTCCGTGCCAGTGGTTGCATAAACAGGAGCAGAATCTGGTTTCATTTAGGTTAGCAATTTATTTCACTGATATAATCATGCAGTCCTAGGTGAAACTGAAAAACTGCTCAAGAAGCACATTATTTACTATAGATATAAATTAGAATTTAACTGAAATATTTGTAAAATAACAATGCATTAAAAATTATTATTATTTTTTTTAATAATTGACTTCAGTACAGTAAAAATAAAAAGGTGAAAATTCCTCAAAAAACAGTGTGCGGTGCACTTGGGTGCCTTTATACATTTCAGACAGAAAGTCGTAAAGAATGAAATAAACATCACATTATGTCAGGGTAATAAATCAGCAGACCATTCAGCAGATCAAGACCTCTCAGCCCTCCACCTTAAACTCAAACACTTGGGGAAAAAAAGGTTTTAAACAAGAATCTGAACGTTTACTTTAGTCCCTTAACTAACCCTGTCGGAATCTAAAGGGAAGCAGCTTAGTCCAAGTTAGGGAATGGAGAAATGTTTAAATATCCCATACATTTTTTTTTTTTTTTAATTCTGGCCCTCATGATAAGTACTGTACATAAGTAGCACAGTTTGCCCAAGGCATGCATTCGGAAAATTGCCCTCCACTTAACAAGAAAGTGTTGTGTTTTAAAAGGTACTTCTGGCATATGCTTTTGGCATATAACATATGGACATGATTTTCTTCATTAGCTGACTTTCCAGCAGCGAACAGGGGGCTTGAGTAGAGAAAGAGTGCAAGAAATCTCCCCAGACACTGATTTACACACTCTGCTAGCAAAGCAGGCAAAATGGAAGTGATCTTAAACAACAAACTGGAAAAGCCACAATACAAATGCCGTCACTTTGGAGGATAAGACGTGCTAACTGAAACTAAAGGCCATAATAATGCAAAAATAAAATGGGGAAAAAAAATTGTGCTTGTTGATATTGTTGTTCATTTGCTCAGGCTTTCTGCATTGTTTTAGCACACAATTCACTAAAGGCAAAAGCAAATCAGGCAAATAAGCACAAAATATGTGCTGAAAGCAATTTGCAAGATGCAATTCCCTATCTTAAGGGTGTTGTGGAGGATGCAGCAGACTACAATCTGATAAATATCCACCGCTGTGGTCTAGACACCTCAATCAGCTCTTTAAAATTCACTAAGTGTGCTTGACTACATTTCATGTCTGTATATATACAGGTTATAACTTTTCTCTATCATTTAATTATCATTTGAAAAATTACAAGCAATATTCAATTAGTTAAAAAGAAGGAAATGGGATTTATTGATGATAAATAAATAAATCAGGTTATTGTGTATTTGAAACACATTCAATTCATTTGTACTTTTAAATATGACCTGTTTTATTGAAGTATGACAAATATGCATTATCTGTCTATGTTAAAACTGTGTAATCCAAATGGATGGAACTTTTATATGTAAATCAAATACATAAATATTTATAAATATTTTTGAGTGATAGCTGACAACCATATATTGTAGAGCAAATAACATGCAATGGTGAAATTCAAAGACTTAGCGAGAGCCGAGAGGTAATGCTAAGTCTACTTGTCAAGGCAGCGCTATTATTTATGTATGATCCACCTGGGGTTAGTCATGAGTGGGGCTCTTATTCATTGCCTTTCCTGCTGAGTGCACACAAACTGGCCATATGGAGATACTTACAAGAAGCTCATGTACAGATTTCCACCTCGTTTTTTATGTTTGGTCGGTTCTGAACATGTGGCCGTGGTCAGTGATCAGAGGAGACTGAGAGAGTAGTATCAAGAAAGCCTATCAAGTTACATATTGGTTAATCTCTCTTGCTCACTTTCAGCTCTCCAACAGGCACTCGTGTGGGAAGACGCGCGTGGTGGTTGTCACTTTCCGCTTGAGAATGGCTGACTTATGACAAAGCTCCCTGACCTGGCTCAAAGAAGGCCCCTGCTAATGTTTACCAGTGCACTTGAGAAAATATATTTGTCTGATCTGGCCTCTTGACCAAGTTAAGCTATGTTTAAAGTGAACTTTGTAGTGTTGGCATTGTAAAGAGTTTAGCAGTGCCAACAATAGAGACAAACTGTATGCCAGAGAATTTTACTGTGTTGATACAGTATGTCCAACACTCATGTCTGTCATCTATGAGGCATTGATTCACACCAGACAACCCTTACAGATCACATGAACCAGCACATGGTGACACAGAAGGGAATGGTTTACAGTTCTGTGCAGTCGTGAGATACCTGAGGGATGAATTACTACATAAACACTACCATACTTGGTGTAGTCACTAAAGTAGAATGGAAATTGTCGAAAATTGCTTTGTTTGTTTTCAAAAAAGTGCATGTGACAGTGAGGAAGTGACAACGCACCAGACTAAATAAACTAGCCTGACTAAGTTTCGAAGAAAAGCTAACACAGGACAAACAATTTCAATTGGTAGAAGAATTTTTTTTTTTTCAGAGGACTGTTTAATTTGCTAGTATAATGCTAGAATAATGAATTAAAAATGTGAAAGAATGAGCAAATTCACTAACATGGATTTGTTCATGACCTCTGACCCTCACATTTATAAAAAATGTTTAGCCTGCCGATATTCTTTGCCATTCAACAATTCTTGAGCAGTGTTGGGGAACTTTACTTTTAAAAGTTATATTATTATAAAAAGCAACTAATTATGTCACACTGTTGCTTTTTATGGGAAGCAAGTTAGTACTTTTGCATTACTTTTACAATCATATTTAGATATTTAGTAGAAGCATTTATTCAAAGCGTCTTATAAGGAATACAAGAAGCGATTTATCCTAAAGGTGCAATCACATTTACTATTCTTAAGAATTTTTGTAGACAAAATATGGTCATTCCAGTAGGAAACCCCATTATCAGAATTTTGCGTGAGGGCAAAATATTTCCACCCACAGATTTCACAACTGGTTCAAGTTGGTCACATTGTGCCATGTTGCTTGGTTTGAAAGTGACTTGTATGTAAGATGTACTTCATACATTGCTACACTCTTAACAATTTTGCCAAAATTTCACAAATGTGGCCGCACCTCTCTCCTCCAGACTGACTTAGGGCCCTATCTTGCACCCAGCGCAATTGACTTTGTACACCGACGCATGTATCATTCCTATTTTGCACCCGCACACAGCGGACTTTTCCCTCCACAGATGCACGTCGGTTAACTAAGAAATACACTTGCGCTCCCCGGGGCGGTTCAGCGCAAAGAGGAGGCGTGTTCCGGCGCAAACGTTCCGTCATGCTATTTTACAGGTTTAGAAAACAATTGCGCCACTAACCGAAAAAAAAAAACAGTTTAAAGTCAGTGGCGCGTTGCGCATGTTATTCATATGCTATTTTAAGGGCGCATGCTTGGCCTTAATCAATGTAGCGTGTGCACAACGCGCATACACTTTGATTCTCTCATCTACACACAGACGCAGCAGTTATCATTTTTGCAAATCATACATTATTACGATAGATAGATAGATAGATAGATAGATAGATAGATAGATAGACATTTTATTATAAAAGCATACATCTAGCTTACACATTTACCCAAATTATCATACGCCTGTTTAACCGAAGTTAATTTGGGTGTGTTATTTCTCCATCCCCAACGTCCCTGACGAGAACGTCTGTCTCCTCGGCCTTGAACCGCTCCTGGCGTGCGCCTGGCAAACGTTATAATAGGAATCCGCTATAGAACAAGCGCGTCTGCTCTTAAAGGGAATGTGAGATGTCGCTCTGATTGGTTTATTTCACGTTACGCCCAAACCACACCTATGAATAATGAAGCTACTTCAGACCAACCCCTTTTAGATTTGCGCCAGGCGCAAGCAATTTATCCCGCCCGGAAAATAGCAACAGCGCCAAGACCCGCCCACCAAGTTACTTGCGCTTTGCGCTTTGACACTTGCGTTTCAGATCGTTGAAATAGGGCCCATAGTATGCTTGACTTGGATTAATTTTTAAATTGGATCAAATAAATGAAGAATGAAAATGAAACCCTCTGTAATTAAAAGCTTATTGGTATACATCCTAAGGATATGCTCTATTACCATTGTGCCCTTCAGTAAGATTAGAGTAATATTTAGAGATTGTCCCTGTATATGAATCTTAAGCTCTCTAGTGCCATTTTATAAACTTTTCCTAGGTTTAGATTGTTAAATTGGGATTAATTTGTATACAGTATACAGTTTAACAAATTAAACTCAGATTACATTTACAAATGGCATATTTAGTATGTCAAAATAGAGACTTACTCTGGAAAAGCTATATAGCCTATTAACTATCACTATCACTGACACGGTCATGTTTAGTTTCTGTCTTGTTTTGTTTTCAGTTTCAGTTCAGTTCTAGTCATTCATTTGTTGTCATGGTTTATGATTAGTTACACACCTGTTCGCTGTTTAAGCCCTCAATTGACTGTTGTCTATTTTTGTGTTCATTAAACGTATTAAAGTATCTTCTTTCATTCTGCATCTTCCTTGGATTTGCCACAAAGATTGAGCCAGAGAGATCGCCAGAGGCTGTTTTCGTCCTGGAGATCAAGCCAAATGTGGAATTGGTCCAGGTGTGTGAGCCGGCAACAGCGCCTATCGTTGAGGTATTATTGGAGGAGTTCGTTGTGATTGCAGCTCTGCACACACTCCTGCTGCTGAGGTACATAAACAATGCTGGGTGAATGAAGTATTATGTAATGAGCTTGAGGAGGAGATTTTTGCTATGCTACAATCACCGCTGGTCCCATCCAGTTCCAAATCGTCCAAGTCATCGTTAGTTAAGCCCAGCTCCAAGTCGTCGCTGGTTAACCCAACTCTAAGTCCAGCACCAAGTCTCCTTCGTTGTGGATGGTCCTGCCCAGCCTCCCTCCTCCACTGTCAAAGCCATACAGTTCATCTGCCTCATCTCCACTGTCTCCCTTTAGCCCCTCAGCTCCTCCAGTGGTTCCACTCAGCTGCACGGATCCGCCTGGGGCTTCCCAGTCATCAGCTCCGCCTTGGCTCATCCCTTGGCTGCACCTCAAGCCTCCAAGCCCCAGACTCCACTTTTGCCCTCCTATCCATTGGCTCCACCTTGGCTCAACGCTCCCTCGGCTTCAACATGAAATGTCATCACTCAGGCTCCGTCAGGCTAACTCGTCCCTCTGGCTCCACCTTGGTCCATTGTCGCTCTGGCTCCACCTCAGACATCAGAGTCAGCAGCTGCGCCTCAACCATCCACACCTCTGGCTCCGTCGGACTCCTCCTTCCCCCAGTTTCTCCACTGTCCTCACTCACAACGTCTCTGCCCCGGTCTGCCAAGCCTATGACTCCACCATCGGTCATGCCCATCTGCAGCTCCACCGGCTCTGCCTTGGTCTCAACCTCCACCAGCTCCACCTCAGTCAGTCGTCTCCCTGGTTCCACCCGGCCTCTCCTCCAAGGCTCCACCATGGCTCCTCCCTCCATCGGCTCCACTGTGGACCTTCATGTCTGTGCTCGGGGTCATCATCCTGCTCCTCTTGTCTCTACTCTGGTTCCTTCTATCTCCGCCTTGGCTCCACCTACCTTCATCTCCTCCCTGGTCATCGTCCCTTGCCTGTTCCTCGTCCTCCTCCAGAGCCCTCACTCTCCCTCCCTCCTCAGTTTGGGCTATGTTTTGCAGAGCGAGGATGCACTTTCCGGGGAGTTATGACATGGTCATGTTTAGTTTCTGTCTTGTTTTGTTTTCAGTCTTAGGGTACGTTTATATGACAACGATATGCTTTAAACTAAGACCAACCTCATGTCTGTATTTCAAAAGCATTCATGAATTACAATCAGATCTATGCTTAAAAAGGGGGATGACAGTTAGCAGGTTAAAGGTGTAGTATGTAATTTCTGCAAAACTAGTGGCACCTACCGGTATTGTCAAAAATAAAGCATATTTTCAAACAACCTCGCAAACACCCATTCGTGTGCCACAACTCCCCCAACTCAATCATCACAAATAAATCTCTTACGGGTTTCTGTGAAGTCATGTCTCAAAAGGTACTTTTAATATAGGTCCAACATATTAGAAATACATTTTGATGTTGAAGACTAAAATTTCATCTTTTAATATAATTTCATTATTTAATATTATGTATCTGTATTATTATTCTTTATTAGTATTCATAATCAGTTGTATTATCTTATGAAGTTTAAAATGCATGAGTTAGACTATAGATTGCATGGACACGTGTTTAAGGATCATATTTTAGACACAAGGAGGGGAGCTGGGAGAGTTATATATTTTGCTCAGAGGTATGTGTGCAATGCAACGTTCACTAAGCAGAGATGTTCCAATGATGATGATACATTAAATGTGTACAATTGGCATGTTCTTTACAAAAAAAGGAATGCTTTTTAACTGATGCAAATGTACCACAAATGTATGCACCAAGGATAGTTTCTTAATTTGGATAGTGGATTGTACCATGTGTAAGCATGAGGTATATGTTCCATTTTTAAACATAAGCAACATGTTTTTCTACCTTACAAGGAAGTTGAAAGTCTCTCAGTGGTGTATATAAGCTCAATCTTACTGTACTACGGCAGAGAAACATCGGGAACACATAGACCTGGCACGAATACAACATCTTCTCAAGTTTCTCTCCTATGCTGACGATTAAAGACTTTTCTTGGCAAGATAACTGGTGTCCAGTTCCGTGAATCAAATAATAACGGGGAAAAAGGCTTAATTCCAAGTCTACAATTTGGCGTCACGAACAAGGATTGCATCTTCGGACAGTTGTCTCAATCATTTCAGGTAAGACTTTTTCTTTCTAAAATAATTCTAAGTCTGCCTGATGATTAGAGACATTGACTGAAACTGCTTAAAAGAACAGTGTTATTTAAAGTACCAGTTGTGTTGCCAATGAATATATGTGTCAGACATAGTAAAAAAAAAAAAAAAATTAAGACAAAAATATATAGATTTAAATTAAGTCATTTGAATTTGATGTGGCTTGTTTAAGTTGCTCTGATCAGTAAACCTCTAAAAATATTTGAATGATGCTGGGGTAAAAGTGGATCTTTTTTAGAAAGAAGACCATTTAGACGACATGATCACAGTTGATAAGATCGGTCCTGAATTTTCTTCACCTGCTATTAAAAGGGAAGAATCTAAAATTATGACAGAAGAGAGACCATTCACACCAGGAGAACTTCAAGCCATTCTCACAGCCTTGCCTCCTCTGAAGAGACAAGATCCAAACACAGAGTTTTGGCAAGAATTAGACTCATCAGTTGAAGCACATCAAATGACATTAAGGCAACTTCCAAAACCTCTAACAGGTACAGGAATGCGGAAGGTGATGGGACTTTTCAACTATTGTCATCAGTATATACCTGATTTTGCCAGCATCACTAGCCTTTTCATCGACCTGTACAAGGGAGGAAAGCCTGGAGTGGAACAGATAAACTGGACACCGGAAGCTGAGGAAGCGTTTACTTCTATGAAAGAGAAACTGACTTCAGCCCCAGCCTTGGGTATCCTGATGGACGATTGCCATTTAATTTGTGGACCAGGGTGCGAGATGAGACCTACTCAGCAGTACTGTGTTAAAAACCAGGTGATCAGTACAGACCCGTCAGATACTTTTCTACAAAGATTTCTGTCACTATGATTGGTCAACCACAATGTATACAAGCCCTTGATGGTGCCACATGGGCAGTGGATGCTGTTGAAAATCTGATAGGAGCACGAACAATCATACTGCACACTCCACACAGTACAGTGACGCTGTTGAACAACACAAACATCAAGACCATAACTGACGCAAGGAGAGCAAGATGGGAAGCAACTTTGCTGAACAAGGATTTGAGAGTGGAAATCATCAGGGACACTTCTCATAACCCTACAACAATGATGCTGGAATGAAGGGAATACCACATGAGTGTGAAAAACGCCTCGGTTACGACTGTAACCTCGGTTCCCTGAAGAGGGAACGAGCGTTGCGTCGAGTTTGACGCTATGGGAACGCTTTGCGTGATGATGTCTTGAAGCACATGTAAAATCAGTCCAATGGCGTGGCGGAACGTAGGATGCGGGTGACGTCACGTACCAGGAAACTATAAAGCCTGCTAGAAAACAGAGAGCGGCAGCTTCGTAAAGTCTGAAGTAGCAGCTGACAGGCATGAAGGAGATATGGCAAGGTGACGCAACGCTCGTTCCCTCTTCAGGGAACCGAGGTTACAGTCGTAACCGAGGCGTTCCCTTTCAAGGGAACTCGCGTTGCGTCGAGTTTGACGCTATGGGAACGTCTATACCAACGCCCCCATAGCTACAAGTGTCTGTCCTGTGTGAAATCATGTAGAGCAGCACTAGGATGACAGGACCTGAGACCCTGGTGTAGAGTCCAGGTCCAAGGAGTAAAACCTGACAAAGGTGTGCGGTGAGGACCAGCCTGCCGCATCACACACGTCCTGGAGAGAAACTCCTGAAATAAGGGCCTTGGAGGCCGCCATACTCCTTGTAGAGTGTGACCGGACAGCCATAGGAGAAGGCTGCCCGGCCGCTTCATAAGCAAGCGAAATAGCCTCAACCACCCACTTGCTCATTCTTTGCTTAGACACTGGAGATCCCTTGTTAGGGGACCCAAAGCACACAAATAATTGATCACTTTTACGCCACAGGGCAGCTCTGTGGACATAAGCATCTAATGCCCGGACTGGGCAAAGCAAATTATTAGTCTCCTGGTCCGCATTCAGAAAGGGAGGAGGACAGAAGGCCTGCAGAATAACAGGTCTGGCCACATTAGTGGGGACCTTGGGGATATAGCCCGGCCTAGGATGAAGAAAAGCTTTCACCATGCCCGGAGCAAACTCTAAGCATGACGGGGCAACCGACAGTGCTTGGAGATCCCCTATCCTCTTAAGAGAAGAAATAGCAAGAAGGAAAAGAGCTTTCAGAGTTAGAAATTTCTCAGGAACCTCCTCAATGGGCTCAAAGGGAGCCAGGGAAAGGCCTTGCAGAGCAATGGACAGATCCCATGGTGGCACCCTAGAGCGAACTGCAGGCCTCAGCCTCCAAGTGCCACGAAGGAAACGAGATACCAAAGGGTCTTTCCCCACAGACATTCCACCCAAAGGAATGTGGTAAGCACCTATGGCCGCCACATAGACCTTTAAAGTGGACGGGGTCAGACCTGCAGTGAACCGGTCCTGCAGGAACTCCAGCACTGTACCAATTGGGCAGTTAACTGGGTCCAACCGACGGTCACTACACCAAGAAGTGAAGACTCTCCACTTCAGGGCATAAAGTTTCCTCGTGGAGGGAGCTCTGGACTGTAGAATGGTCTCAACAACCTCAGTTGAGAGACCTGACTCTATGAGCTGGGCCCCCTCAGAGGCCAAGCCCACAGGTTCCACAGTTCTGGCCGAGGGTGAAATATCGAGCCCTCTGCCTGGGACAGAAGGTCCCTCCTGACGGGTAGCTCCAGAGGAGGCCCGTCGAGGAGCGACACAAGATCGGGAAACCATACTCTGCCCGGCCAGCGCGGGGCTACAAGAAGCAGGCAAACCCGGTCCCTGCGAACTCTCTCCAGAACTCCCGGGAGCAGAGCAACTGGGGGAAAAGCGTACAGATGTAGCCTCGGCCACGTCTGCACCATAGCATCCAGTCCCAGAGGAGCTGGATGCGTGAGGGAGAACCAAAGTGGACAGTGAGACGTCTCTCGAGACGCAAACAGATCCACTTGTGCTTGGCCAAACTCCCTCCATATCAGCTCCACCACCTCGGTGTGGAGCCTCCATTCCCCGGGCCTCAGCCCCTGTCTCGACAGAGTGTCTGCTCCTATATTCTGGACCCCGGGGATGTAAGCTGCCCTGAGAGACAGCAACTTCCCCTGGGACCACAAGAGGATATGGCGTGCCAGATTGGATAATGGGCGCGAGCGCAAACCCCCTTGGTGGTTGATATAGGCGACTACCGACGTGTTGTCCGTATGCACTAACACATGGTGTCCCCTGAGATCTGTGATGAAGCTCCTCAGAGCCCGGAAGACAGCTAACATCTCTAGGCGATTGATATGCCAGGAACGATGATGGTCTTCCCACAGACCTTGAGACGAGCGACCCTCCAGGATCGCTCCCCAGCCCGTGAGGGAAGCATCCGTCGTTAGCAGTTTGCGACGACAAGGAGCTCCCAGCACTGGGCCCTGCGACAGGAACCAAGGTTTCTTCCACATAACCAAGGCACGTAGGCATCGCCGCGTGACCTTGATTGTGCGAAATGGGTTGCCCCTCGGGGAAAACCCCCTGGTCCTGAGCCACCACTGCAGGGGCCTCATGTGTAGCAGCCCAAAAGGTATCACGTTGGAAGCTGCTGCCATGAGACCCAACAGTCTCTGGAACTGTTTGACAGTGAGTAGCTGGCCTAGCTTTACATATTTCACAGCTGCAAGGATGGACTCTATGCGTGGAGGTGACAGGCGCGCCTGCATCAGCACTGAATCCCATACCACGCCTAGAAAAGTGGTCCTCTGGAGAGGAGTGAGCACACTCTTCTTGGCGTTCAGCCGTAACCCCAACTCTTTCATATGGGCGAGAACAACATCTCGATGTTGAACCGCTACCTGATGCGACTGAGCTAAAATCAACCAATCGTCGATGTAGTTCATGATGCGAATACCCTGGAGGCGCAGTGGCACCAGAGCTGCATCCACGCATTTGGTGAAAGTGCGGGGTGATAAAGCCAGGCCGAATGGAAGAACTCGATATTGGTATGCTTTGCCCCCGAAAGCAAACCTCAGGAACTTCCAATGACACGGACGGATGTAAATATGGAAATATGCGTCCTTGAGGTCTATCGTGACAAACCAGTCCTCGGACCTGATCTGTGGCACGATTTGTCTCAATGTTAACATTTTGAACTTGAGCTGCATGACTGACTCGTTCAGAACTCGAAGATCTAAAATGGGACGCAATCCCCCGTCCTTTTTTGGAACTATGAAGTACCGGCTGTAAAACCAGGTTTCCCTGTTGGAGGGAGGTACATACTCTATGGCCCCTTTCTCTAACAGAGTGTTTACTTCCTGTTCCATAACCGGGCCCACCACTGTGGGCAGGACCCCCATAAACCGAGGTGGGCGTTTCTTGAATTGTATCTGATACCCTTTTTCCACGGTCTGCAGGACCCAACGAGAAACATTTGACAGTAGCTTCCACGCTGTCAAAGATTCTACTAGAGGTACCAGTCTCTCGAGACTGACTTCTGGGTTCTGTTGTTGAGTAGTCGGTTCGTCGCCCTGTAACGGGGCACCGGCAGGGAACGACTGAACGGACTGCTCTAACACCCTCCTCGGAGGGGGCGGGCATCCCGAGGCCACTACGTTTCCGGGTGGTCCTTGAGATATGTGCTCGCCGGAGACCGCTGCGCCCTGAAACACCAGAGGTGGCAGGGTTGGCAGAACGGTCCCCTGAGGGTACCGAAGGGAGACGGGCACCGTAAAAAGAGGTGTTGACCGCTGCACTTCGGGGGGGACTACCCTCATATGTCCTGAGCCCTCGGACGTCAGGACTTTTTCCCAGCAGCCTTCTTGGCGGTAATCACGGTCCGCAGATCCGTCCTACCCCTCGAAGGCTGCTGGGTTTGAGCGTGCCCTCCGTGTCCCCGAGATTTACGTGGGGGAGCACGGGAGGACACGCTCTGTTTTTGAGTCGCACGATATTCAGTGCTCTTTTTTGATGAGTGAGGCTGCTCCCGCTCAGCAGCCTCATGAAAAGATCGGCGGGGGAGAAGTTTTTGCAAAGCAGCTGCCTGCTTAGAAGCTTCCTGAAGCTTATCCACAGCAGCAGTAACAGCGTTGCCAAAGAGACCATGCGTAGAAACCAGAGAATCTAAAAGAACATTTTTCTCTTTGTCTTTAATGTCGCTGAGGTTGAGCCACAGGTGCCTCTCAGTGGCCACCAGGGCTGCCATAGACCGCCCGGTTTATTTAGCGGTCTCCTTGGTGGCCCTGAGAGACAAATCTGTGGCTCTGCGTAGTTCAGCAACCACCTCAGGACCAATACCCCCGCCCTCATCCAAATCACACAATAATTCAGCCTGATAAGCCTGCAGCAGTGACATAGTATGAAGACACGCTGCAGCCTGACCAGACGCTGAATAAGCCTTGCCCACCAGAGAAGATGTGACTCTGAGGGGCTTATTAGGCAACGCCGGAGCTTTCAGGGAAGATGCCATCGCTGGAGAGAGATAGCTCGCAAGCGTCTCTTCCACCTTCGGCATCTCCCCATAACCATACTCTTTAGGAAGCGTTCGTCAAGTTTACTTTTTGAACGAACGTCCTGTTTATCAGTTGGCCACTCAATACATAGTCTATCAACCGCTCTTGTCACTACATCCAGCAATTCTTCAAATGCATGAGACTGAGGTGGGGCTTCCTCAGACTCAGCCTCAACACTAACAACATCCAGTTCCTCAGAACTGGACAATTGCAGTGTTTGTTCAATCACCGGGGGGGAAGAAACCGCCGCGCGTGCTTCCGAACCCTGATGAGAGACACCGGATCTATCAGGTAAGGGCTGAGATAGGGCAGAGCCCGTCTCAGACCCCGCTGAAAGATCCATTTGCGAACCCCAGGACTGAGATCGCCGCTGTGCCTCGGCAGCAGCGGGACCCGAGCCCTGGGGAACGCGAGCTTCCCGGAAGAAACTCAGCCGGGATCGGAGCGAGCGCATGGACAGCGCCTCGCAATGCACACAGCCAGCACCCTCGAGTGCTGACTGGGCATGCTCCTCTCCCAAACAAACAATGCACAGAACGTGAGTGTCCCTACCCGTAATAAAACGCGGGCAGGGATGCACACACATTCTGAACTGTTCGCTGGACATAATTGCTTTCAGTGACAAGACAACAATAAATAGACAGAGACAGATTTCACATAGAGCGCTACTGAAGACACAGAAGCTGCCGCTCTCTGTTTTCTAGCAGGCTTTATAGTTTCCTGGTACGTGACGTCACCCGCATCTGACGTTCCGCCACGCCATTGGACTGATTTTACATGTGCTTCAAGACATCATCACGCAAAGCGTTCCCATAGCGTCAAACTCGACGCAACGCTCGTTCCCTTGAAAGGGAACAGGTAGAAGAAGAAAGTCTTGGTCCTGTTAATGCAATCCCTCTTGAAAAACCAGACAAAGAGATATGGGTCGATGGATCCAGTTACTAAGTTGATGGAAAACGACATACTGGATGGGCTGTAGTGGAAGCTGATGGAACTGTTCTGAAGAAGGGAGCTCTTTCTGGGCAATTTTCAGCGCAAGTAGCTGAGCTCATAGCACTTACAGAAGCTTTTGAACTATCGAAAGGAGATCAAGTCAACATCTATACAGATAGTCGTTATGCTTTTGGTGTGGTCCATGACTACCTGGCTCTGTGGAAAAGACGTGGACTTATCACTAGCAGTGGGAGCGAAATACAACATGCTTCCATAATTCGTTGCTTGATTACAGCATGCCACTTACCCAGAGAAGCAGCTGTGATCAAAGTAAAATCACATCAATCTGACAAGTCCAAAGAAAGTCAAGGAAACACGGCAGCAGATGCAGCAGCTAGATAAGCACATAAATGTATACATAAGATGTATAAAATACATCAAATTATTATTAGTTTTTTTTTTGGACTTATACGGTTGTTCGTCGCATGGACTCAACTGATACAACTGTTTGCCTTAAAGGTAAGGGTGTAGGAACAGATAGATGGTATCATTGGTCACAAGTTAAACCTTGCTTAGTGAATGAACAAAATGATAATGACGGCTTATGGCCTGATAGAGCACTGTTCATCCATTAGCTTTAAAGATTGGGGAAAAAAAAGTGATGCTTACTTATTTATTTCTCTGCTTCCATTTCAGGAATCAATTCCATTGACATTGATTAGAGATGGTTGCAAGTTATTCTCAATACCCAACGACAATGGTATGCTTATTTAAAATTTTACTTGGCATTTACCAAGGAAGCCAAGCTTTATTGACTCCTCAAGTTCAAGGAATCACTCGGAATGCAACTCTGAAATCTGGCCAACATTTTACTCTACCCTTTATTTCCATATGGGGATTATGGGATTGGGTGCCACGTAATGATAAAGACCTTGCTATATATCGTGAGGACATCTACGGTGGATGTAACTTTTACCATCAATGTTACAAAAGCAGAGTAATTTGGCCTGTGAAAGATGGGGGGTATTCTGGTAGTGCTTGTTCAATAGAACAATGTGAAGTTGTTATTATTATAACCTTTATTTTACCAGGAAAGAAGCACATTGAGATTAAGAATCTCTTTTACAAGAGCGTCCTGGCCAAGACTGACAGACACAGCACGTTTGAGTTTAACAAACATCCAACAATACATACACATATACACACACAAGCAAATCCAATCAAATTTCAATATCACTACATAGCTAGCTAAAACATCTACAGCCCGATGTTTCCTTCTCCAAATCATTTAAAAATACTTTAAAAGTGTCCAACGAAACCAGTTTCTTCAGTTTCAATGTACTTTGTAAACAATTCCAGGCAGAGGGAGCAGCAAATTTAAATGCCCTTTTCCCAAATTCTGTACGTGCCACTGGAACAGACAGTAAAAATAATTCCTGTGACCGGAGGCTATAGCTACAAGCATACTTTTTACAAATGTATGTACAAAGATATGAAGGAAGTAAACCGAGAATAGATTTGTAAATAAAAACATTCCAGTGTTTTTGTCTTCGGATGGACAACGCAGACCAGCCAACCCGAGTATACAACACACAATGATGAGTGAGGGTTTTACGATTTGTTATGAACCTCAGTGCACCATGATAAACAGTGTCTAAAGCGTGTAAACACTGTGAAGATGCATGCATATATATAACATCACCGTAGTCCAGTACAGACATAAAAGTCGCTGCAACAAGCCTCTTTTTTGCCTCAAAGGAAAGACAGGATTTGATTCTAAAGTAAAAACCCAGTTTCACTTTCAGTCTTTTCACCAGTTGCTGGACATGAGGGCCAAAGGGCCTTATGGCCTGATAGAGCACTGTTCATCCATTAGCTTTAAAGATTGGGAAGAAAAAAGTGATGCTTACTTATTTCTCTGCTTCCATTTCAGGAATCAATTCCATTGACATTGATTAGAGATGGTTGCAAGTTATTCTCAATACCCAACGACAATGGTATGCTTATTTTAAATTTTACTTGGCATTTACCAAGGAAGCCAAGCTTTATTGACTCCTCAAGTTCAAGGAATCACTCGGAATGCAACTCTGAAATCTGGCCAACATTTTACCTTTATTTCCATATGGGGATTATGGGATTGGGTGCCACGTAATGATAAAGACCTTGCTATATATCGTGAGGACATCTACGGTGTATGTAACTTTTACCATCAATGTTACAAAAGCAGAGTCATTTGGCCTGTGAAAGATGGGGGGTTTTCTGGTAGTGCTTGTTCAAAAGAACAATGTGAAGTTGTGGGGTTAGACCTTATAACATCTACTAATGTGGAAATTAATTTCATTTCGCATGCTTACAATATGGGACTCATTGGCCCAAGGGTGTATTTATCCCATTCTGTTGCCATGTTAAGGGTTTCTGAGGGATACTTCCTCATGGACAACAAGATTGAAGGGAAATTACATATGAGTATGGCATTCAGAAGATGAGAATAAATATTCTGAGACTGAACTAGAAACTGGGGATATTGGAAGGTGTTTTTATCTTTCTGCGGAAAAGACAAACAAAGCTAAAACATGCCCAAATATAACTATTGCACCAGCTCATGGTATTTTGTTAGCAAAAGAAACCAAACCTTGATAAATGAAGCTCACATGGTGCGACAACGCATTAATTATAACCTGAAATCCCTTCTTGTTTTGATCAGTCTTATTGTGGTATAAGGAGTTGGTTGGAAAAAGAAGTTAAATATTATACCTCTAGAGATCCTCTGAGTAGTCAAAATCATAAACCTTGAAGTATATGGGGAGACATAGCGGGGGTATTTGGTTCTGTCAATTCAATTAGTAATACTGCTCAAATTAATCAACTAAGTGAGTACACTCAGTGGGTGGGAACAATGACTGGGAAAGGACTCACTAAGGCTCTTCAATGTTCTCTACAAATTTTAGCAGCGGGTCAGCATCTTAATAATGCTGCCAAGGAATTGGCAGATGCATAAACACAATCGTTTGTTGTCAGGTTCTGGAACATTACCTTTGACTATGATATAACCTCAATATGGGAAGCGCAATATTATGACAGTTAGGTGATTCCAATCAATGGGTGTTAGACAAGGAAATTCAGTAATTAGATTAGGAAGGAATGGATATTGGGCTGAAGGTGAAACACCAATGATTTCTACCACAGACTGTTGTGTTGAGGAACATGAGTGGGTAATTTGCTCATGCTCTACAATGTTTAGTCTATCTCCTAATGGTTCTGCAGTTTGGGAAGTAGTTCCTTTAGATCAAGCCACAGGTGCATGGCAGGTGTCAGAAGCACAGTGGTATATATATTACATGATGGAATAATTGAAAATATGATATACAGAGGGAAGTTGTGTCCAATTCCTTCTGATCCATTTTGCCTTGAGATTCTCTACCCTCTTCACTTGGGTGGAATTCATGTTCCACATGTGCAATTGTTGCAGTTAGAGTCACAATGGTGGAATAATAAATTAGTAGAAGAAAGGAATTATGAACTCTTTGAAATGGTTAGAATAGTTAAAAAGAGTGTTAAAGCAGCTCAAGAGGAGGGAACTCAAGCAATGGGTCATGTTATCGTAGCTAAATTGGTGTCTGAGAGAAAATTAACACAAATTCCAGGAAATCTTATTTGAAGTTTTACGGTAAGCAACTGAGGCTAACACTATGTAGAGCGAATGCAAGCATTTTGCTAATAATAAGCCCATCTAACATATGGCACTGGTCGCATTTTTTAAAAATGTTTGAGGCCTCTTACACCGGACACATGAAAGTAAATATTATAAATTGGTGCATGATGATGCTGTATGGTATGGAAGCGTCCATTGTAGCTCGCTGCATTGCAATGCCCAGTTTGCTCTGATGTGTCCATGACCCTTTAATCTTTGATGGTCTAAATGCACCGAATTTTGGCTTGCACTTCTGTAACCAAAGCTGAATGTCTTTTCCCATGTAACAAATTGTATCATGCATATGAACTGCTATGAATGAAAACTGACAAATAACAAACATTACATAAATTAAAAAAACTTTAATATTACAAAATAAAAATCAGTGATTTTTTTATATATATATATATATATATATATCAGGTGTTACGTGAAATATTCTTAGTACCTTAGGGCACTGACTGATGGTGTAGGATCCCAGCCACTCTGGAGAGCTTAAGAGCCGGTGAGCACCAGTGAGGCTTTAAATGCCTTTAATAAGACTGCTACAAAGAGCCCTTTCTTTAGCTCAACAGATTGGTTTCCCACAGTCTAGCCCTCAGGGGCCTCTCTAAAGGGCAGTCTCATAGGCCAGGGCAGGTATCTCACACACAAAACATCTAGACTTCCACCAAGAGAAGTCTCTTTGAATCACTGACTAACTGATATCTCATTGTCTCACTCTTTCTTCCACTCTTGATTACAATCTTACTGAGCAAAAAGTCATTTCTACAAGGTACTTACTCACCCTGATGACAAACTATCAGTTTGTAACAAAGAAAGACTTCAATGAGATTAAATAAATTGAGGAAAACTTTTTCACAAAATAAAATTAAGCCTTAACAACAACAACAAAAATGTATTGTAATGTGAACTAATAATTTCATTAAAGATTTGAAATACATTTAAATATATACAACAAGAAATATGGAATTTTCAATATGTCTGTAGGTCTGGATGTGAATTTGCATACATCTGATTATGGCCAGTGAAAATTATTCATATAGTCCCAATGCAAATGGACTAAGCAAACAATTTAAAATAATAATCCAATTAAAAAAAAAATATTTCACAGAAACTGGATTTTACATGGAAATTGAACAAGCAGCAAAAATCTATTTTTGAGTGCAGGGCAGGCCATCGGAAATGCAAAGTTGATCTTGGTTTTATACAAACATATGGGTAATTGGGGTTTAATTGGAACTAGCCTTCCTCGACCATAAATAAAAGAACGCACCTCAGTTCAAAGACCTCCCCCCCACCCCACCCCACCCTCACCCCCCCTCAATAATGAATGGCATAGTTAGGCATAATATTTTTGCAATATTTACATTAGATGAATTTCTAAAATGCTAATTTACTTTACAATGTTGTTACCCCTTCTAACACCTGACAAAAAGAACATGTTGTTCCAGTGTCCTTGAGTAACAATTGGAGTGTGATTGAAACTGGAGCATGGTAGTGTGGCCGATGGTGAAACTGCCAGTGTGAGTCACACCAAACACCAATTTCATTACCTTTTAATGCAACTTTGGCAAACAAAATTACTTAATGTAACATGCAGGGAAATATTAGGTTGACTTGGATGAAGTAAAAACATATAGATCTCCTATGCTTTGGCTAGGCAACAGAGACATGAGAAAATAAGTGAAGGATTTTAACAGGCTTACCCTTGGCCCTCTCTTTCCTGGTAATCCTGGCTTGCCAGGAGGTCCTGGAGGTCCCTGAAAGAGAAGGAGGGAGGGAAATCGTGACAAAAGGGTCATTTAGTGTTAAATATCTACCTGCTGACATTGAATGAACTCTCAAACAAGGCAGTAATCCCCCTATTGGATGGAGGCAGTGACAAGCAACTGAGAATTTTTAGTTGACATGTATTATGGTAAACAAATTTTTAGTTTACCATTGCTGCAAAAATAAATGTACTATAAAAATACAAATGTTCATTTTCTTTTTGTATAGGCTACTACATTGTTGACTTTTCCAAGTAAATTTTTTCCTACTCTCTGAATCTGTATTTACACAGACAAAACTGATATTCTTGTACAGAATAGAAAGCAGTTAGAGTCAACAAAAAAGTAGAAAAAAAAAAAAGAAAAGAAATTTGTATATAACAAATATTTTCATGGTGAAAAAGCATCTTAACATTTTGACCAGTGTGGCTCACATGATGAAAAAGACTTTTTATTTTGGTGGCATTTGGCCAATTTACTGACACAATAACTAGGTTTGGAAACATGAATTAAATGTTTTGGGTGAGTTACTACGTTTTGCAGAGATGCCATAGAGTTCTGATGTTCCAGCAGCAAACGGTTGTGACAACTGAACTTACAGTTTAGAGAATGTTAAGGCTAATTCGAAAAATGTGCCAAAGCGATTGAGAAAAACTGCAAAAAAAATGTTGGTTGAAAACAGGCATAAAACTGAGAGGACTTTTTTTTTAAACGTCTAAACTGAAGTTATTTGAAAAATAAATCAAAATTGGACTGCTGTTGTTTTCAATAAACTGTCCATACTGCTGCACTTTCTGGCTCGTTTTACTGGCAAATGACTGGTTTCAGTCATAGGCGCCCTTGTTAATTTTGCACATCATCTAGCTTTAAATCAATTACACACATGAATCAACTGAGCTTGCATTTAAGAGGTCAGTGTTTTCCTTTTACTTAGTCAAGGGAGATAAAAAAGAGCACATACAGGTCTGATATTATGATCCAGCAATTCATGTGCATCTGACTCGTAGAGAATGCACTAACATGAAAGTAAGTAGACTTTCATACTTAATTACATATAAGGAGTATTACACTACTAAGAATTTGAGTAAATAATTAGTTTCTGTACTTAAGTATCTTTTTGGCTACTTTTTAGTTTTACTGAGTATCAAAAATATTAGCAACTTTTACTCTCTACTTGACAACATTTTTGAATAAGTACTCCAATACATTTGAGATGAGTAATGCAGTTACTCGTTACATTTAGCATGGCCTAACTTTTTCTGCAGCAGTTTATTTCTGCTACAAAAGAAGTGATTTCGCCATCTACAGGGCATTGAAGGTACTATATCTTTACTCTTTACTCATCCAAATTAGTTAACAAGGCTATACATTACGTGAATGCGAGTGCATTCATATATGAGATGAGGACATGAATGCAGATGAAAACCAGCCAAAACCTGCATATCAAGTGCAAGTAGGCTTTGACTATTTCATTACTTTATAGTTTATATACTTTATAAGAATATTTAGAATTGGTGACTTGTAACTTGTAATGGAGTCATTTTTGCTGTAAGATATCTGTACTTTTACAGCTTTTAAAGTGCTTTACAGGTACTCTTTACACCTCTGCATATAAGCTTATTATGTTGACCTTCATTCTTGAACATACAGGTGCATGTGAATTACATAAAGTATTGAATGAAAAGTCTTTCTGTTCCTACTATAGTAAACGCCTAAAACATCCTTTTATTTGACAAATGCTGACAAATACATCTAACCAAATTCATCTGCAATAAAAGACACTATGGGAAGCAGAAAGAGTGACTTTAGTGCTCCATTTTCATCTTTTTCCTCAATTTCAAGCGGCAAATCTCACCAAACGGTAAGTTCATTTGAGATCCGCCAAACGCCTGGCTTGAATGTAGACGAAAGGTGGTTGCAGTCATCCTCTAACTGTATTTGTGGCAGTGGCAGATATACAAATATTGGGTGTAATCCATTCAAGTGCTGCTAGTATTCCACTTTCACTATACTGACGCAAGTAAGAATACACAAAACAGAAGTTGCATGACCTCATGTGAAAAGGGCCTATTAAGCCAAAAAACATTTAGTTGTTATATTATTATATATTCTCTTTCTATCAAGTTCGCAAAAATCTGGCAATGTCAATGAAGAACAATCATCCATGTTATTTTTATATAATTTACCTGCAATCTGCTTTGGAATTTGCATTGTGTTAGTGACAAATGTGTCAGCAGCAATCCAAGTTGCATACACATCTGATGGCAACTCTGAACTAATGAAAATCCCTTCTTGCAAATAAATTATACGAGACAATTCCTGGCAATGTTTCGTAACACCTGCAGACCTGGCAAGATCCCATATACTCATACTGAGCGATGCTGCCAGAACTCCACAATGTTTAATTGCAAGCTTCCTGTTTCTAATCATTTTGAAAGCAACACACTAATAAAAGATTATTCAAAGGTGTACGCCAGGGATAGGCAACTTCGGTCCTGGAGGGCCACTGTCCTGCAGAGTTTAGCTTCAGCCCTGATAAAAACTCACCTGCCTGTATCTATCTAGTAATCCTGAAAACATTGATTGCCTTGTTCAGGTGTGTTTAATTAGGGTTGGAGCTAAACTCTGCAGGACAGTGGCCCTCCAGGACCGGAGTTGCCTATCCCTGGTGTACGCTATTAATGTTTTCAAGAAATCTACTTTAAAACTACTTTTAATAAACATGAACTGCATTTACTCTGCCTTTAGTTTTTATGCAATAAACTTCCTTGCTCAAGTAAAATGAGCTTCTATGGAGTAAGATCAAACATAATAGACCAAGAGACATTGTGCGCACAGTGTCTGCTTGATATGAATTACATTAATATGGTAATTCTGATTTCCAGAGAGAAAGAAAGACAGAAGAGCCCATTTGAGCCCCCTACTCTCTCTTCCACGTGGCAAATTTCCTGAATAAAAGCAATCTCTCTTTCTCTCTCTGCCTCCAAGAAGGAATGAAAAGATTAGAAAAGGAGGAAACAAGACATTTTATAGTAATTGCTAAAGGGGATATCTCCCGAAAATGCACAGTGCTATCTGTGTGACAGCCATACTGAACAGCACATCTGGTTGTTGTTTGTTGTTGGAAAAGAGTTCAGAACTTCACTGTGACTGTATATGCAGCACCATAATACACTGCATAATAGTGCTGGATGAGGCCGGCAGACTTTATAGCAAATATCAGCTCACTTGCACAGTTCCGCTCCCACACAAGCCTGTAGTAAAAATCTTATGCACAAGAAATGGAAACTTATCCAGGAAGACTTATAGTTGTAAGTCTGTTACAAGATTGATTGATTCATTCTCATGCAATCACAGTGCAACCTTTATTTAAAAAAGAACTTTCCTTCAGGTTGTCAAAGGACATTATTCCTATTACAAAATATATATTTTTTAGAAGCATTTTTGTCTAGTTTTCCAGTACAAATATACTAAACATTCGTGAACCAAGATAAATTTACTTGACAAAAATATGCACATATGCTGTGTTTAAGCATAAAGGTACATTTAGTAAGGTTTAGTTTTAAAGTAATAATAAAAGATATGACAATAGGTTAAAGAACAATCAATAATTCAAGATATGGATAAGTCCCATAATGTACGCAATTTTGCTGCTCAAGTGAATTTTTCTTGCTTTTAAGTTTCAAGAATGTTTAGATATGTTTAGCAGAAAACAAGACAAACTGCTGATTACGTTTTTTTTGTTTTGCAGTGTGTGTCCTCTCACCCGCTGGCTTGTGACCTCATTATTTAACTACAAGGAAAAAGTGTGTAAGCATTACACATTACCGGCCTGTAATGCCCTTTCAAAGGATTTTAAAAACTAGGCTTAAGACCAAGACCACCAAAAACTCAAAGGCAACAATGATGACACCATTTTCCAGCCTTAAACCAGCATTTTGCACCCAGAGAAGTCGTTTAACTGGTAAAAGATGTAGTTTTGTAGTGTGTGGTATGTTATGTATTGAATTACTCAAGAAGCTGGAAACCAACTGACAAAGAATCCATACTACTATGCAATATGTATAGTATGCAATACTACTACAGTCAGCACTTAACTCTTTCCCAGCGATTGACGGAAATTCGATCATTTATGAAACAACGTTTCCTACCCATTGATCGAATTCTGTCAGGACCACTACCGTCAAATATGATTGACAATTAGCATACAGTTTGGATTGGCGGAATGGTTCCGTTCTGGGCGAGAACTCCCTGCGCATCCATGCAGCCTAGCATGGATAAGAGCAGGGAGAGCAGCAATAACCCCCCTTGGGGTAAACAGAACAGAATCAACATGAAAATTTGCAAATATATTTAATTCAAGATTTAAAGTACAACATTATTCAATAATTATTCTGATTCAAGGGGAATCAGAATGTCAAATCCTGACTGGGCGAGAGGAGGAGCTGGGGATGGAGGAGGGTAATTTGCTCCTGAGAAACGCGATAGCTGCTGATAATACTGAAGGAGCTTATATATGTATATGGTGATAGGTGTCGTATTCCTATAGGTAGATGTGGATCAGCTGAGGGTCAGCTGATGCGAGCTTGACTAACGTGACCTGCCAGAACTAACGCTATGCTTGATTTTTCCGGCTTTCCGTGTTTTCACTGTTATACAAGCAGATGCATATGTAAAATAATGCTTTCGTCAACATTAAACAGCATAGAAATCAAATCTGCCTAACATTACCAAATGAAATGTCGACCCAGGACGATGAATAGGACTGTGCAAGCTTTGTTGGTGTTGATGGACTCCATCTACTCCATCTATACTGATCCAGAGTCTTTGACAAAACATGATTTTCTCAGCTTTTTGCTGAAAATGTAGATTTTTTCTACATATTTTCCACATTCAAGTGTTGATAAGTTGCATTAAGCAATAATAAAACAGGTTGTTTTTGATTAAAAGCAGAGAGTCTCTTCTTTCTTTTGATATATTGCATTTACAACAAAATATTCTAGAGGTCATGAAACTTTTATGAAAATGATCAAAAATGCTGTCGCTGGCTGGCAACTTTTTTCTAAAAAGCTGGCGAGGAAAGAGTTAAATATAACATATGGAGGCAGATGACAAGGCCAATGCACACACACAAAAAAACATGGCCACAGCCAATAATTCACATTTCACCATTCTTCAAAATAAGCAAAGCAGCACTAGCCATCTGGCCACCATAAGACACTGTTTAAAAAATAAAGAAAATGGTCTTCAGACTACAAAGTTCTAGTGATCTGTTGAAAGCTGAAGACCTTGTTGTTATGGTTCTGTATCCTGACTTAGCTTTGAGTATTTCAGCAAGCAAGTCCCCACCCTCAGTAAAAATCATCAGGGAAAATCCTGTAATAATAACATTTTACTGTAAAATAAATGGATAATTTTGCTAGCCTGACAGACAAATTACTTGAAGTTTTTTTTACAACCTGAACTAACCGTGCCAAAAAAAGATAAAAATTTCGGATATTTTAAGAGGCTTACTGACCTTGACTATTACACACAGTCATAAGGTGTGCAGGGGTCATATCTATAAGTTTTATGTTTTTTGCATGTTTTCTTGCATGTTTCTGCAAGTTGATTTGACCACATGACTGTGAGTTAGTGACTACACAACTTTCATTAGATTTGGCAGACAAAAGTTTTTTGAATATTTGTAAGTAGTCAAGAAGTTCAAATATTTATAATATTAGTGAGTCACACTATATGACTTTGATTTGGAAGACAAAAGTTTTTTGTGTATAAGCAGTGGAGTTAAAATATTTATAATGTTGTTAAAATATAGTTTTTTTTTCTAGGATATAATAAAAAAACATTGTCAGACTACTAAATAAGGTTTTCTTGCTCTTATTGAGGAGAGCAAGAAACCTTTTTTTATTCATTATGATATCTGGACAGTTATATCAACCCAACCTTTTATACCTTACAATATGTTACCAACCCAGTTACAGGTTGAGACCACAATCGTTTATTATATATATATATATTTACTGTATACATATATATATATATATATATATATTTTTTTAAACCTTCAACCAAATCTTAACTACTACTTAATTTTTCATGAACTCACTCATCATGTATTTCAAACAAATCTATGAACAAGTTGTCAATACCTCAGCACCAATGAGAAAATAATGATTAAGACCTTCTAGGTCATGTTAGCAGAACATTTTACCAATTTCAATCCATACAAATGTGAAAAATACAAAGAGCATGGTTACAAAAAAGATATTAAAGAACATCCTACCGGTGGTCCAGGTTCTCCTTTCAGTCCAGGTGACCCTGCCAAGAGGGAGTATTGGGTTGGTTCATAGTCAAAGGTTTGGAAACCATCTGTGGCCGCAGGGGTGACAGGCTCAAAAGAGGTGGATTTGGTTCTGAAAAAGGAGGTCTCCTTTTGTAGAGGTCTCCGTGATGCTAATGTTGTAATCTCAGACATCGTGAATGTGCTAGAAGTTTTAGGATGTGTTGTGGCAGGGGTCTGGATATCCAATTTGTTCTTCTGTTGGCCTGTTGGTCCGGCAGTGTCAGCCATCCTGTCCTCTTTTAATATCTGTGGCCTTATAGTAGCCCTTACAAGGTTCTTCCTGGGGTTGCTTTGTTGAGTTGGCTTTGGAGATATTTGTGATGTCCTACTCCCAAAGGAGGCCATGGCAGTTTGTGCTGTGACCTGTAGGGGGGGCTGTAATGTGGGCTGGGCTATCGTTGGTGGCACTGTGCTTTGTACTGACTGAGATGTCATTAAAGTAGACATGTTCAGGCATTGTGAGGTTTCATGATTGTGTATCTTGTCTTGTGTTAGTGAAGATTTAGAGCTAAAATGTCTGTCATTTATCTCTGTTACAATGTTTGGGGTCTGAATGGTGACAGACATATTGAGGTCCAGGGGTAATAGTGGTAAAAGAGGAGGGAGGTTAGGCCGATAAGTGTCAGCTTCCCTGCACTGTTTTTTAATGTACTTACAATAATTGTGAGCTGCCTTAGCAGAGGGATGAATATCAAACTGGCAGATGGCTCCTTCAAACTGCGCAGAGTTCTGGCTCATTTTTCCCAAGCGAAAGGAGCCCTCTGGATCCAGCGTTTCTTCATTTTTAAAATGCAAATCTGCATGCATACTTGTCTTCCCACAAGAAGTATATAACGTAACCCTTTGGGCTTGGATGTCCAAAGCCAGGTTGTGCCACTGGCCATTGTGAACATCATAATCAAAATTTACAGTGTTCATTTGGCCCAAGTAAACTAAGATCTTCCCAGGGATGAACTGCACCCCTAGTTGCAGTCTTTTCCTCTTTGTCACAACGGTGAAGAGGAAAGCATTGTTTATGCGATGCGAACATACGCTAAGGATGAGAGTAAACGCAGAGCCCAGTGATGGAGGGATGACAGAGCTCACTGGGATGTCAATTCTCGCCCTCTGGGTTAGGATGACTCCAGATTTGAATGGGATGACACCTTGAGGTGTGGAGCGTGTCCCAGGTTGTCTTTTCCCAACCAATCCCAATCTTTGTAGCACGTCCACATCTACAAAAAAAGACAAATAATTGCAGGAATAATTAATATACATATATGTACTGTGACAAAAAAAAAAAAAAAAAAAAACATTTAGATCAAAATGGATCTCGTCGCAGTCGACTGAAGGCTTGCAGCTGTTTCTCACACACTGAGACACTGAGCTCATTATAGGAACATATCATTAACAAAAGCATGTGTAGAACATATGCGGCAAAGGTAATGTTTCATCTGGGGCAATGCTTCAGTTTTCCATTAAATACTCTACTGATATTGTTACAAGTAGAAAAATAACACTGTGTGGGCTTATGTTTTACAGATTCATCAACTGTACTACAAATTCATTAGATCGTTAGAGGTCTGCAATAAATTAGGTCAAGTAAAGTGAGTGGGAGTGCATCTCAAACGTCCCTATAAAATTTACAAAACCACAAGCACATTGCCTGAAGCATTCCAGTTTATATGTCGATTTGGGTATAAGATGGCAAAAAAAAACAAAAAAACAATGTACATCCATTCTTCTAAATCTGTATTTTTGTCTTGTTTCCCAATAAAGAAAAACAAGGTAAACTTCCTTAAGCAAAAGATAATAAGCCCTTCTTTTTATGTATATTTTAACTGGCAATATTATAAGCATGAGCCTCACTATTTGTTTTCATTTTTTTTATCAAAGCAGTGGGGTAAGAAAAATTAACTTCTATGAAGTTTTATAACAATTTTGCTACTTTTGCAAAATTATCATTTTACTGGAAATCAAGACAATAACATTGACTATACATACGATTTTTTTTTCTTTGGCTGTAAAACAACTGCTATAACCAATATCAATAATGCCTTATGTGATCCCTTTGCTAGCAAGTAGATATGATGCATTAAGTGGTAAAAGAAACCACAATGCCATCTATCTTAGGGCTGTCACTTCTAAACAGTCAGTAATGAGTTTAGAATAAAAATAAATGAGTGTATGCATTACAAAACCAAATCTAACCCAAACACATCCCGAATAAACAAAATCCAGCTCAACATTTGCGGTTATAAAATATACCCAATGAGCACTAAATGAAAAGCACATGTAAAAAATAAGACCCCCCCCCCCCATCCCCCCATAAGCCCAGATGATGATCAGCAGAGTGGACGGGATTGTTGAAAGAGAGCACTATGTCTGCAGTAGTATTGTAAGCAAATCTAAACAGATTTACTAACATAATGGCCACTTCATTATCAAGCATGTCAGAAAGAGGTGACAGATCATCTCCTGACAAACAGCAGGAAAACAACTGCTCTGAATTTAGAAAATTAATGATGTGAATAATTTCACATTAATCACATGAGATCCTGACATAAAACTCGAACAAAAACAAGACTCCCTGCGATGCACCTCAAAAGAACACATGAAGAACAGCCACTGGTTCTACTCACAAATCACAGTAAGGAGTCTGAAACAGCATGAAATAAACTTCTTTAAAGCAGGGCTCAGCGATAAGCATGACCCACTGACCTAGGGCCAGTGTGAGCGAGTTTAGGACCAGTTGACACAATTGATCTTGCCATTACATCTTACACTTTTTTTCTTAAACTCTTCCACTCTCATTACCCACAATTGAGGTGCCCTTGAGCAAGGCACATACCCCCCAATCACTCCCTTGGCGCCGCAGTAAAAATGGCTGCCCACTGCTTTGGGTGTGTGTTCACGGTGTGTGTGTGTGTACAATACTCACTGCTGTGTGTGTGCACTTGGATGGGTAAAATGCAGAGCACAAATTCAGAGTATGGGACACCATACTTGGCTGCACCTCACGTCACATTTTTATGCCTTGCTTTGAACATTGTTGTTGTAAATTCTGGTCATTTAAACATGTTTTTGTTCCTTGGGTAAAAGGTTGTCTAGCTGGCGACTGGTCTGGCTCAAACAAACCACCGTACACGGTGCACTGGTCTGTGCCCGTGAACAAACAGATTTCACAATTATGTACTTCTGGAAGGTCCTAAACATATGCAATGAATAGGGACACTATAATCTTCCATTCTCGTTATATTAAGCCTCTTTGATCAGGACTGGTCAGCTGCCCCAGACTAAAGATTTTTCTAGTTGACTAGTAGTCACTCATTTAAGCTATAAGTTGACTAATCAGACGCTTATGATATTAATTATATACACTGAACAAAATTATAAACGCAACACTTTTGTTTTTGCCCCCATTTATCATGAGCTGAACTCTTTCTATGTACACAAAAGGCCTATTTCTCTCAAATATTGTTCACAAATCTGTCTAAATCTGTGTTAGTGAGCACTTCTCCTTTGCAGAGATAATCCATCTACCACACAGGTGTGGCATTTCAAGATGCTGATTAGACAGCATGATTATTGCACAGGTGGCCACAATAAACGGCCACTTTAAAATGTGCAGTTTTATCACACAGCACAACGCCACAGATGTCGCAAGTTTTGAGGGAGCATGCAATTGGCATGCTGACTGCAGGAATGTCTACCAGAGCTGTTGCCTGTGACTTGAATGTTTATTTCTCTACCATAAGCCGTCTACAAAGGCGAATTTGGCAGTACATCCAACCAGCCTCACAACCACAGACCACGTGTGACCACACCAGCCCAGGACCTCCACATCCAGCATCTTCACCTCCAAGATCGTCTGAGACCAGCCACCCGGACAGCTGATGCAACAATCTTTGAATTTCTGCACAAACTGTCAGAAACCATCTCAGGGAAGCTCATTTGCATGCTCGTCGTCCTCATCGGGGTCTCGACCTGATTGCAGTTCATCATCGTAACCGATTTGAGTGGGCAAATGCTCACATTCAATGGCGTCTGGCACTTTGGAGAGGTGTTCTCTTCATGGATGAATCCCGGATTTCACTGTACAGGGCAGATGGCAGACAGCGTGTATGACATCGTGTGGGTGAGCGGTTTGCTGATGTCAACGTTGTGGATCGAGTGGCCCATGGTGGCGGTGGGGTTATGGTATGGGCAGGCGTATGTTATGGACAACGAACACAGGTGCATTTTATTGATGGCATTTTGAATGCACAGAGATACTGTGACGAGATCCTGAGGCCCATTGTTGTGCCATTCATCCACGACCATCACCTCATTTTGCAGCATGATAATGCACGGCCCCATGTTGCAAGGATCTGTACACAATTCCTGGAAGCTGAAAACATCCCAGTTCTTGCATGCTCACCGGACATGTCACCCATTGAGCATGTTTGGGATGCCCTGGATCGGCGTATACGACAGCGTGTTCCAGGTCCTGCCAATATCCAGCAACTTCGCACAGCCATTGAAGAGGAGTGGACCAACATTCCACAGGCCACAATCAACAACCTGATCAACTCTATGCGAAGGAAATGTGGTGCACTGCGTGATGCAAATGGTGGTCACACCAGATACTGAGATACAAAAGTCTTGCGTTTAGAATTTTGTTCAGTGTATATATATATATATATATATATATATATATAGCTTGCCACAGCACACCGGCAAAAGTAATGATTATGAATGTGTTGGAAAAAACAGCATGGAGACTACCTGAAAATTTTAACAATTTATTAATAAACTAGTGATTTCTGAGTCTGTGTCGGTTGAAAAGATGAACGATGTCACAATGAAATATCAGTGGAAATTGGAATGTCATACCCTGGAAATCATACTTACCACTAAAAGCAACAGCTAGAGAAGTATACCAATAACTCTCCAAGGTAAAGTTGACCACACAAACTCATCATCTCCACAGTATAGTGGATGCGCATTTAGAGAGAAATGCAACTTAAGTTTAGCATGCAATACTAATTTATCTTCCACACTCTGCATGAACACTTGGATATGCGACTAATAATAGCGCACATTAATCTAGGTTAACGTTTGAGTAAGCAGCTATGTAAAGTGGCTAACTAAGGCTACTACTTACATGTTTCAAATGATAAACCATGTTTGAGGTCAATAAATGAAAGTCAAGTGTTTGGATTTCCAGCCCGACATAATTACCACATCCGGACTAGCATTTTTAACGATCTGTCCATTACGGACTGCGTAACTTCGCCACTTCCTTTTTTTTGCGTCTAACTTAATTAAAATTTGGTCGACTAAGCCTCTTCTCGTCGACTAATGTTTAGTCGACTATTAGGTGGCAGCCATAGTCAGGACGCAATGTAAAAGTCAAAGTAAGAGCCCTGTTACAGACTCTAATGTTCCATGGAGTTAAGTCAAGTCAAGTCAAGCCACCTTTATTTATTTAGTGCTTTATACAATACAGTTTGTTTCAAAGCAGTGTTACAGGGATCAACAGGAAAATAATGATTCAATGATGCAAACAGTTTAATTCTGCTGTAAAGCATCTCTAAAAAGAAAATAGAGTCATTGTTCAGCTGAGGTCAGTTCAATGTTGATCCAGTTTTGTTCAATAGCTGTGTAAAGATAATCAAATATGAAATGAGTTCAATTCAGCTATAAAGCAGCTCTGTAGATATCAGTGATGTCATCGTCCAGCTCTGTTCAGTTCCCTTCTCATCTAATAATGTCAGTTTGTTTAAGTCAGTAGATGCATTTGAAATGGGACAGTAAAGTGTGTAGATCACTTGACCAGAAGCAAGGTGAAATCTATCATAATTTCAAGGGCAACAGGACGTTATGTCAGAATGAAATGTCAGTGGAAAGTGGAATGTCATACCCAGGAAATCATACTTTAAGATAAGAGCAAAGGCTAGAGAAGAATTCCAGAAACTATCCAGCAACGGCTCACAAAGATGACTTGATAATAAGTCATGCAGCGGATACCTGGATAAATCTCAGCCAGCAGAGAGAAAATGTGCTATATGGACTGTTTCACATATGGTAAAAACATCAAACATACACTCAAGAACAAAGGCACCTTTCATGACTTGTTTAAAACATGATGGCTGTTGCATTTCATTAATGTCTGACACAGAAGCACCACATGTTATGTGTACATGAATGAGTTAGACTGAATGTGACAGATGTTATGAACCACCCACCACATTAAATCTGGTCAAAGCAGATGTGGGAAATCTAGACACACCTTGAAATGAGAATCAGTAAGTTTGGACCACTTGACTGAAACAAACATGTACATCTTAACATCTTAAAAAGTGCACATGCTAGTTCTTTATGTCATGCTCAGTGCTGTAATTTCAATGAATCTTTACAAAGCACAATACCTCAATTGAATTGACAGTTGTATATTGCAGGAATAGACCACCAGCATTATTTATGCTAGAAGTAAATACAGGATCTGTCCAATATTCAAAACTACTACAGTAAGCAGACTCAGTCAGTGACAGGCACAATGCCATTCAAATGAGGTTGGAATCAAACACAAAGCATATAGAATCACAGAAGCAATGGCTTCTGATTTACTATAGAAAAATAAACAGACTCAGACCAGTCATATGTTGTTGATCAAAGGCTGCTCCATATATCATCTGAATATTGTTAACACTGGCAAATACGGAGCATACTGCTTCTTAAAAACTAAGTACCTATAGCCTCTTTCACCTCTGACTCATGGAAAACTCCAATGGGTTGTAACATTAGAGGTCTATTTATCCAAGTCCTGTCAAGTATCCTCAAACTTTATTGCAAGGCAGTGTGAGGTCTTTGGACTTCAATGAACCCATGTGCTCATGTAACGTACAGGGTTATGACACAGATGTCAAGACCATGGTGAAAGTGAACATAAGCATAGTTTGCATGCTGATCATGCACTAAAATTGTGTTAGAAAAATATACAGGTTTTAAAAAATATATGAATGAAAATCACTTACCTGCAGACTGTGCTTGTGAAAACCTCAGACAGCATGTACAATAAAGAACCATGCAGAAAAAGACAGCTCTCCTGTTAAAAAAAACATGAATTACAGTTACAAACTGACCAAATTAACATTTAGTTGAAATTGATTTGTGATTTTACAATGCCTCCAAGCAACATCACAGCTCAAGCATTAATATCAACAGTAGATACAACTTAGTCAAATTAATTAATTTCCAGTCATTTTTCTGCCAATATTAATGTTATGCCTTATACACAATTTTGAACCACAGAAGACCTACCCCAGACAATGAATTTAAAATAAAACTGGTTTACACAATACCATTCAAAAGTTTATTTATTAATATTACTTTTTAAAGAAGACTTATGATCAATCACTAAGACAGTTTTCTGTTCTAATATATTTTCAAATGTAATGTATTCCTGTGATTGCAAAGCTGAATTTTCAGCATCATTATTGCAGTTTTAGTGCCAGATGATCCTTCAGAAATTATTCTAATATGCAGATTTGGAGCTCAAGAAACATTTCTTATTATTATCAATGTTGAGAACAGTTGTGCTGCTTAATATTGTTTTGTGAAAATGTATGCATTTTAGGATTCTTTAATGGATAGAAAGAACATGCTGTTTTCGTGCGTGTATCTTTAAATGCAAATGAGCTGCTGCTCCCCACCCTGCTTTCCAGAAGAGGGCGAAGCCTGTACCGCTCATGTATTGGATTACTCTGCCAAAAACGAAAACATCTGTTTGTTTTTGATTATCATCTCTATCGCGGTCACGCTCACGTGACATTGCAGTGATTCATCATCATGAAAGTTTATTATCGGCATGTTTTTTAAAGCCTTATCAGTCTAAACTTGTGCACACCCGAAGCACCCGCACAGAAAGCTGGATGTCAGACAGAGCGTCCCGTGAGTATTAAACTAAGTTCTCTTTCACGTCTTATTGTGCTCAAACTGTCAATAACACACAAGGTTATGTAAAAAAACACAAAGTTCACATAAAAACAGTCGGTTATGTCTGTGAATGTAAATAGCAAGTAAAGAAACTGCATGTGTATATTAGATCTGTGTAGAGCAGTGTAATATACAGTACCTTCTGCTATGACGTTAATATGAATAAAATAACAAAAGAAAAACAGAAAATCACTCACTGTTCTTGATTGAATTAACTTTAGTAGCTTTGATAAGAATACATTTCTTACTTGAATGCTGCTGTAAAATGCTCTGGCGAGGAGATAAACATGGCGGACTGTGTACAGCTCACACAGAGCGAGTCTATTCTAATAGGGCAGAGTCCATCAGCAGTTGTGGGCGGGGCCTAAGCATATGTGACATCACATTGCATAGAAACTGAAAACGGCTTATTCTGAGACACAGCTTATGAATTATGGGGATTCATAAAAATGAGTGGGTGGATTTTTACCATTATGTGGTTGCGTACACACATTGTGGTTGCGTACACACATGCTGACACACATTTATGTTCAAACACCAAGTAAAAGTGAATTTTGCATAATAGGTCCCCTTTAATGCACCATTGCTGAATAAATATTATATTTATAAATAAAATATTATTTGATTTTTTTACATTTAAAAAGAAAATCTCACTGACCCAAAACTTTTGAATGGTAGTGTATATCCTAAAAGTTTAATAAAGTTTTCAAACATTTATTTCCCACATGCATACTGACTAGAAATCTGTTTTCAAGGTTTATGTTATGTGTCCAATCTCTCAAATGACAATGAGTTACAAGCAGCTTAAAGGTCCAACAGTAGTGTATTGCAACACTGAGAAAACAACAAGGCCTCTGAGAGAGTTATTTAAAACCCATGAAAGGTCAAACCAAAGAACCAAAAACTCTTTGCCACTGATCTTTTTTTCTTTCCGCTACCGAAAGAAAACAAAGTATTGGGATCACATTGTTCCATTCTACACTAAAGCATCATCACATCCATCTAAATTATCAGTCTAGTCAGTGTCCAAAAGCAACGCTCCATCTGCCTGTAGACCCAGTAACACTTGGCAGCAGCAGCAGTATTTACTGTAAAGCCCTAACAGCTGTTTCTGCTCAGTAGGCAGTCAAAGCTTATCATCTGCCTGGATACCAAAAATTTGCAATGCTCCATATAGAAAGTGAGTGTTTCCTCTCAGTATGCCAAGGCGAGGAAATTCTGAGAGCTTCATTCTAAAAGCTCTTAAATCAATCAAAAACCGATACACTAAAATGAGCGCATTGAATTATGGTCAATGATTCAATGCACTCATTGACTATAATTCATAATTCAATATTTAGGTTAGTGCAGATCCAATATGAGTTGATTCTTCTTAAATTCTTAAATTTGATCTATCACCCAAGAAACATGAAAGAAAAAATTGTGAATTAGGGGTGGTCCTGCAGTGTCACTGAAATTCTAATGGAGACTCCAAGAAATGGATTGACGAGTGCAGATATATTGAGGTATTTATAATGAGTGTTGATAAAAATTTGTACTATGCAGCAAAAATGGTTGATTCTATGACAATAAGCAAAGGTGGATTTACATGACATCTTAAGACTCCTCCGTCACTCTGGTGTTCAGTTATATATTCTTTTTCTGCCCCCATGTGCTGACACTGTGGATGTGGGAATGCCATTCGTGACCAAATTTAGTATTTTACTTTAGTCAGCATTTTCTGTCATAGCCACAAGAACTAAACACTTGCGATGGACAATGATACAGTTCAGAGAGTGCAAGAGAGAGACAGCACTAATCTAAACACAAGATTTCACCCCTAATAAAGTATATAAAATGGAAATTGCATACAAATGCAATCAAGATCTGTAACAACTGATCACTCTATGCCAGTTATACAAATGAGAAAACTTAGGCTAGAGAAACACCAAACATGGATGTGGAGAAAAACACAATCAATCTATCAATAAACTAACTATATAATTTATAGATAATTATACTCATTATATCATTTTGTCTTAAATGATAGGTTACCTCACAAAATGCTGTCAGATATCTTTGCTTAAAATAAAGAAAAAAAAGTTTGCCAAACGAGGTAAAAATGTATTACAGATTTTATTTTTTTTACAGTTCACTGAAAAGTGTTACGCATTTTTGCTTCTCAATCGAACCGATCTTGTTTGATTTTAGATATTTTACTGGAAAACAATTGAAATACTAAGTAAACAGCCTACTGACAAAACAGCTGAGCAGGACACTAAAATAAGTAAATAACTCCTAAACTCAATCTAACCACTGGTTACAAAACGCAATTTAAAGCAATAAGTAAAAATAAATAAAAATAAAAATAAGTTAATCTAAAACAAATAGGTATATTTTGCTCAAAACAGTTCTTTACTTCTGGTTCTGATAGAATGCGGTTCAAAAAAGTTAAACACGTTTTCTCTGTCCCATTCATTCATCAAGTTTCCCCAAACTTCAGAATGGACATCATAACGGACCTCCCTTCGCGAACTCATTCTTCCTTATGTAACCGAGCTGACAGCCAACAGGCTAATTTATGACCCATTTAACATTTGTGTGAAATCTATCTATCTATCTATTGCCATGACGTTACTCACCCCCCGACTCCAGCTGCTTTGAGTCTGGAGTTCGGGGCATTGTCCGGCTCCATCGCGCTTACTTCATTCTTCCTCGGGAGTGTTTGCTGCAGTCAAGACATGACAGAGTTGCTGATTTACTTCCATATCACAACGTCCCTTAATAACTGCTGAAGGTCTTAATGCACCACTGTATTACAACACTACATGCCGTAGTCTTTCCCAATTGACAAATGTAGTGCTTTCCAAAGAGAGAAACCTGCGAGGCGCAATGCAGACTTCTCCATCTGACAGTAATAGATCCGATGATGCTGAAAACTAGAAAGTTAAGTCCAAAGAGGCACAGACATCGTTTGCTGAAGTGAAGTACAAGCGTTTAGTCAAGTCGCCGAAACTCAAGTACTTAGTAGGCATGCTGAAGATTTGAGACACTGGAAGCATATTTCCCTCTGTCGCCCTCAACTGTCTTATGAGGAAGAAACACTTCGCTCTGGAAACTAGAAGGGATTCAATGGAAGGTGTGTCTTTCCAAACCCACGCGTTTATTTTCGCTTTCGTCGAAAAAAAATTAAGCCAATATAGGCCTATGTATATTTAATTTATCACAGATGTGGATCATTAGTTCCCTCATCGCACGTTCATGCTGATTTGGGCATTTGCTCTTGTGAAAGTCTATCTTGTAAGGGTTATTTAACTTTCAACAAGAAGAAATACAACTTTTTATGTAGGCTATTTAAAGCAATTACAAAGTCCTTTCTTTCAGTGCATTAAGTCCACAGAAGTCCCCGAAAATATATTGGGCTTCACTGAATATTCTTAAGAGAATGAAAAGTGCTTTTATTTAATTTATTTACTTTTGTTTTTTGACCAAAGCTCACATTCAGTGCTGCTAATACATATCCCAACTTTATGGTTTTGCTGACTAAAGTATAGGCTCCACACAGCCAGTATTTTTAGACCCTTTAAAAAAGAAAGCTGTAAAATCTTTAAAAGTTTGTGGGCTTTAAAGCCTTTAAGATTTAATTTTTTTACCTGATTGTACTTACTCTTATTTTTATATTATTACCCTCACCCACAACAAATTGATTTCAAATGACATGGCAAACATTGTTGCCATTAACGTAATCCATTACATTACAGATTTAAAGTGACTACTTTTCGGTTACTTTTAGACTGCTTGTGACCTTATCACATTGATTTGGAATAGGAAATGATTGTGCCATCTCCCATATTGATATAAGAATACAAAGAGTGAGAAAATATATTCCATTCTTTGTTATCAACAACATAAAGTGCATTATATATTACATTACGTCAGGGTTTCCAAGATTGGTGTTAGAGATGGAACTGCAGGGGTTTGTGAGTTTAAAGGTGTTCTTAGCGATGATGGGTGACGTTCGTAGTATTGTCAAAGAAAACGGAGGCTAGCTCGACCCTCCCTCCTCCTCATCCTGTCCCCTCCCCCTCCCTTCCGTGGATTTAGAAAAAACAAACTGGATTTACCCACCTGTCCAGCAAAAACAGAGCCACCTGAATGTCAGACTCTGCAGTGTTTATTATAAGTGGTTTATCTGAGCACATATTTATTTAATTATTTAAATCAACCTTTTAAGCTTAAATCAAAATATCTTCCCCTCCCACTTCGACATCAAATTTTTTTCTCTGATGACGTGTTTGCTGGTGTGAGCGCAGGACAACCTTTCACTCACATTCCTGATGGACAAAATCAAGTCCCGCCCTACATTTTTTCTCATTCGAGAAGCCATGTCACTCGTCACAACAGGGAAGAATAGAGGATCGCGACTTCCGTTTCATGCCAACTTTAATCTTCAGTTTGTACACAGATTCTATACTCCACCCTAAAATGGATATTCTCTCATCATTTACTAATCCTCATGCCATGCCGATATGACTTTCTTTAGATGAGCACGTGACATTTTTTTGAAAAAGTAATCCATCTGCGTGAGTTCATATAATGCAAGTAGATGGCAGAGGTGTAACGAGTACCTGAAACCCATACTTGAGTAAAAGTACAGATACCTTACAGCGGAAATTATTCCATTTGGAGTCACCACTATCAATACGACTTGAGTAAAAGTCTTAGAGTATCAGATTTTAACAGTACTTAAGTATTTTACTCATACTGAACATAAGCTCAAAGAGGAACTAGTCCTCAACACCTTAAATACATGCCAGTGAAAACCAAGAAACAGTTGATTTGTGAGGAGAGCGATCAAGTTTATTTTTCCAAAATCAAAATCAAACTAAAGACCTAAATATTTAAATCAAGGTCGACACAACAGCCTCTTAAACATCTTCTAACTCTCAAGTCTCAGTTAAGCTCAAGTGCTCAACAAGGGCATAAGAAAATTTTTGTACATTTTTTCCCCAAAAAAGTATCTTCAATATAATGGATAAATAAAATAATTTTAAGTAAAATAAAATAGTCAACGCCTACTTGCACTGGACGTGCTGGTTTCGGCCTCATCTCATATATGAAACACGTGCGATTGAGCAACTGCCTGCTAATGCACTGGCATTCAGTTAAGTAGCCTTGTTGACAAGTTTGGGTGAGTAAGGGCGAAACACAAGTTATAGTACCTCCAATGCCCTGTAGATGGCGATATTGCTTCTTTATAGCAGCAATAAACTGCTGCAGAAAAAGTTAGGTTCCATGCAATATGCAACGATTAATTGCATTACTCTTCACAAATGTATTGGAGTAAAGAGTACATATACTTGTTAAAAAATGTAGTCAAGTAGAAAGTAAAAGTTGCTAATATCTTTGATACTCAGTAAAACTACAAAGTAGCCTAAAAGATACTTCTTCCTTCAAGCATCCTTCAAGCAGGTCGTCTATGTGACATAGGAGCAAACCATGGCCATAAAATCACACTGACACCATCTAATTTTACTGTAATGTAGATGAAATTCTTACAGTGGAATACTCTACTTCTTTACTCCAGATATAAGAAGACCTACTGTATATTCAAAAAAAAAAGTTACATTTTGAATAATTGGTCCTTAGAATATTATCCTAAAAGTCTTTGACATCATCCAGGTGTTTCTTAGCAAGTGTGAGAAGAGATTTGTTGTTCCCTTTCAAAAGCTACTCTTAATGTTGATTGATTCAGCACTCTGGGAACACTTTTTGTATGACCAGCTGTGAAATATGTGTGTAACACGTCAATGGAATTAATGGAAGATCTCTCTATCTCTCTTCTAGGAGTTAGTTTTCACTAGGCAGTGCGCAGAAAATGATCTTTATCCTCTCACTCTGTCAAACAAGTGAAAAGGGAAAGAAAAAAAATGAGCGATGTGCAAAGCAAACGGTGTGTGCCTCCATGTTTACGGTCCATGTCTGAATGCGACACACACAGTATTGCTTTGTTTGTTTGGGGGCGGAGCATGCTGCCCTTGCGTTGGATCAGGGCAAGTGTGAGCATTGTGAATTATTCACGGTTAAGATGCTTCGTGCTCGCTTTGCTTACTTCCAAGGCCAGCATGGGGCTCCCGTATGGATCTTGCTGAGGGGCGAGAGACGGGTCCAGCGCCTCTTCGGCTCGGGTGGAGAACGACGAATCTCTTGAATCCGGTATGGATTACGAGTTTCCTACCTCTGAGCGTTCCTCACGTGATGATAAAGGAATTACTCAAGGTGGTTACTGACCTTGAACAAGAGACTCCCAAATGCTCTAAACTGGAAGATAGACAGGAGCAGTCTCTCCCCTTCTTTGGAGACCTCCATGATGAGTTATCTCTTTCATGGGGGAAACCATATACTTCTTGTGTCTTTGCGCCTTCGACGTCGACATATTCGACAATCATGGTTGCGAAGGCACGGGGGTATTCGATAATGCCAAAGGGTGAAGAGACGCTCGTGAGCTATCTCTCACCTGGTTCGGCATCATCATTAAAGAAACTAACACTCTCCACTAAACCATGCAGAACCACCTCAACGCTAGTGGGGAAAGCGTTTCAAGCGGCAGGTCAGGCTGGTGCTGCGCTGCGCACCATGGTCGCTTTGGGCTCAGGACAAGCTCCTGTCACTGAAAGCAGTCTTTATCCCTGGACATCTGAAGGTGGTAGCAGATTTACTGTCCAGACAGAGAATACCTATGGGAGAGTGTAAACTCCACCCTGAGGTAGTGAAACAAATCTGGGAAAGATTTTACGATGCAGAGGTGGACATCTTCGCCTCTGAATAGACAGCGCAGTGTCCCCTCTACTTCTCTCTGAGTCACCCAGCCTCCCTGGGTCTGGACGCAATGGCGCATACATGGCCCAACATGCGCCTGTATGCATTTCTCCTGGTTTCTCTGCTATCGGGGGTCCTAGCCAGAGCTCGCCAACAAGGGTCTTGCCTCTTACTGATAGCGCCGCGTTGGCCAAACAGAGTCTGGTTCTCTGAAATAATATCTCTTCTCGACGGCTTGCCCTGGGCAATAGTGGAAAGGAGGGATCTTCTGTCTTAAGCACAGCGGACGTTATTCCATCCCCGGCCCGAGCTGTGGAACCTTCATGTTTGGCCCCTAAAGGGTACTGACTGAGGGACACTGGGCTTTTATCTGAAGTTTTAGAGACCCTTCTCAGTGCTAGGGCTCCCTCCTCGAAGTAGTTATTCCAATAAATGGGATGTCTTTGAAAGGTGGTGCACTACACCTAATGCAGAAATAGTTAGCTGCTAGATTGTTTCAGTTCTGGACGTTTTGCAGGAACAATTATCAGCAGGCACATGCCCCGCCACTCTCAGGGTTTTATGTGGCCGCTTTATCGGCTTGCCACACCTTGATTGACGGGGTCGGGTGTCACTCAGGAAGAATCCTCTGCTCGCCCGCTTCGTTCGTGGAGCCAGGCGACCGAGGCCTCTGTTAGAACAAATATCCCTTCATGGGACTTAGCTATAGTCCTTGAGGCTGGTAGAGACCCCCTTTTAACCTCTAGAGTCAGCGTCTGACAAGCTTCTGACTCTAAAGATGTTTTTTCTTATGGCTATCACTTCTTTGAAAAGAATTGGGGATTTACAAACTCTGTCTGTCTTGCCATCTTGCTTAGACTTTGCCCCAGGAATGGGGAAAGCAATTGTGCATCCTCATCCTGACTACCTGCCTAAGGTTCCTTCCTCAACCATATATCCGGTCACTTTTGAGGCCTTCTTTCCTCCGCCGTTCACAATGCCGGATCAGGAGAAACTTCACAGACTCTGTCCAGTCTGTGCTAGTCTGTGCTCTTCAGGCCCTCCGTCCACCACACTAGCCAGTGGGGTAAGTCAGAGCAACTAGTCGTTTGTCATGGGGGCTGTAACAGGGGGCGGCCGTCACAAAACAGACAATTTCACATTGGGCGAGGAATGCTATTGCCTGATGCTAAAAGCGCTATTTAAATAAAGGTGACTTGACTTGCTTATGAGGCGCACGATCAAGCTTCGCCAGTAGGCATTAGGGCTCATTCTACCAGGGAGGGTCGCTTATTCCTTAGCCTTGGTGGGGGGTGCCCCCTGCAGCATGTTTGTGATGCGGCAGCCTGGTCATCTCCACACACAAGATTTTAGGTTTGGATGTTCATGCCACTCCGGGCTCACACGTCCATGAGTCAACATCACAAGCTCATGTCTGAGACCTTTCACATTCTTGTGAGCACACACTACACAAACATGAGGGGTCCAGACACCTCCAGTGCGGCGGCGTGGGTATTCTCGTTCCCAGAGCACTGAATCAAGCGCAGCATTAAGTGTAGCTTTTGAAAGGGAACGTCTCTGGTTACTTCACTGTAACCCTGTTCGCTGAAAAAGCAGGAACGAGATGCTACGCTTCATTGCCGCACTGAGCATGTCCAAGGACTGCTCTTCAGACAAATTTATACCTGTCGATGCACCTGTGGCACATCTAATTATAGCCTCTGATGAGCGTGCATTCCAATGATGTCACTGTCCGAAGCTATAAAAGTTTGAAGTCCATTGACCTGTTACACACATTTCACAGCTGGTCAAACAAAAATGTTCCCAGAGCGCTGAATCAAGCGCAGCATCTCGTTCCCGCTTTTTCAGGGAACAGGTTTACAGTGAAATAACCCAATTAGTGAGCAGTGCTTAGCCAATGCTAGAGAAAGCTACAGTTTTGTTCAGTTCAGTTTTGCCTTTGTTTGGAATTACTGTTTAATTAATTACAAATAACTTTGGTTTCCTGTCGTGTCTGGATTTCTGTTTTTGCCTTCATCTCGTGTTCCTGGATTTACTTTTGGTATTATTTGTTAACAAATGTCATCTAACTACATTTGGATCCTTCTCTCTATTGTTTCTGAACCACTCTGGATTACAACCAGGCAGGTTAGAGTTTGTAATTGGATTTAGGAGATTAACACAGCAAGACTTGATTTCAACCTGTCATGTTGAGTTAAAGTTGCAAATATAGTGTACCTTTTTATCTGAGATGAGTCATCAGCACAAAGCTATAACACATTACCACAATCAAAGAACATTCCAAAACAGATGAGGGAAAAAAGTTGTTCAGAAATATATACAACGCCTTAAGGCCTCATTATACTTCTGCGTCGGACCTACGCCGGAGCCTCTACGCTGTAGGCAACACGTTGGTTTTCATTTATACTTCTGCGTCGTTGTCCGCGTTGACGCGCAATTACACATGCAGAGGGAGCATGTGAAACCCGAGGGAGCGGTCCTAGCAGACCAATCACAGCGCTTGCGTCCGCGTAGAGTTGGCGCGTTGTTACATTTTTGGAGAGGTGCACGTCAGGGTACGCCGAAGGGTACGCGCGCTACACACAGCCTACGACGTAGGTAGCTAAGGCGTGAGTTCAACGCAGAAGTATAAATAGGCCTTTAAGGTTCTTTGACTCCTCTGGACTGCAGTGTGAGCCATTACTTCTAAATGGACAAGAATATTCCCAGAATAGGCAAACCTTTCAAATTTCTCCAAAGCCTTTCAAACGATATGGAAAAGAACGCACATGATACAACCATAATGGACAACACACACCAGATCAGGGAGCCATTCTTCCTATGTGGATTACTCGGTTATCTGGATTTTACTGTCGACAATTTTATATGATCCAGAATTGTTAGGTTCTTCGAAGATCATCCCGGAGTTGCTGTCATAGCAACGGGTCCATAAGCTCAAACCTGCTCGAACCTGCTTAAATACACACAGGTTAACGAGGGGCTGACCAGGAACATGTGTAAGTGATTAGTTACTATTGGAACTAACTAGGTTTGCTATGGGGACACACAATGGTAACTATAGAAACTAACAAGGCAGGCAATGAGAAAAACACTTTAACATAAAAGTCCTTAAACACAAAACGGGAACCCGAGACCATAATCGTTAAACTAGTAAATCTTTTAATCAATTAAGTGGATTATAAAATGAGGTAACTGTATAAATAATTCAGGTATCAGCTGCTTTGGCATACTTGTGATTTTTAAACGTGATACAAATTTTTGCTTTTCACCAGCTGTCTCATAAATAGCAACATACAGATCTATGCGCAGGTGCCAAATAAGTTTTATTTTTTATTCTTTGCTGGAGGATAATAATGGAAGCCTGCTGGTTTTATGTCTTATCATATTGGATTTCATAAGGTTAACTTGTGCAAAAATCCAGAATGATTTTTGTAGACAGATATGATAGAGCCAAGAAACAAATGCTGTACGTCAGTGATATGTAAAATTTGCATTCATTTGCATTAATGTCTAGACAGCACATGAACATATTTATAGTTTGCACATGAATCTAGAAATTTGATTTACTAGTAAATTTTAATGTAATCACATCCCTGTAAGCAGATGAGTAAAATGGCATATAACAATGACTTATGATTAAGTAAACACTGTGAGACAAAATTGGTGTTCCAAATGTTGCTATCAAACTCCACAAACCCTCTCTAGTAGCAGTAATCACCTTTTAAAGAGGCTAAGACTTGTACTGCTGCCTCTATAAAGATTTGATAAACCCCATGCACAGTAAAGTACCACACAGCTAAAACATCTGTCTGTGGTACAGCTGTACTCAAGTCCACTTCTATTGGAGTATTTATCCTTTCCACATATGTAAACAGGAAATTTGCGGGGAAGATTGTCTGCCTTCCTACTGAGGTAGATCTACAAAGGGCATAATCCTAGCCCATCAGTGTTGTTACTGTCTGAATTGTGAATGTACCAGCAGTGACTATTAACCTACTTCCATAACTTCAAGATTTTTAGACTACAAGTTGAGAATATTGAAATTCCTAATTACAATGATAGGCATTTTGATCTTCAATCCACAATAAATTTTCACTCAAGTTTTGTGATTTTGAACTTTCGTCCTACACAAACCCTTACTGCCTTTCAAATATGTATCTTTTCCCCTGTTTACAGATTTACTTAACCTGATTAACGGACACTGGAAGCTTATGATGTCAGCTGGATCAGAAGGGGCTATGAAGGGGCTATTTGTCAAAGAGGCATTTCAGGCATCTGGGCCTGTAAGGTATTTGCATAGATCCTACTTGTGAGAAGGTGTAATGTTGGGCCAAAGTCAAAGAAAATGGGGTTAGTGTGAGGTCATTCCTCCTTTTGAGTCTCTTTCTTCAGAAATGTGTGCTGTTACTGACAGAAACATAAATGGTACTCATTTTTACACATCTCTATCTCAGAATTGATGAGGAGGTCAGTTTAAAATGACTTAAAGGGATACTCCACTTTAAAATGAAAATTCTGTCATCATATACTCACCCTCATGTTGTTTCAAACCTGTATGAATTTCTTTCTTCTGCTGAACAGAAAGGAAGATATTTAGAAGAATGTCAGTAACCAGACAGTTTCTGGTCTCATTGACTTCCATAGTAGGAAAATATATACTATGGAAGTCAATGAAACCAGAAACTGTCTGCGTTGTTCAATTGTTTCTCTCTGCTCTTGAGAGCTTCTACAGCTATGGGAATATTTAAAAGCAGAATGAAAGTTAAAAATCACATCCAAGCAGCTTAGTCCACCCAGTCAAAAAATTTCCTTTTCGCAATTTTTTTTTGTTATACTTGGGTCCTGGTTGTCTTTAATTATGTTTAACTTTAAGACTTGATACTGATTGATGTTGATGATTTCGTTTTATTGAGGGCACTCTGATGTATTTAAGAGTTACAGTAAGTTGTACATGTAATGTATTAATTGAGGACTTTGGCAACATATTATTATGATCAGAGAAATTATGAAGTAATTTTAATTCTCCTTTCCACATCTTTTTATGGTTCATAATTTCTGACTACATCTTACAACAGTCCTCCTAGTACAATCGTTAATGCGTACATGCATGTTCCTCTCATTACTGTAAATTTGAATTAAAATGATCCATTACAGTGGTCTGTCAAAAATGATCCAGAGCAAGATCAAGCAGCAACAACAGGAGCAAATTAATAAAATGTAAAGTAGAATTTTTAGAAAATGGCTTACAGCAGTTAAGACCGATGATGATACTTTGTTGCAGAAAGAAATGTTCGTCTTTCCATGGGTGCATCAAATCAAAGTCTGTCAGTATTTTAACATTTTTAGCATGTAAACAACTTCGTAGATCAACCTGACTTTATTCTCTGCCTCTTGGTTGGCTTTCCATCAGCCTAACAAGTGTAGTAGTAAATGTAACGATTGTCTGGCATGTCATTGCTTAAATTTCAAGTAACTATGTTGCTGGCTCACATCAGTATCACCCTAGGAAACTTTGGATAAGAAATATTTAAAATGTAAACTTATTTATCATAAGTTGGATTTCAAATGTAATGGTTTACCAGCTCTAATCAGTGAATAGGTAAAGAAAAAATTTAATTTCGAGTTTATCAGCCATTTCACATTTCTTCATTTCAATCTTCAATCATTTAGCCTAATTACCCACCTGGGGCCTCATTTATAACCGTTGCGTACGCACAAAACAGGCCCTGAAAGAGGCGTATATGCACTTCCGACGCATAAGTTGTGATTTATAAAAACAAACTTGACGGGAAAATTTGCGCACCTGCACGCAAACTCTTACCCATGCGTAGGGGAGACCGGGGACAGTTGCAACACTTTTTGCATTTCTCTCAGTTACTCGGAGACTATTCGGACTAGACCAACCAAATTTGTATATATTAAACTTGCATCTGTCTGCTAATTACCCATACCATTTAAAGATGATTATATATGACATATCGTTCACAGTATTTATTTGAATGGAAGAAGTCAGATGTTGCAACTGACCCCGACCCAGGGGACGGTTGCAACACAACCCAGGGACGGTTGCAACATGTTAAAAATACCTTAAATTTCATTAATTAACTTTAACTTTTTGTCTCAATGAGCATAGAATTCTGAAAATATTAACTGTTTTAGGCCTACTATAATATTATAGTATTATTTATTTAAATAATATTATTGTAGCCTATAATTTATTTATTTAGTCATATTTATCAAATAACAGTTATTGAGTTTTGTTTGTTTATGTGTAGAACATAGGCCTACATAGATTCAGTGTGCAGGAATTACAGATGCTATTCAATCTCTCCATATTTCAGTGTCAGACAGGAAGAATTGAACAATTTGCAATGCAACAAAGTTTTATTAAACATGCCATTTATAACTTGTTGCAACCGTCCCCAACCCTATCAGCCATGACAGAACATCATGTGCTGGCTAGACACACTGACTTTGACACATGCTAACCATGTCACTTAGAATTCAACAAAACAATAATTCAAACTAAGTAGGTTTTGATTAATTCATACAAAATTTCAGGACAGTATGACAAAAATATATCTCATGAAAAAATTTACTTTCATACCTCCAAAACAAGTTTTGTTCAATAAATGCAGCAGCAGATGTTGAATATGTCTACTGTCTTTTTGGTGGGGGGAGGGTCTAACTGTGCATGTTCAGTGTGAGTGTCATCACTCTAGCTTGTTTCTGATTGGAGAAAAATGTTGCAACCATCCCCTGTTACAACTGTCCCCGGTCTCCCCTACGAACGTTTTGGAGATGGAGCAGTTTGGCGACGTTAAATGTCTTTTTGGTCACTTTTTGACAGAAAATCTAAAGACATATACAGAAAGATAATACAAAATATAATTTCACTCACCAAGCCTATCACTTGAAGCAAATATCCATCCCTTCTTAAATGTCCACGCCAGCGAGCGCGTTGGGCCGTTTAGTGAAACTGACGCAAATAACAGTTTAAATAAATAAAATAATGATTTAAACTATGTTTTACTTCTGATATAAACATTTAGATTAAATATGCCATTCAAATTAATGGAGTTTAACACTTAAACGTGAACTCATTACTGAGAAGTTACAACATTTTTTTATATTCAATCAATAGAAATATTTGTTGTGGATGCGATGTTTTTGAACACTTTTCCTGTGGCGTGCTGTGTTTTAATGTTTTAACCACAGAGATAATTGCTTATCATGATAATACCAGATTGTCTGAGAAAATAGTTTCGTGCAAATAATGCCCAAGGCCTATCTGTTTACATTAAAAATATAAATCAATTAAAAATACAATTCGGCCAGTGGAAAAAAGATTGAGAAAAACTTTCTCTGAAATGTTTTTTTATGTATTCAAAAACAAGGCAAGATATAGGCAACTACTTGATTTTTATTAATGTAATGTGTCTTGTACCGTTAAACGTTATCACGTGGATGAATAATCATATGCAAATGATATGCAGATGAGGATCTGCATAGTAAAACTAGGCGTTGTAAACTCCATATATGGTTATTTCGGGGTGGAGACGCATGTGCGCACAATCTTCCGCTGACTGAGATTTATAAAGTGAATTCTGCGCAGGTTCTGGCGTACGAACGGGTTTATTAGTCTGAATTTTTTTTTGCGTACGCCATTTTTGGTGTACACACTTTTAGTAAGGTTCCTATGCACAAATTTATAAATGAGACCCCTGGGCATAACTCAATCCTAACAAACAGATGAGGACATAAAAAAAAAATTTTCCCAGTACATTGATCTGGAGCTTATTGGAATTCATTGCCAGGAAATTCAATTTCAGCTCAGCTGATAGGTTGCTGGAAATAAATTAAGCCCACTCAATCGAAAACCAGACAGTTTAAGAAATCCATTACAGAACTTCCTATTTCAGAAATCCGAGTTATCAGCTACTTGAACTCATGCCAGTAACACCATGCTGATAAATCTCACTCTCTTATCTTCACCCAAACCCATGTTGAAGTGGATTTGAATTCCACTCTTCATTAGGCGCCTGTCTATTCCTATACAGAAATATTTGATATAAAAACTTTCTCATTAATGAGTCTACAGAAAAGACAGCAATAAGTTCCTCAGTAAATATACAGGATAACATTGATCCCACTTGGGTTTATGAAAGTGAATATTCACTTGTTTTGTTATTCACCTGGCTTGTTTGGACATCAGTTAAGATTTGCCATTGCCAAGTGTCTTGTTTGGATTTGGCTGCAGTGATATGCAGTTAACCACATACCTTGAAAATGTTCACAGAACTCTTATGAAACCACTTACTGTAGTCAGTAGATTGGCCTGTGCATTTTATTGACATACCAAAAGTGGAAGTGCTAAAATGGAGCATTTAGAGGAAATATATGCTGCTTCATACAGTCCACAGAGGATTTTGACAGATGTTTGTGGTCAAATATTGCATAATTTTGTGCATTTATGAGACCAAATACTGTGAAATAAATGACTTATGAGCCTGTGTAAAAAAGTTTGCATGCAGTGCTGTAGACTCTTTAATTTGAAAAGGTTTAATTGAATCCTTTTTTATTTTCTCACTATCATTTCATTCATTTCTGACTGACTTTTGGCTGTGAAACACAAAATGAGAAGTTTTGAAGAATTTTCGAAACAAAGAAAGGAAATGAGGAATGGAGCTGTAAAATTCTAAAATGTCAAAAAGCTCCATAAAAGTGGTCCATGATTTGTGCTTGATATTCTCGGTCATTGATAGGTTAGGTTAGGATAGTTCTGTGTGAGGAACAGAACAATATTTAAGTAATCAATTATTCACTAAAAATCTTAAAATCTGCCCTTCTTAGGTGTATACATGGATTCATGATAGAAGTACTGGTGTCTGATTCATAAATTAATCATTCTTTTATGTCAGATCTTTTCAATAAATCGGCAAGAAAAAATAAATAAATTCATGAACTGGATTATTTCAGGTTCTTAAATTAACAGCTCATTGGAGTAGAAGACTAGCATTAATGAATAAATCAGCTTAATTTTCATCTTAATTTTCTACCCGGACATAAGGGTATAAATACGGCCCGCATGCACTTCTCATTCATGTTTTGCTGATGAGCCGAGACAGGGATTGCAGTGGGTCATTCAGCGGTGGTTCATGGCTGTGAGGGAGGGACGTAACGTCATTAGTAACCAAGACGTTACCATTCAGTCAGTCACGTTCAACGTTAAGTCAATACTGACGTATTGGGGTCCCTTTGGAAAGCGCCACAGCCACTGAACTGTGTTACGAGTATCGGAGACGCAGATGCTGGCAAGCTGTAGTGTGCCCTCTTGGCAAGCCCAAGGAGAGTAGTCCTCCATACCAAAGGAATGGAAGGGACGGCTTACTCTGGGGACTGTTGTAGCTGCTGTTCCTCTTATCGTGACATTTCATGGGGAAGAGTGCTTTGGATCTCAATTCCCATGTTTTTCCCATTGTTAACGCTGGAGAAGCGTGCCTAGTCCAGTGGAGAGGGATGCTACGGAGGCCACACCCTGCCGAAAGGGAGGTAAGCGTGTGGTGGATACACATAAGGACTGAGCCGTGGGGCAGTACTACATATGAAAGATCTCTGAGGTAGGGCTGGGATTCTTCAAATGATTCTGGATCAATTTTGAGATTTTCAGTATGCATCACGATTCTCTCCAATTGATTCTGAGCTTAGTTTATAACAGAAGATGATGCTGCATGCTTTAGAAACAGCCATACTTTGCCTGCTTCCAATTCCTTACACACACTGCTTGAATCTTCCATAAAATAATCTTTCATAAAGTTTGAAAAGGTTGAATCAAGGTGCAAGGGTTTTCGCAGTGGGCTGTGTTTAGATTAATTTCATGTCATAAAAGCATTCTGAGGTGAAGTACATGTAACCAATTATGTGGACTCATCTCGCACACAGCCGAATGCGCAAGCGCTCTCCGTGAGCATTTGACTAGCCTACAGTGCCATCTGCTGTTAAAAACTAAGCTCAGAATTGATTGGAGAGAGAATCACGATGCATACCGAAAATCTCAGAATCTATCCACGAATACATCGATTTATTGTCCCAGTCCTACTCTGAGGTAAGTCCTGCCTAGCCAGGGAGGAGCTTCTACAGATGCAGAGATAGAGGAGGAGACTGAGGAGACTGTAAGTTAATGAGTTGATTTATCCGCATTTTAATATGCTCTCATTCATTGTTTGCCCGTTTCCAAGGCTGCGATACGCTGTGTTTCCTGCCAACTGGCATCCCAGGGGGTCGAAATACTATTGGGTGAACAGGCAGTGGGCGAGGTCAAACAGACCAAAACAAAACCCGACTGACAAAACAGAACGTGTAAAATAATAAGTAAAATAACTGGCTGTTGAAGTGTTCTTCAGAGAAACGAGTATGTGAACTAAGCATGTTTCCTAAATATCTGCAAACATATTATGGTATTTTTATGCTTTAGTAGAGTAAAAAAGTTACATATAGCACCTTTAAGCCTTAGCAGCCAGGTCTGCTGTTGTCTTACAGGACTTGAATGGGAGGCGTGGACAATTCCGCCATGTGGCAGCACTTTGTGGGCATAAATGCACCGCAACTGCACGTTGCACGGTGGAATGTCCACGTAACCCTTGGCGGCTCTGCCATCAAGTGAAGTGAGAGTGGAGGAGAGAACAGAGTGGCTTTGGGCAGTAAAAGGTGCCTTCCACGGCTTTTGAAACTTCTCATGTACTTCCGGGAAGATAGGCACTGGGGTGGATCGCGGCTGTGAACCGCGCACCACACCCAGGAACCAATCATCCAACCGCGAGTACTCGGGGCAAGGTGGAGAGTTCCACTCTGAATCCAATTCAGCTTGAGCGACCATCCCAGAGGGGGGCAGCTCAGCTTCATCATCCTCTTCAGGGGACAATAGTCCTCTCTTTGATGCAGCGATTGACATCTGGTCCTCATCCAGAGCACCGAATGAGACACAAGCTGCCCCATGAGAGGGTCCCGCACCATCACTCGGCACCCGACGGTACATGGCATGCTAGAGGAATGGGAAGTCGGTGGGAGCTGGCCCGGCGGAAGATCTCCCACTGTAACCCTCAGGTCTTCCAAAGTTTATACCAGACCCACAGCTCTGCTATGAGAAGCAGCAGAGGCCTGGGTAACAGCAGAGGGGACTTGTGCCTCTGTGAAGGAGAGTCAGGATGGGCAAACAAACTGAATTATTAATGCAGGACTGAATGTTGACTAATTGTTAAATAACCATTTAACAGTGATAATAATGTATCATTACCAGAGCCAGACAGTAACGGAGTACATTTACTTGAGTACTGTACTTAAGTACAATTTTGAGGGATCTGTTTACTCGAGTATCATTTTTGGGGAGTACTCATGACTTTACTCAAGTACATTTGAGAGGCAAATATTGTACTCTTTACTCCGCTACATTTCTATCCATAACCGTGAGTACCCGTTACTTCTTCTAAAAAAAAATTAAAAAAAGGAAAAAAGAAAAATCTCGGAAACCCTCAATTTGTTGTTTCCCTCTCAAACGTGATTGGATTGTGCAGGCGCCACTGATTGGGATAGCCTATCAGCAATCACCTTCAGCTTTCCGCCAAAGTCAACTCCATGGTCAGATTTAGATAAGAGACGTTTGAAACCATGGACAAAACAATGGATGCAGGTCCATCCCAGGAATGTGCCAACCCGTGGCCCCACCTCGCCAGACTATTTCAATTTTCTGAACAAGTTAATGATAGTTTTCGCTTCAAATGTTTGCTGTGTTTACCAATGTAAGCACTGTGGCAGTAGTAATGCAATATTTAGAAAATGTACTCTTGTACTCTTGATACTCAAGTACTTTTAAAACCAAGTACTTCAGTACTTTTACTTAAGTAGACATCTGACTGTAGTACTTTTACTTGTACTTGAGTAAAATTTAGCAAGGGGTATCTGTACTTTTACTCAAGTAATGAAGCTGTGTACTCTGTCCGCCTCTGATCATTAGTGCTTATCTATAAATGGAAACTTCAGTATTATACATTTTTGGGCTAAATGGCGATGTATGGTATAATCTCAGTATTTACATTTTTTTTCTATTTGAATTTTAAAAAATCTGTACTTAATTAAAAAAATGTGTATTTCATATCCTGATCAATATTGTCCTACAAACAATGTTCATATTGAAGGCTATGAAAACAAACATATATGCAATATGAACATTATTTGTAAGACATACGAATGTGATTGAAAAAGTCCCTTTTGCACTTTGGTAGTCCGTCGCCCTAATAAAGAAACCGCCCCTTGCTTATAACCAACCTTAATCTACTATTTGGGAAATCATGTAAAAATTTTGTAGAATATTATTGATGTAAAATTGTAAATGTCTTTGTAATTTCTTGTAGAAAACTAATTTCTTTTTTCACTTATTGTGAGAATAACATCTTTCAGACAGACAGGTCTAAAGCATTGAGTAAAATCAGTGGAAGCAAACAGAGACTCTGCTGTCTGACCCACAATTTAGCAAACAAAAACACTTGCCAGCCGAATCTGCACAAACACACCCTCCACACCAAGTCTCTGCTGTCTGCTACTGTCAAAGAAGTGCATTTATACTTGCCTTTCAGACAACTGTCCATTGAAAAGGTGTGGATCCACTTCCATGTACATCACTACCATGGAGAGGAATGATTCAAACAAACAGTTTGTTTTAAAATCCCAACATATTTTCTGTATCCTATATGGTACTCCTAAGGCTTTTACTATTGATCCATGAGGGAAAAACAATATCTCGGTGCTGCTCTTCACCTTTTTGGTTTCTAGGATTTTGTTTAACAAATGCACATTTTGTTCTCTCATTTTGTTTTTGAGTCTCATGCCAGTAAACTAGCAAAAACTAGTAGCAAAACCTTTTCGTATAAGCTGCACACCCATGAAGGCCATGGATGAGCAGAGTGTACTGTCTTTTGGCACCGAAGTAGAAAAGGCTTTTCTCCTCAAAGCAGATTAATTGTTTAAGGCATTAGGATCAGAATCCAGGAATGCCTCAGAAGTTGGGATCTTATTTCATTTCTTTTAAAAGTGTTTTTTAAAAACAATTTCTGTAGTTGGTGAGATTAATACAACATTTTTGACTTGACATAATTAATTGACCTATCGGTAAGTCCCTCCCCTCAAACGCAGATGAGCCAATGGCAGTTGAGTATCAGTTTCATGGGGACCGGAACTCAGACTACTTTAGGTTTCAGCGCCATAGAGAAACATTGGAAGATCTGATGCTCTCATCGTTTTGATGGTGTTTGTGCTACAAAAATGGTAAAACGATATACTTTACCTGGGGTACTTGTAACACTGACGTCATGCACAGTGTAGGTCAAAACACAAACATGAACGTCTACATTCCAGTGCCTCCCCATATTAAACTGGTTAAATGTAAATTAATGTACTCTTATCCTGCAGTACATGAACAGTGTTGATCCTCGATGTTGTCACCTGCCATCTTAACGACCGTAACATGAGGCTTCTCCCGGTTGCATTGTGATCTGTAAACCCTCGCTTTCGAATTAATCTTGTTACCCACTATATCCTCCTGGGACCCAGAAAAAAAATGTTTTTTGAATTTAGTTTTTTTCCATGTCATCACACTGTTTAGAGCACAATAAACAAATGGTAAAAAAAACATTTTTGAAAAATAATATTTTATTCATACGTTATGCTATGTCCTATGTAGTGGACACCAGGACTAAGTTGTTTAAAAAATAAAATGACATGAAATTATATGTATAGGCAAAAACAATGGGATTTTTTTTTCAATCACCAATAAATTTGGGGGTTTTAGGATTTTTTCAACCAAAATTTTTATAAAGATTATTCTCAACTATGTTATGAAAGAAATAACGGAATGAATTGATACACCATTTTACTTTAAGCAATATGTGGGTAAAATGTCCATAAATTAATATTCCCATTCAATGCAATGTATCTATAAACTGTATCTAATTTGCACCTTAATGTGTTCTTGGAGCAACATTTAATGAAAAAAGAAGTGTAATAATTGGAGTAATAATTGGCAACATTTTAATAATAATATCTAATATTTCATAGGAATATTGATGTATAATTTATTTCCATATTCATTTGTTGTGTCTCACAAAATGCCTGATAAACATGGTTTAAGTCTTGATGTCCTCTATAGTGGACATGTATGAAATCAATGCCCTGTTCTGTAACAGAAAATATTTTTTTTTATTTGAAACCCCATAACATTTTCCTGAGATGTTGTTTTATGAAATACAATTTGAAAAGTAGTCCAATTTAAATTATAATTACAATATATTATCATATTTCCATAAGAATGCTACATTTGATCACTAAATTAATGTCAGACATTTTTAAAGACCAAGGAGAAGTTGTTTTCATGGTGAAACCTCCAAACATTTGGTGTCTCTGAAAAGTCCTGAATGTGCTCTTTACAGGACACCCAGGTTGTGTCATGTGACATGTATGATGTCAGAGAAATTCACTAAAATATAATGTCCACTACAATGGACAAAAGTCTATTCTTGGGTCCCAGGAGGATATTTATTTTAGAATATTTTACATATCCCTCCATGGCCTTTAAGTCCCACTTGAATGCTCCTTGAAGAGAGGTGGTCGTCCTGTGTCCAAAATGTATCAAAAACATCTTGGGACAAGGTTTTCACACTGACAGCTATCATTGTAAGACAGTTAGCAATTCTGTTTGTCTGATATAGCAACATTAACTAAAGGGGGTGGGGCTTACCGATAGGTCAGTTGGATTATTTATACCTTAGTGGTACATTGGATTTTAATTCCGTATCACTGCACAAAAGTTCATTTTGCAAATCATTAATTGTCACTTGATTTGACTGAACATTCACACCTTGACCACAATTTCTATTAATCCTTTCTTTGCACGAATCAAGGGGCAGGGCGGCAATGACACAAACCATGAGTCTTATTATGGGAATGTTCAGACATACGTGGATGTGCTTTTTAGAGGGAAATGCCTTTTATCAGTGATTCGAGCTTCTCCATCTCTCAGCTGAAGTTTTGAAGGAGATCTGACATGATACTCATCAGCAGATTAAGAGAAAATGAACTACCAGACAGAACACAAAGGCTACGCTAATGTTTCTTGCTGGCACAGCTACAACCTCCAGCAGAAATTTCTATTGTGAAATGCTTTGATCTAGGTTTATCCAAACGTCCTTGTTGATGGAACAATGTCATTCCACTGTAACATGAATGTCTGAGACTCATTTAGTTGTCTATGAATCAAGGCATTGTACTCTAGGTTTCACCAAAATACCCCAGCTTGCCTTGCTCATGAATTATATACTCATGAACAATTTTCATTCCCATGAATTTTGCTTCAGGTAACGGTGAAATCTCACAGAATAGTGATAATCGGAAAAAAGGTTCCAAATTGTTCCGCCATGAATTCTCAGTATTTACATTGTGAATATTTGTCCCAAATAATAACATTTTTATACTGTTTTACTATTAGTTTTGGTGGATGTTGCTCAGGGGGTGAAACGTTCATACGTATAGATGTATAAACGTATAGATAATACCTCTTTTAAGTATTACAAGCAAGTTATTTTTTTACATCCAAAGGAGGTAATCAACTTTAATTGTTCATAATATCATCATGCATAAATACAGTACAACATTTACAATCAGGTCTATATAATGACACAAGTTTTTGACATTGTTGTCAGGCACTAAATTCCCAAAGTTTACTTTTGTTATTTCCTTTGGTAGGATGGAAGCACAGAATGTGTGAAAATAACATCTGATATAGAGGTCTGTTCTTATCTTTTGAACCAGAGGCAACAGAAAAGTCAGCTTTTTATTATGTTAACCTAATAGATTTAACAGACTTGAAGTCCACTGCATCAATTTTCAATAATGTCTCGATTATTAAGGCAAATTCTTATCAAGAACTATATTTCTGCTTTCCAGGTACAGATGATTTTACTTGTCATCCAATAAATTGTGTATCTTATATTACCCAAAACCAAATTGAACGTCTCACCTTCCATTAGATGCACGGACAATTCACAAACTTCAAAGACGTGAGTGGGAGAATCTGTTGGCTTGTGGTGTAAAGACCGAGTCAAGAGCCCAAGCAAATATTTCTTTGAAGTTTTGCCTCCACTGTTTAAACTCCCAAGTAGATGAATCACTGAATAAAGCAACAAAAAAAAAAAAAATGTTTTAAATTATTGGAAGCCACCCACATACTGGCCACAAAGTTCCTCTCCTCTGTCCTGTGCTAAAGATGTCAGTCTTATTTACATCCCACTTGCGGTTTGAGTTGTAAAACAGAAATTAATTGATGATGCATCTCCATTTACAGAGCAGCTGGTCTGTTAGATTTGAGCTCCTGCTGTATGTTGGCCATAAGAGCGGTGCTGATGTAGTTCCCCTCCAGGGTGAGGTGCTCGAGGGAACATTTTCCCCCAGAGCGCAGAGCCTCCAGGAGATAATGTCCTCCAACCTCACCAAAACCATTATTATCTAAGTCCACCTTCCTTAGAGTCTCATTTGATCTCAGCACCTCAGAAAACAGCTTGATACCATTGTCCCCAAGGCTGCTTTCATCTAAGATGATGTGTGTCAGCGAAGTGTTCACTTTTAGGCTTTCAAACAAGACTGTCCAAGCCTCCATGTCTGAACATGATGTCTGTGCCAGGCCCAGATACTGAAGGTGGGAATGATACCTCATGAACGTGGCTAGCACCCTCAGGCCATCACTGCCAAAGCCATTTCCACCTATGTCTAACTCTTTGATCACAATGCTAACTGGAGAGAAGTAGATCTGGTCAGAGTTTCCATGCAGCGCTGCTGTTTTATTTTGAAGTTCAGCCAATCCACTAAGCAGGGTCTGCACTCCAAGATCGCCAAGTTGGTTTCCAAACAATCTAAAGAAGAAAGAAAAAGACCTTCATCATTCATAATGATTTATAACAGCCTTCAAGAGTTTCTTTATCAGAGCTGTCCTGTAAAGTCAGCTTATTTTTAGACATATTTAGAATGTCTGCATGAAACGTACAGTAGTTCTTTGATCTGTGGCTTGGCTTGCAGAAGGTCTAGTAAAACAGTGATTCCAGGGGGTCCGATTTGGTTCAGATTAAGGTTAATCACCGTGACTTCGGATGGGCTTCTCTTGAGTGCTGTTGCCAAACTCTTCAGAAGTTCATCAGTCAGACCTGTGTTTCTCAGGATTAGCTGCTCCACTTCATCAGAATTGTTCAGCACTTCTGTCATGGCATCCATCTGAAGCAAAGAGCAGATTTTTCTAATAATATATTCTCAGTTTACAGAATATCTAAAATGTTCTCTTGCTCATAAAAGTAATGCCAGTCTTCTATTATTTCATGAAGTGTGTCAAGAATTAAATGTAAAAAAAGTTTTCTGCTTAATACATTTCTAATTAATATTTATTGTTAGTTAGATATAGTTATTGGAATATTAACATTGTAACAAGTAATGTACAACATTTAGTACATTATCTTGGAATTTACTGATTGTGAAGATATGTTTTATAGGAAGGCTACAAGATAATGTTCAGATACACTGTAGGAATGTTTGTGTGAAGCCAGATTGGTGTAGTGTAGACGTTTTCCCTCTTGGAAGGAAATCATGGGTTCCCTATCTGTCAGTCACTTCGACCTTGTGTCGATTTGATGACACTGCTGCAGTTTGGGCCATGCCCATGCATCCCCATCAAATCGACACATCTTGTTCCCTCCATCAGGGAAAGGAGATTACAATAGTAACCAAGGCAACTTCCTTTGCTAAACTGTGCATAATAGAAGCAGGGCCTAGTAAATCAGGGTTAATATTATAGCTGTATTTGATTATCTGTAGAAATATCTGATGTATTATTTGGTTTGTAGACAAATTATTTTAGCAATTCATTTTTATAGTTAGGATTACCTGTTTCTGTAAGTCTTGCTGCTTCTCATCCTCTGGACCTTCAAAAGAATTTGAGAATGTCATAACGGTCATACGTACTAGCCTTTACACACTGTGTATACTAGTGGCATGCAGTGATGTTCCCTTTCAAGGGAACTCGTGCTGCGTCGAAACGCTGTGGGAACGCCTCTATGTGATTGCGTTGTGAAGCACTCATGAAATCAGTCCAATGGCATGACGGACCATCATAGGCAAGTGATGTCATCGACTAGGAAACTATAAAGCGTACCCAAACCAAAACATAGCTTCTGTGCCTTCAGCAAGCACTCTCTGAGAAACTGTATGTTCCTGGTGTTTTTGTCTGTCTAATGGCGCTTTTCCACTGCATGGTACGGTACGGCTCGGTTCGGTACGGCACGCTTTGGCGCTTTTCCACTGCATGGTACGGTACGGCTCGGTTCGGTACGGCACGCTTATGGCGCATTTCCACTGCATGGTACGGTACGGTACGGCTCGCTTCGGCTCGCTTTAAATGGTACCACCTCTGTTGAGGTTCCAAGCGTACCGTACCGGTACTAAAATGTGACGTGAAAACACTGAAGATCACTGATTGGTCAGACAGAATCGTCACTACCAGTGTCATTGTATTTGCGACACGAGACCATGCACGAGACAAACCCGCTAGATTTAAATAGCCAGTAGACAACAGCCAACGCTGTAGTGTCTTGCAGTTAAAACGTTTCTTGTAAACTGTTTCTTGCAGTCAGGGGCGGCGCCGGATAATTTTTAACGCATGTGCTGAGGGCACACACACACATATGTGTGTGTGTATTTATATATATATATATAAATAAATATTAATAAATGAGCAAAACTTGGCCACAAAATATTTAATATTCAATTATTTTAATGATCACAATTAAAGTTTTAATTTTATTAAATTGAACAAGCGCAAAATTCAGCATTCAATCAAATATTCAAAAAGACTTAATAATAATAATGTTATTTCTCTCTATAGGCGCGTTTACTACGAATATGGCGATCGTCAACTTCATCTTTGCCATGCACAGACAGAAAACACTATTTTATAAATAAAAATCACTGCACGCGTCCCTGGATTTACAAACGCACATCTTGCTTGTTGCACGCACATTATGTCGAAATAACGAGATATTATGTTGAAATAACATAATAATATTATTATTAATAAGTCTTTTTGAATATTTGATTGAATGCTGAATTTTGCGCTTGTTCAATTTAATAAAATTAGGCCTATATATAGCCTATATATATATACTATTAATAAATGAGGCCATAAACCTTGGCCACAAAATATTTAATATTCAATTATTTTAATGATCACAATTAAAGTTTTAATTTTATTAAAACGCGTGCACTGATTTTTATTTATAAAATAGTGTTTTCTGTCAGTGTCTGTCTGTGCATGGCAAAGATGAAGTTGACGATCGCCATATTCGTAGTAAACGCGCCTATAGAGAGAAATGCACATAGGCCTAATGGATTACATAAGAGAGTAGCCTATTTCTTTTTGTTTTGAATTATTTCGTTTAAAGACATTTCAAGCTTTGTGTATTTGAGGATGAGATGCGCTCCAGTTAACGTACAATGCAAGTGACCGCTCGGGCGCCTCAATGATTAAATTGTCTAATTTGCATCTTATTCAATCCAGGCAATTGTTTGATGAAAAAATTATTAAAATTAAGATACAATTTATACAAAACGAAATTCACTTTAAAGAAATGCTTTCTACAAAACAAAACTTAATGAAGTGGTCAAAATGATGTCTGACTCGCTCCATGTCTCTCTACTCATGCTGTTCACTTTTCATCAACATAGGCAGATGGAAAAAAAATAACATAACATTAACTAAATGCGCTTTTTTAATGGCAGTTACACATTAGGCCTAGACTTTCTATTTGTAAAGATTGCTGCACATTCATTTAATTCTGAATTTTGCACACACAAGTTGAAAGGCATTTGTTCAAATCAAGTTCACGGATAATTGTGCGTGCATTTATTAATCATTATGATACTAAAATCATAAAGTAGGCTATGCTATGTACAAAAAATCAGATGAGCCCAGAATATGAACGCAACGTTTAATTACACGTTAAGAATTTTCCTTCCATATAGGAAACCATTATAAGAACGTTTAATTTAAAAACATCCACATGCCGAGAATCAAGAGCACCATCCCCTGTGTTGTGCGTTTGAAATGTGGCGCGTTTACGATGATGTCATGGCAGTAGAGGCGGCAACTATAACGATCAGTCCCACCCATTTTGAAGCGGTACTAACTGCAATGGAAAAGCAACCGAGCTAAAGCGAACCGAACCGTGCCGTACCGAGTCGAGTCGTACCACGCAGTGGAAAAGCGAAGCGAGCCGAACCGTTCCGCGCCGAGTCGAACCGTACCGAGCCGAACCGTGCCGTACCATGCAGTGGAAAAGCGCCATTAGTATTCTGTTAGGCAGAAGTTTTCACCATAATTATGGAAAAAAAACAACATATGGGGTTTGAAAATGGATCTGGCAGAGGGGTTAGAGACGGGCTTTCACCCTTTCTTTGCCCTCACCTGCCAGGTCCAGTGTTTCATCTCAGGGTCAGGCTTTCACGCTTTCTGCCATCACAAAATAAACAACTTCCACATCTGGACTTGCCGTTCTTTCCTGACCTCCACCCTGAGGTGTCGAGGTCATGGAAAAGACCGGTTTCTTATTGTGTGTACTGATTAGCCCACAAACATCTACATACTCTAACATCTTAGGGCCAAAACAACACGGTTATGGGGCGATGCCCAGGGCTGAAATGACGCTTGCGAGCCATCTCTCCCCTGAGTTTGCATCGTCCCTCAAAGCCCCAACACAGTCTCGAGAGACTGGTTCCCTTAGTAGATTTTATGGCAGAGTGGCTACGTCTGCCAAATATATCTCATTGGTTCCTGCAGACAGTCGTAAAGGACTACACTATTCAGTTCAGGTCTCGCCCACCCTGGATCAGCGGGGTCCTACAGTGGTGGGCCCTGAGCAGGCTCTGGTTATTGAACAGGAATTAAAAGCTCTTCTACGAAAGGAGGTTATAGAACAGGTTCCTCCTTCCAGTAGGGAGTCCGGGTTTTACAGCTGGTACTTTATTGTTTCGAAAAAGGATGGAGTGTTGTGTCCGATTCTAGATCTGCGCCAACTAAATCGCTCCATGTGTAACCTCAAATTTAAGATGCTTACTCTGAAGCAAATTGTGTCACAAATCAGATCTGAGGACTGGTTTGTCAGGCTAGATCTCAAGGACTCATACTTCCACATATCCATCCTCTTACAACACAGGAAGTTTCTGAGGTTCACTTTCGGTGGCAAAGCGTACCAATACAGAGTTCTTCCTTTCCGCCTAGCTTTGTCACCTCTCACATTCACATAGTGTGTGGATGCAGCTCTAGCTCCTCTGCGACTCCAGGGCATTCGCATACTAAATTGCATCGACGATTGGTTGATTCTAGCTCAATCGGAGCAGAGATTGAGATGTCGTTCTCGCCCACATGAAGAAAGTTGGGGTTGAGGCTGAACGCTCGCTCTCTGAAGGCAGTTTCATTGCCTTACATAATTTCCTTGAAAGGGAATTTCTCGGTTACGAACAAAATGCTAAGTCACCCTGCCATACTCCCTGGAATGGCTATGAACAACTTGCTACAGGTCTAACAGAAGCTAACACTCTTTGGTTTGGGTATGTTTTATAGTTTCCTGGTCGATGATGTCATATTCCTATAATGTTTCGTCATGCCATTGGACTGATTTCATACATGCTTCATGACGCAATCACGCAAAGATGTTCCCACAGTGTCTCGTTCCCTCTTCAGGGAACTAAGGTTACTTACGTAACTCAGACGTTTTGAAATAAGGATAAAAATAAATAAATAATCAAATTCATGTCCCATGCAGTTACACTTAATGTTGTAACATTTTCCTGTTTAAATAAACATTACATCAAAAAAGCGAGAAACCAAATACAATTCTATTTTGTATTTTTACATTAACTATGCAATTAATGATCTATTTATTAAAACCAAGTACTTAAATCTCATCAATTTAGTTTAAGCATTTTTACATCTATTTCAAAATAATAACTAAAGGCAGTAACAATTTAAACAATATATTTTATTTGTGAAATAATGTTCAGCTGTGATGTTCAGCTGTTTTTCTTAATAGTCTTATTTTCATCATTCATCAAGCTCAGTAAACACTGGTCACAGACACGAAGATGTACCTTTAATTTCACCAAGCTGATTGCTCACAAAAATAAACACAGTCATCCTATTTCATGCCATTTCAAGTTTGATTTTGATGTGACATAAAGCGGTGATATCTAAGTGGCCGAGTTGTTTGTTTACTTTTTAATTATTCTTCCCATTAATGCCATAATATCCAACCATAACCAATTATATCCAATCATAGCGCAATCTGCCTCCTCTCAGATGACTTTCCCCCATTAATTCTGATGAAATCAAAGAACCAATTGATGTGACATCATTTCAATCAAATTATAATGCAAAATTCACTTTTACATTAGGTTTGAACATAAATGTGTGTTGACAGTGTGTGTACACAACCACCCTATAATGATAAAAATCCACCCAGTGCTTTTTTTTTAAATCCCCATAAATCATAAGCACTGTCTCAGAACAAGCTGTTCTCAGATTCGGGGCAATGTGATGTACTTTTGCACAAGCCCCGCCCACGACTGTTGACTGACTCTGCAGTTTTAGCGTAGACCCGCCCTGAGTGAGCTGTACACAGTCCTCCATTGTTTCGACGCCGGAGCAGCTTTAGACAAGAATGTCTCCTAAAGCGATTGAGGTGTTTTGTTGTTGGATGTAAGAATGAACATAGCAGTCTTCATTTACTCTCGTTGTTATTCGAGGATGGATCAGTACCAACTGTTTGTGATCCAGCTTACATTCTCCGGAGATAGGCCTAACGTTACTGACAGCTTCTCTGGAGTAAAACTAAACTTCATCAGTATATTTTTGGCCATCAGTCAAGCTTGTAATAGTGGATAAAAGCAAGATGAAAAAAAAGTTATAACCGTAATTAAACTAGACTATACCTGTTATTTTCCATACAGCATTCTCTGACTCTGTGGGCATTATTGTCTGACTCGGGGTCGAAATGAACTCCGCTACTGAGAGTTTCTGTTCTGATATTATCATTCTGTGAGATGAGATTGTCTTCCTGACACTGAGCGCGAGCTCGTGAGGCTCCGCCCTCTGTGCCGGCAGCAACAGCTCATTTGCATTTAAACTAAAATGGTGCGTTTTTCTGAGCCCCAAAAAGTGACAATTTATGCATGCTGTAGAAAATTATCTGTTGCATATTTTGTGCTAAAACTTAACATACACACTCTGGGGACATCAGAGACTTATTTTACATCTTGTGAAAAGGGGCATAATAGGTGCCCTTTAAATACGGCTAATCTGCTTGATTTTAAGCAATCTATTGTATAAAGTGCTATATAAATAAACGTGACGTGACTTTACTATAGTGCCGAATTGCAGAGCTTGTGCAAACATATCCACATTGCTATGATCAGATGCTTTTCTAATGCTTTATTATAAAAATGCTTGCTATTTGTTATTAAGATGAAAGTGCGCCGCACATATTTACATATTCATGTAAATGGTGCTCTCAGCAGAGTGGGTGGCGTTGGATGTTTGCTAACAGTAAGTATATCGCTGGTCATGTATTTCGAACTTTGTTTTACCCCTAAGCGAAGAACGTAAAAGAACTTTGCCGTGCGTTTATCGGGGCCTTAATTTTACCTGCTGTTGTCGCTGTTAAACAGTGTTACTTTAGAAAAAAGTAGAAAAAAGAGTGATTTATACACAATTTTAATGTCACGTTTTGTAATGTTTGCATTGTTTTGTTTTTTTGTAATATGGATTATTAATTACAATGGAGGCACTGCCAAGGCTTCATTTATTTGATGTGACACTGAAGACTGGAGTAATGGCTGCTGAAAATTCTGCTTTGCCGTCACAGAAATAAATGACATTTTAAAATATATTAAAATAGAAAGCAGTTATTATAAATTGTAATCCTATTTTACAATATTACCGTGTTTTTTGTGTGCAGCTTTTTTGAGCATAAGAGAATTCTTTCAGAAACATTTAAAATTCTGCAAACTTTTGAAGATAATGTATTAGGTATTAGTCATAAAACAATACCATATTGTAAAGTCTGATCTTCTTAGTTGTACCAACCTTGTTTGCTATTGATTTTAGGTTTCCTTGCTTCTGTGACACTGCTGTCACTTTCCTCACTAAGCTCCACCTCTGATGCCGAGCCATTGGCAGGGAGTCCTGAAGTGAGCTGCTCTTTGATTTTATTCCTCTCAAACTCTAGCAGATAATACAAACACAACTATTTCACTTTTCATCATACGTTTCATCATGACAGGTTTTGAGAATTGTTTAGCATATCCTTTCTTGACCGTGTCCGAATGGAAAAAGAAGTGTGTCTATATATTTTTGCCAATATGTCATCTATGTTATCTTGTACTCTATGACTAAAAAATGGTGTGGGTCTTTTTAATGTGAAGCAGTTGTTTTTGCACTGATACCAGACTTATTCGGTTGTTATGAACTTATTTGTTATGATCTTATCTTTTGGTTTGTGTCCATCAAGTTCCAAATAAAAAAAAAGAAAATAGTGAAATAAGATAAATCATCTTTTAGTTGTTAAGTATGAAATTCACTGGATTATTAAGAAAATATGCATTACTATATGCTTTTGTAATAGTATCTAAAACATTTTGGGGCAATAATCTAATACTCTTCTCCTTTTTTTTTTTCTTTTTTTTTTACCTTAACCATAATATGAATTTATTCATTACCCTAATATAAGATTTTAGCCATACTGCTTAGCGCACATAATACTCAACTCATTAATATAAGTAATCAATATAAAAAATTAAGAGATCAGATCTTAAGTCTAAAGTGGTCTTTCTTTTTGGTCCTTGTCCCAAATTGAGTAGCCTGTCAGTAGAGTAATGGGACCAGTGCTCGTGGCCTTAAAACTTTACACTATCCTTAGTATATGTTTGAATTAGAAATCACTCTAGTCATAACCTTTATGGTAAAATTATTGACTCTCTCTAAATCAGGCTAAAAGTCTCAGGGGAAACCCTGTCTGTGAGCAATGAGCCACAGTTCTTGACTCACTGTTTACTTTGAACCACCTCTGTTGGTCTAGGCTTGATTCCAGACCAGTGCTCATTTCAACACATTCTTCATAGAAGTCCCTCAGTCTTCCCCTGTTCCTGCTTTTTCCATTCGACTTCGAAGGATCCATAGTTTTCTCCCCATCACGCTTAGTCAGAATTTTTCCTTCCTGCAATGAATCTGGAGAAATGGAACTGTCCTGAATCTTGATAGTGCTGTCTTTAAAATAAAATACAACCTAGTGATTTACAGCAAAAGCCTTTCGTGAGACAACTTCAAAGTATTACATTGTGCTGGCAAGCAACAGCGGCCTTGTCCTCTCACAGGCACAATAAAGAGTGGAGAACCAAATTGCTGGAAAAGATTTGCACTCACCTGGCACTTTAATTTTATTTTTGGTCACTTTCACATTTTCTTTTGCTGATGTTTGCAGTTGTTCTTTGGTGTTGGAAGGAGGTTTGTCTTCGAGTTCGTTTCCATCTTTATGTGGTTGCGATTCATCCAAACCTTGGCCCTCTCCCCACTGACTGCGTGGTTTTTTAGGGCGTTTGTGATGTCTTCTTTCTTTCACGCTGCCATTCTTGTCTTCACTATCAGTTGACAAAGCACCTTCATCTTTTGAGAGCTTTCTGGCCTTCTGCAGAGATCTTTCCATTCCAAGAGGGATGAACAAAGGGGAAGAAGGGCACAAATCCATAACACCTGCACAGAAGGCATGATTACAGCGAGGCATTCAGTAAATAATGCGCTCTGGATCATTACTTTGAAGAATGCCAGTGGGAAAATGTAACAGTAGCAGCATTAAGACCAACCTTCATTAGAATTGATGGCTCTTGTTAAGGTTGGAGCTGGACTATCGATCGCTGCGGTGCCAATACCGTGCCTTGAATTCACACATCTGTAAAAGGAGAAAATGTTTACAATGGCAACCTACTTGGTCTTGCCAAAAAGTCCTGCATTAAATCGTTTCTTGATCTCACTTGTAGCAGGGTTTCCCTCCATTTAGACGGGTCAGTCTGAAGCAGCTCCTGCGGCCTTGCTGAAAGCCAGGGGCGTATCTGTATTCACAGCAGGAACTGATCCTGGCTGCCATGATTCCATTCACAAAGATAGTAGCACTGAAGGGGAAGCCCAGATGTCTCTGGGATGTGAACTGAATCTGCTCTAGTGGTAAAAAGTAATTCACAATACTTTTTTAACTTGGTAATTATTAATTTGTTTAAACATTTAAAGGGATAGTTCACCCAAAAATGAAAATTCTGTCAGTAATTACTCACCCTCATGTTGTTCCAACCGCGTAAGACCTTCGTTCATCTTCGGAACACAAATTAAGATATTTTTGATGAAATCTGAGCCTTGTCTCACTCCTCCATAGGCTGCTAGGTGGCCCAAACTTGCTGGCCCAGAAAAGTTATTAAAGAGATCGTTATTATAGTCCCAGTGGCTCAATATTAAGTATATCAAGCGACGAGAATACTTTTTGTGCGCAAAAACAAACAAAAATAACGACTTTATTCTACTATTCATTTCCTTCTCTCTCGACCTCTAGTTGGTTCGCGTAGTGTTTTTGCGCAGCGCGTCTGTGTTACACGTCACCACGTAGGCTCACAATTGGCCGACGCTGGTCATGTGTGTGATGCGTGATGACGTGCAACACAGACGCGCAGCGCAAAAACACTACGAGGCCCAGATAGAAGGAAATGAATAGTGGAATAAAGTCGTTATTTTTGTTTGTTTTTGCGCACAAAAAGTATTCTCGTCGCTTGATATACTTAAGATTGAGCCACTGTAGTCACTTGGACTATATTAACGATCTCTTTAATAACTTTTCTGGGCCAGCAAGTTTGGGCCACCTAGCAGCCTACGGAGGAGTGAGACAAGGCTCAGATTTCATCAAAAATATCTTAATTTGTGTTCCGAAGATGAACGCAGGTCTTACACGGTTGGAACAACATGAGGGTGAGTAATTACTGACAGAATTTTCATTTTTGGGTGAACTATCCCTTTAATTTAATATTTATTTAAATGTGTACTTTATTTCAGTTGTATAATAAATATTTCAGATCTATCCGGTAAAGTAAAACAATATGAATACTTATCTTGTTTTTAGCTTACAGTATAAGTAATTGTACTGTAATTGTACATTTGTGCTTTTTGTTACTCTATTATGATATTTTTACTATATTTTATTGCATAATTACATTATTCATATTTTGTATTTCAGTTACTTAGTTCAGCATAATACATTTTTTGATTATACATAGGGCTGAAATGCATAATGCTTTCTTTGTATTTCTTTTTTTTCCCCTTTAGTTGGGTAGAACAAGAAAAACAATTGCTTACTGTGTATGTGGTCAGAATTTAGATTTGAGGAAAAAAATAGCTTCTTAGATTATATAAATGTTTTTTTTTTTTTTCTTGGCATAAGATCTCAAGCAGTGTATTCAGTGTGGTAACAGGATAATGAGCTTTACCTCCCAGTTGGACAAATCCTTTAAACACACAGATGTTCTCCCCTCCACAGATCTGCTGAAGCACTTTCATCTCATCCTGAGCGTTTCCAGGAAGCCCCTGCCCCAAGTACATCATTGTCACAATCACATTTGACTTCTTGGACTCCTTCTGTGCTTTGAGGTAACTCTGGAAGACAGAATTCAAATATTCTACACATCAAGTAACTCTTCCAGAAGCCGGTAAGGTGACAGGCATGTTTAACAAATACTGTGGTGAAGGTGCCCTGAAACATTTTAGGAACTATTTTTTCCAAAGCAAAGAGACTGTCATACAGACAGGCCAACTGTAACTTATAACTCATCACTTATAACTGGTTCAAAGCTGCTGTGTCAAATCTCTCAACAAAGTCAGAGCCGGCTCACCTGCTTGAAGTCAGGAGCTCTTTGCGAGTTGATGGAGGAGGTGGAGCCGCGGCGTCTGCTAGTGCTGAGATAAGGACATGAGTGACTGAGTTTGGCCCTTGCTGCCTGCAGGTTTGACATCGTTCCTGTGATAGCAGGAAGGTACAAGTCACTCAACCGTCCTCTGATTCCTGGCTGGCTTGACTTGTTGGGCTGCACAGATTAAAGCAAAGAATTTCAACATGGGAGACAAAAAAGATTTCTTTTGTTCACTTGGTACTGTGAATCAACATGAAGGTGCTTTATCTGTTGAGTTACTTTGTAAATTTCCACAGCATTGTTTCCATCCAACAGAATGAGGCTGCCTTTACGTGTGAAAACGCTATCCAGAGAATTACGCCATGTGGGAGTCAGAGGTCTCTCGCCCCTACGACCTCGAGATCGAGTCTGCTGTCAAATACAAGAACAGTTTTGAAAGGTTAGTTTTTATTTGTAAGGATAAACAGAATAAAGACCATTTGGTTTCAGGCCAAAATATATTTAAATTATATGCTAAATACTGTATGTTGTAAATAGTGCTGCCTAAGGAAACATTTTCAAATTTAAAATACATTTAGTTTAAACCTTCAAATGGCAGAAAAAATACATAATTTTAAATGTTCTAAAAATACAATGTACATAAAAGTACAATAAAAAGCATTGCAAAAAACATTTAGCATTGCTAAAGTGTCAGCAACAGGTGTTGTTTAGCACTACTCCATTTTTCCCCACATTTAAAAATGTGGCAAAAGCTTCAACAAAGGCCTGTGGCAGCAACAAATCTTTTTTTTTTTTTTTTTTGCTTTATTTCAGCCAAAAGCCTGGTGTATCAGGGGCCCTTTTAATCCCTTTAATCAAACCCAGAGGAACGTTTTATTTCTCATATGTTGTAGGTTTTTTTTTTTTTTTTTGTGAAGCTAAGGAATACATCTTACACAACAGCACATTTACAGGCTAAATGATCATATTCTACAGTACTTACATATTTGACTTCGTCTTTGAACCCTTTGAGGTGCAGGTCTTGAAGGACACTCTGACTATGTCTGCGGATATGTTTCATGGACTCTTTCTGATATGTTTCCATCCTTGCTCTCTCTTAAATGCAAATACATTTATTTTAAATTATAATTTAGTTCATCCACACTTGGTAATAAAGTAAACATTTCAATTAAAAAAATATTATCCTGTTCTACAGTAAAATGCATGCTTGAGCAATTTCCTCAGGTGCTCAGTGTCAGTAGCAGATGGCAGGAAAACAGCCAAGGTGCAGACACATGCTTAAATAATGCATGAACAACTTGAATATCCTGATGAAAACTATACATGTATTTTAGAGAGATAACAGTCAACTGCTTTGAAAGACACTGAAATCTAGTTCGTAACTGTTGATTCACATCTGGAATTGTACAAAAATGTTATATTGATACATGTTTTTGTTGATTAATTTAAATTCTTGATTATTTGAAAAAACCTTCACTGTATGAAGATTACTTTGATAAGTAATTTGCATTAGATTTGAAGGTTATTTTGGAAAATAGGAAGCAGTCATCCATCTCAAACTAATTTAAAGGTTGGATGAAAAATTTTCTGACTTAAAAACACAACCAAGTATATATATTTTCAACTAGAATCACATCTATGGTACGATGACATGTTTAGTTTTAAATAAAGTTAGTCTAGTAAACTTACCAGATGTATTTTCTTCACAGCTTCATCTGGTTAAAGCAGCAATATTGTTGTCTTGTTTCTTTCTCTGTCGTCAAGGAGTCATCTGATACCTGGATGAGTTTGACGCCCAGGTCTTATACTCTACAATAGCATGTATTTTTAATAGGCTGTGACCTGCCGTCTTCAACTGGTACAAGGGTCATATGCAGGACAGAGAGGAAAGTAAGCTGCGTCTCAGGTGTTGCTTGGTTTTTGCTATCCCACTTTTTTCCTCATTGAAAAGTTGAAAGCTTCATGAAGGCCTTTGGCAGCAACAAATCGAAAAAAAAAAGAAGTGATATAATTGCTACTTTATTTCAGCCAAAAAATCATGTACCATTAGAGGCACTTTTAATTGTTTTAATCAAACGCAGATGAAAATGTTATTGCTCAGATGTTTTTAGTTTTTTTAAGCTAAGGAAACTTGGAATGGAATTCTCAATTACATTTTGTTTAACTTTGTTTTAATTGTTGTTTTTTTCTAAGATTCCTGAATGAGGTAATTGTTGGCACACAGTAATAGTATCAAGCAGTGGTTCTCAACTTTTTTGACTCCATATATATGTCTTTTTCAGTTGTTTGTGATGGATAAGGATTAAGGATAAAAATATTCAAGAGCTTTGTATGTTCATTAAAATGCAAATAATTTTTTTAAATATTTTATTACTGTACATTTTTTCCAGGTCTAGAAGTCTCACTTTTAAAAATCAGGCCTCCCTTATATACAGTATCCAGGTTTTTCAAGACCATGGGGGCCCAAACAGTTGATCACCAGAGGCAATGAGTCTTCCTACAGAAAGGAGGAACAGAGGCTGACGGTGTGGTGCACAGAGTGGTTCACAGTAATCACTCATTATTTAGAAAGAAACAGGATGTTCACACACCACTGCACATCAACGAGGAGATGGTGGAGAGAGTGTCCAGCTTTAAATTTCTGGGCGAACACATCTCAGAGGACTTCTCATGAAGGATAAACATCACGGCGCTAGTCAAGAAGTCTCAAAAGAACGCTCAGGTAGGTAAGCCTGTCACAATGGCTCTCGGTGACATTCTACCGCTGCTCCATTGAGATTGTCCAAACACATGGAATGCTGGTGTGGTATGGAGGCAGCTCTGCAGCTGATAAAAAGACCCTGCAGAGAGTCATGACAGCGGCGAACATCACAAACCAACAGCTATCTGCCCTGGACGACATATTTACCTCCCGTTGCCTGCTGAAAAACACATAACATTCTGAAGGACTCGTGTCACCCTTCCCATCACCTTTTTGAAATGTTTCCATCTGGAAAACTCTACAGGTCTATCAAAATACGCACCACACGATTCATGAACAGTTTATTGTAAAGCGCAATATGGCCTATGCACTTTTAACTATTCATTAATGTATACATTGGCAAGTCCATAATTTCGTTGTATGTTTGTACAATGACAATAAAGAATCTAATCTTAAAATGCAAGTTACATTATGAGCCTGGTCATTTAAAGCTTAATTTCTGCTTCATCAATACTCCGTTATCTGTTTTTGTACAGTCACCCCAGGCTCTCTCATGCAGTTGCCGTGAATGGAAAGGATCAGCTCTATTAGCCTCAGAGAGCCTCTGGAGCGGGCAGCTGCTGCCTCCCCGCTGCGCTCGTTATGTCCATAAACAGGCCCAGGTTTCGTGTTGTGCTTGGCAGATCTCGTCTCGCTCCCTGCCAGTCCCACTAAAGCGAGTTGTCAGTCACTGAAGGAGCTGGACTGTCCTTCATTACCTTGAGTAGTTATGCGTTTTGGTTTGAAAAATTGTTTTGAGCGTCTGATTTCATCTCTTGCTTTAGGCAATGACATGTTTTGGAGCTGTCATAGGTAGTGTCAGGAGGTTTTGCTGATATCAGAACATTCACATGTGGTAGTCATTTTGTCTGAAGTACCATCAGACAGGCAGAAGTGTTGGCCGGTAGTGATGGCGATGAGGGATCCGTGCTTCTCGTTTGTTTAGAAATATAGCAATAACATATGTAACCACTAGAGTCTGCTAGAGAATCAACTCTCTGTGCTGTTGGCCATTACTGGCTCTTTCTGCTAATTTTCCTGGCGTGTGCTGTATCATATTTTCATTTCTGCTAAGGGAATGAAACAAGATCTGTTTAATGGGAACATCTTCAAAACAGAAAGATCTGAAAGGCTTAAATGATGTGCAGTCCAGTCTGCGGTCATATCCAGTGTTTTTTTTTTTTTTAATCATCAACAATAGGTACTGGTTTTAACACACACACAAAATGTTTCATAATGCGAAACAGCTCTTCCAGCCGACAAATCTGACTAATAGATCTCTTTGTGCTAACTGGCAGTGTACAGCTGATGGAGACCTCAGCAGAGAGCACAGTGAAAAGGGGAGGATCTGGCTGCCCTTCAGGCTTTCTTGTCTCCTGCTGCTCACAACACATGGCACATAGCTTATCTTTCTCACTTGCAGCACAAAGACAGGAGGTAATGAGTAATTCACAAGTCTTGACCTGAAATGTATTCACTACTTTCTTTTCGAATAAGTGTTTTTTAACTGTTTCCCAACATTTTTGTCCTACTAACTCTCTCCCACCAAGTGCAGCTAAAGTACCCCATTCACTGACTCTAAACCAGACATGTGCTTTAATTCTAAACCAAAATGGCCATTATTACAATAAATCGCTTTTAAAGGGGTGGCATGCCCTTTTCACAAGATGTAAAATAAGTCTTTGATGTCCCTAGAGTGTGTGTGTGAAGTTTTAGCTCAAAATACCCTTCAGATATTTTTATATAGCATGTTAAAATTGTCACTTTTTGAGGGTGAGCAAAAACACAACGTTTTTGTGCCTGTCCCTTTAAATGCAAATGAGCTGCTGCTCCCGGTACAGAGGGCAGAACTACAACAGTTTGTGTCCTTTTACCTCACAAAGACATGCACTGTAGTGATGGGAAGTCCGGTTCTTTTCTGCGAACCGGTTCTTTCGGACAGTTCGTTTCAATCAATCGGTTAAACAAACCGGTTCACCAGTCCTTTATGTCCTCACTTAATGATGTCAATTCTATCATCCCGCCGAATAAAAATACATTCAAATAAAGGCATATGTAATCATAACTTCAGTTAAATAATAGTACTCGTTGTCATAATCATCTTGGATAAGCTTCTTACATTTACGTTTTGCAAATGAACCCTGTAGCCTACAGGCGATGTGCAAACGCAGATGTTTTACATGTCTTAATAATAAAGAAACATTCTTAATGAATAAATGGTCTTCATAATTGTATTTGTTATTAAATAAACTTACATTACGCATTTCACATTATAAACTTTTACTTTGCACCCTTAAAACCTTGGCAAGAGTTTACGTCAAAGATTTATATCAACTAACTTAGAAATGAAATTAGCTGTTGTGTGAATGAATTTGGACACTCCAGTAGTAATCAAATATTTTATATTGAAATCTGTCATGGAAAATAGCTTGTATAAACATTAATGGCTCCACTTTATACTATGCCCTAAAAGTATGTACTCTTTTTGTGAAGAAAAAGTACATACTTCTGAGTGTGTAGCAGAGGAGTCGGCAAGCTTTGGGACATACTACTTTGTCATCTTTAACGGACAGCTCTGTCGCTTATTGACGTGCATCCTGTCACCGTTAAAACTGCCCTGTCAATCATCTTGTCGGTTAAAATCATCCACATTCAATATAATTTCCTACCGTTTCGGAGAGAAATGTAGAAGCACGTTGATCTGCCACTCGTGGGTCTTTCATGCGGAGAACTCTCCTCATGTGTTTGCAATTTGAATATAATAATGCATTTAAAGCGTTAATGGCCAAGCGTATCATTACAAAAGTTCACATTGCTGTTGCAGATTAAATATAATGTGGATAACATTTAATAAATATCTTTTCATCAGGTAAGATACTGATAATTAATCACCCAAACCCCTTTATCTAAACCTCTCTACTTAACCGTCGGACTCGCACATCCGCTGTGTTTGTCGTTTTTTAACACTTTATCTTTGTAGTTTGTATTTCTAATTGAATCATCGTCTAACTCGCAATGGGTTGTGGGCAATATTAGCCGTTAGTGTGCATTGATCTGCACTTCGAATTCTAGAAATAGAATTCGGAAATAGTAGACCATCCGGGTATCTTTGGAATACTCGTTTCAACATACTATGATTTGGGACGCACTAATTCTATTTTCGAGTACTAGGACGGATAGTATGCGAATTGGGATACACTGTGTCTTTAGAACTAGTATGATGACCAACTACAAGTTAACCAAAAGGGTAATCAGTCTGACTTTTCCAATTCAAATTAGACTGATCTACTGACTTAAAAAAAGTTAGTCTTGAAGTCTTGAAGAAAACATTTAGTTGACTAACTTTCTTAGAACTTTATGCCACTGGCCCCAGGGATGGGCAACATCGGTCTTGGAGGGACACTTTCCTGCAGAGTTTAGCCTCAACTCTAATCAAACACACATTAGGACAAGCTAATCAATGTCTTCAGGATTACTAGAAAGCTATAGGCAGGTGAGTTTTTATCAAGGTTGGAGCTAAACTCTGCAGGGCAGTTGCCCTCCGTGACTGAAGTTGCCCATCCCTGATGTACACAATGGTTTTGGACACCACTACAACTGGCTGTCCCCTCGAATAATGCACTAGGGTATAGAGGGCAATTATGGACATGGCTGATTAACAGTCACTGTTATGGACAATGAGTTGTGAAAGACTCAAGTCTGCAGTCTCGATTACAGTGAGACAGTTGCTGTGGAACTGCAGGTCCGAGATCTAGTTTCATTGCCATCAGGTATCAAGATCTGAATGTAACACTGATCTTATTGTTTAATGATTTCCAGGGTCTGTTCTAATAGAGAATGTAATCTTTCAGATTTTGTAATAACAATAATAATAATAATAATAATAATAATAATTTATATTTTTTATAGCGCGTTTCAAGAACCCAAGGTCGCTTCACAAAATAATACAAACAGTTGACAAACAAAGACAAGCAATCTGTTTATTATAACAATCAAACAAGCAGAAAAGCAGATGGAGACAACAAATAACTACAAATAATTAACATGAGAAGTTAGAATCAGAGAAAACATCAATTTCGATAAAGTGGAAGACAGAGAAGTATAGAGGAAAATGATTATTTACTGAGAATGGTGAGTTTTAAGTTGAGATTTAAAGGTCTGGAGGTTAGGGGTGGCATGAAGATTGGGGGCAGCTTATTCCATAGCTTAGGGCCTATAACACTAAAAGCCCTACCACCCACAGTAGAGAGTTTATTCTTGGGTAAAGCAAATTGTCATTGCTAGATCTCCGGGTCTGGGCAGGAACATAATAGCAAAATGCTATTGACATTTTGATGTTTTCACAGGGCAATTACTGGTTAAATCTATTAGTTTGAAGGTTCATTTAGATATTAAGGGACCAAATGCAGGTCCAGATGGATATCAGCAAAAAAAATCTGACCAAATAAAATTTTAAAGTCTGTGGTTTTAATATAAAATATAGCATTGGTGTCAATATAACATATAACTGCCAATCGTTCAGTATAATATGTGGTTCTATGAATATGCAAATTAGCCCCGCCTCCACTCACTCGTGACAATCACACGTTGACGTCATTGGTTACAAGGTAGTTCAGCGATTTCAAACCGCGATTTTGAGACTGTCTTTGGTTCACTGCAGTTTTAAGGAGACAATACTCCGCAATGGTGCTGACTTATGAATTTGCACATGGTTTGTAACCACATAGACATATAAACAACATTTAAAAGCTTGATTTTCACCACGGGGGACTTTAAATAATTGCAGACTCTGGTCTGCATGATGACAGGAATAGGCTTACACAGTATATTGATTGATTGCCTGCATGTTATTTAACCATATACTAGCTCAGAGTTTCCCTAGTGGGGGGTTACAAATCCCTAGGGATTCACAATTCAAATAATTTCTTTAGATTGTGAAAGAAATGCCAAATTATTGTCAAATGCATTTATATAAATATAATGTATCAAATTATAATTAAAATCAATTTACGCTAAAGCAATTGAAGTTTTTCTTCATATGTATTAAAACCTTCTCTGAAACATTTTTAGAAATCTCATGGGGCAGACCTATTTTCAGAAAATAATTTAGGTCATCAAGGTTTACTTTGGCCGACTAAAATATTTGGGTAGCTGTCCTTGTTTTACTCTGAAATCCTTGTTCCACTCTCTTTGGGGAGCTGGCCTGGGAATTGAAGGACGTGATCATAATCATATGTCATATGGCTGTAGACCAAAATGGACTTTATGAGGTGAGGGATTCTCTTTCCCTAGAATAACATCTAAGATGGAACAGGGCAGAGCCTCCACATCAGTCTCATGCACATTTGTCCCATGTGACTGGGCAAGCATTTGCTGGTCATCATATTCAGGGAACCTGAATATAGATAGTGGCATAAATATGAGTGGTTTATATTGCGTTCATGCACCTCATAAAATATATTCCTATCTATTATGTAACGTTTCAAGGCAAGGCCATTTTAATGTTGCAAAATGAAATTCTGTCAATGTAAATTTAAATTAATCAGTTTAAAAAGGGAGTAACAGTTTATCCAGCATAGGCATTTTGGGTCACAAGGTCAAGTGTTTGACCAACAATATTTCTCCAAATGTTGTCCCAACTAGTCTAATAAAGCTGTCTGAACATTTTCATATTGAGCATGTCAAGTCAAGTCACCTTTATTTACGTATATAGTGCTTTATACAATACAGATTGTTTCAAAGCAGCTTTACAAAAATAATGATTCAATGATATCAACAGAATTCAACTCAAAGATAATAGATAATTCAAAAAGATAATAGTAAACAGTCATTATTCAGTTGAAATCAGTTTTGTGTTGATTCATTTCGGTTCAATAACTGTGTAAAGTACATCAGTTACGGGATGAGTTCAATTCAGCTATGTCATCATCCAGCTAAGTTGAGTTCTCATTCAATAATGTTAAAGCAGTCAAATCAGTAATATTGCTGAATGTTAAGCAGCCCAGGCTCATTAGAAAAACGTACCTGTGGCAATTTTTTTTGCAAAACGCAAAATACGTTGAGCCGTGCACATTTCGCTACAGCTTCAAAGTGAAATGTCCAGTGAGTGGGGCTAAAAACGTGTTTATTTTTTCCTGAACAGATGAACATGAATATGGCAACGTTTTATTACGTTGGGTTTTTACGTATCAGCGCAGTTCTGAATTGAAATGTCTGTAGTTGTAACGGTCACCAGCTGGAGTGCCTTTGAAAGCCACCAGAGGGCACTCCACACCAGACTATCATATTCACTCACAGACTACATTTCCCATAACTCACTACCCGGACTCATCATCACTGATTGTATTCACCTGTATCTCATCACCTTGTTAGTTTCAGCCTATTTTATCCTTGTTCATTCATTCAATCATTGCGAAGTTTTGTTTAGTGTCACACTGCAACGTTTTCCTGGTTTTCTTGTTTCTTGGTTTTTGGATTTCTTGCCTGTTCCTTGGATTACTCTCTTGCCTCTGACGCCTGCCTGTCTTGTTTTTGTTTTGTTTTGTTTTGTTTTGTTTTGTTTTGTTTGTTTGGACTGTCTACCTGTGTTTTGACCCATTGCCTGTTTATTGGATTACGTGCAATTGGATTTCCCCTTCGAGTCTCGGAGCAGTTCATGACAGTAGTTGAGTGGCGCTAACAGCTCAATGCTCCATCACGTTTTAAAATAACGTAGGCTACACCTACACTAAACCCTAAACCTACCCGTACCCGATAATATTTACAAAATCAAATGTGACATAAAAACGCAATTGTAACCAAGGCATTTTAATTCTAATTTAATTTTAATTCTAATTTAATTCTAATTCCAAGATGGCGGCGCGAGTACATCGCGAGGCTCGCGGTCTCTCCAGATTCTGTAATTTAGCAGTATTTTTCTTGCTCATTTCGGGTCTGTTCGTCCAGAACAGTTGTGCCTTAACATCGTACACCCAAGGTGAGCTTTTGGATATTGGTTTGCGAATTTCCGACAGTTTTATGGACAACCTTCGACTCCTTCCTGAGATCGCCAGATCACCCGAGGCTATGCACTCTGCCCGGCCGGGCGGAAGTGCTCGCAGGCGCCGGCGAGATCGTAAACAAAGGCGGGGGAAGCGCGGAGGACTAAGAGCTAAGCTAAAGCTAACACCACACCGGCTCTCTTTACCCAGCATTTTCCTTGCCAATGTACGGTCGCTGTTGAACAAAATGGAGGAGATTCGACTCAACATCACATACAGCAAGAGACTTTTGAACTGTAATGTTCTAATTTTCACGGAAACATGGTTAAACAGCGGAATACCGGACAACGCTATTGAGCTAGCGGGACGCCATACATTCCGGGCGGATAGAACATTACATGGCTCCGGTAAGACCAGAGGTGGTGGATTGTGCATTTACATTAACAAAGCTTGGTGCACAAACTCTGCTATTGTTGGGAGACATTGTTCAGCTAACCTTGAGTTTCTCATGGTTAAATGTAGACCGTTTTATCTACCGCGGGAGTTCACTTCCACTATTATAACTGCAGCCTATATTCCCCCGGATGCTGATGCCAAGTTTGCTATGAAAGAACTTCACGCAGCCATCAGTAAACAACAGACCGTTCACCCGGAAGCTGCGTTTATTGTTGCGGGTGATTTTAATCATTCAAACTTAAAGTCAGTGCTACCGAAATTTCACCAGCATGTTTCCTGTCACACCAGAGGAAACAAAACCTTAGACCATGTTTACACAAACATGGCTGAAGCTTACGTCGCGACACCCCTCCCCCACTTGGGACAGTCAGATCACCTTTCTTTGTTCCTCACCCCCAAATATGCACCTCTGATCAATCGCGTGAAGCCATCAGTGAAGACCATCAAGGTGTGGCCTGCGGGGGCAGATTTCTCACTCCAGGAAAGGTTTCTACACACAGACTGGAGTATGTTTGCTTCTCAAGCCACCAGTGGCTCTCACACGGACATTGACTGCTACACCTCCTCTGTACTGGATTATATTAATACCACCATTGACAGTGTTACAACCCAGAAGCAGATCACCACATACCCAAATCAGAAGCCATGGATGAACAGGGAAGTGCGACTCCTATTGAAGACACGCAATACTGCCTTCAGATCAGGAGATGCACAAGCCTATAGCACATCCAGAGCAAATCTGAAAAGGGGCATCAAAGAGGCCAAGCACTGCTACAAGCTTAAGATAGAGGGACACTTTTCCAACGCTGACCCTCGGCGCATGTGGCAGGGCATTCAGGCCATCAGTGACTACAAACCCTCTCACTCCACCCCCGCAGCCACTGATGTCAACTTCCTGAACGAGCTAAATGACTTTTATGCTCGCTTTGAAAGAGACAACAGAGAAACTGCCACCAAGCTCAAATCCTCAGCTGACCACCCACCGATCACACTCTCCTCCACAGATGTCTGCAATGCACTGAGCAGGATCAGCGCGCACAAGGCTGCTGGACCAGACAACATCCCTGGACGCGTACTCAGGGCATGTGCGGAGCAGCTCGCTGGGGTTTTTACAGACATTTTCAACCTGTCTCTTGCCCAAGCAACTGTACCAACATGCTTTAAATGCACTTCCATTGTGCCAGTGCCAAAACACTCCAGCCCGAAGTGCCTTAATGACTACCGCCCTGTAGCACTCACACCCATCGTAATGAAGTGCTTTGAGCGGCTGGTCCTGGCACACCTAAAAGACTCTCTACCGTCCACATTGGACTCACACCAGTTTGCCTACCGTAGCAATAGGAGCACAGAGGATGCAGTCTCCATGGCACTGCACTCTGTGCTCACACATCTGGACAATAAGAACACTTATGCACGCATGCTGTTTGTTGACTTCAGCTCAGCATTCAACACTGTCATCCCAACTAAGTTAATAGCCAAACTTGGAGACCTGGGCTTCAACACCTCCATGTGCAACTGGATTTTGGACTTCTTGACCAACAGACCCCAGAATGTTCGATCAGGCTCCAACTGCTCCACATCCATCACACTCAACACTGGTGTACCACAGGGCTGTGTGCTAAGCCCGTTCCTCTACTCCCTCTTCACCTCCGACTGCAAGCCTGTGTACGGATCTAATTCCATCGTCAAGTTTGCGGACGACACTACGGTGATTGGTCTCATCAGCAACAACGATGAGACTGCCTATAGGGAGGAGATCAAGCACCTGGCCACATGGTGCACCGAAAATAACCAGCTCCTCAACACCACCAAAACGAAGGAGCTCATCGTGGACTTCAGGAAAGTGTCAAGAGGCACACACGACACCATCCACATCAATGGAATGGCTGTTGAGCGTGTCTCCAGTTTCAAGTTCCTGGGGACCCACATCTCGGCGGACATGACCTGGACAACCAACACCTCCAGCCTGGTCAAGAAGGCTCACCAGCGCCTCTTCTTCCTGAGGACACTGAGGAAGAATCAGCTTTCCTCCACTATCCTGGTGAACTTCTATCGCTGTGCAATAGAAAGCATCCTGACCAACTGTGCTACAGTGTGGTATGGGAGCTGTTCTGTTGCAGAGCGCAAGGCACTGCAGCGGGTGGTGAAAACCGCCCAGCGCATCACTGGGACTCCACTACCTGCCATCGAGCACATCCAGAGGAAACGCTGTCTGCATCGAGCTCGCAGCATCCTTAAGGACTCCTCTCACCCAGCCCACAGACTGTTTTCTCTCCTGCCTTCCGGCAGGCGTTTCAGGTGCCTCCGGACCAGGACCAGCAGACTAAAGAACAGTTTTTTCCCCAGAGCTGTCTCTTTATTAAACTCTAACCCTCATTGATCCCACTCCCCTTATATACTGATTGACTCTCCTCTCCCTCCTCACACCTGCCTCCATTTTGTTATTTGCAATACTATAATGTTCATTTGCACTGCTGACTGTTATTACAGTAACAACTGTTTACATATGCATCTTGCACTACTACCTTGACTGGAATATGCTCATTTGCACTGCCGACTGTTTATTTACAGTACCGACTGTTATATATACATTGCAATATCGTACCTTAACTGTAATATGCAATTACTTTCCACTGCACTCACTCGGATAGCTTCTGTCCAAACTTTATTTGCACTACTTTAAATCCATTGTTATACTGCTCATTAGCCTAACTTATACATATATCTATTTGTAAAATTCTGTTTATAGTAATATCCATCTGTATATTATGCTCACATTCTGTTTATAGTAACAGCCATCTGTATATATATTCATAGTACATATCTATCTGTAAAATTATGTTTATAGTAACAGCCATCTGTATATTATATTCAGTACATATCTATCTGTAAACATTCTGTTTATAGTAATAGCCATCTGTATATTATTATATTCAGTACATATCTAGCTGTAAATTCTGTTCACAGTAATAGTTATCTGTATATTATATTCATAGGACAATCTATCTGTAAATTTTTGTTTATAATAGTATTCAACTCTATATTTATTCAGTACATATCCATGTTCTGCACTTATGAACCACTGTATATCCTGCACTTGCTGCTATTGCACTTCTGGTTAGACCTAAACTGCATTTCGTTGCCTTGTACCTGTACTTGTGTAATGACAATAAAGTTGAATCTAATCTAATCTAATCTAATTTTAGCTTGTTTTTGAACTCGTCTTGGAACTATTTTATCGTGACTCATCTTTCACGGGATTCGTACCCTTGCCCTCCTCATCACAAGTACAATTCTGCAACAGCTGAGCTACCGAGCATGCTAAATATATCAGTAAAACCAAACAAATGGAGCTGGTTACGTGATGCAAACTCCAAAATATAGGCTATTCGTTTACAAATCATGAAACTATTATGGTAAAAAGTCATAACATAATTGTGCAAGGAGTCGTGTGAAAACATGTCTTTATTAATCCGTAATCTGCCTCTGTAATCATAATTGTGTGTGACAACGATTTAAAGTGCTTGCTTGTTAAAGTGTTCATTTCTGTTAGATACTGCAGTGATATGTACAATATGGTACGTATTTTGCGTTTTGAATGTTGCCACACGCAGGTAACTTTTTCCAATGAGCTTGTGTTAATATTAAGTGTCCCCAACTAAGCAAGCCAGAGGCAACAGTGGCAAGGAACCCAACTCCATCAGGTGACAGAAATGGAGAAAAAAACCTTGGAAGGAACCAGGCTCAGTCGTGGGCCAGTTCTCCTCTGGCCAACAAACGAACGGTTGTGAACGGCTAATGGTTGTGAATTGATTATTTGTTTCAGTTGCCCAATCACCAGATTACAGACCCAACAAACAAGTGCCGACCAATGACAACACATGCCGAAAGGGGTCACACTCTTATTTGACAAAACCTGACAAATTGTCTGTCTGCCATTTGTCGCTATCTTTCGGTTCAGTGTGAATTGGTCTTAAGAATGTTTTGATTGAATGGGACCTTTTGGATATAGCGAACAATCAAATTCAAATTGGAGTACTGAAGAAAGATATTTATTAAAAACCTTAGACTATGGTAGGAAATTTTACATTTACATTTTTATTTAAATGAGTCTAATTATCTTTTTTCTAAGATTTACTTATTAAGATATATCAGTTTGATATGAAGCCCTGAATCTGTTCTTTCTGTATTGGTCTACTCTTCTTTAGCCTACAGTAGGCTTGACGATGGCCTTTTGATTATACTAATAAATTCAACAAATCTCACCAGTTGGTCTGTTTGACAGATTGACTGTGAAAATAGTTGCCTGTTTGACATTTCCAGCCTCAGGTCTCTTAGAAGGGCCAGCTGATGATTAATGTCTGGTTGACCTGATGGATGCGCTTGTATAAATCACTCTGTTATTATGACTCATGCGATCAGAGCAGTCGTCTCACAGACTAGCCTGTTTCTTGATACGGTCACTGCCTACTTCCAGTAATATTGTTTAAATCTGACTGTCACAACTCTGAATGTTGCAGCCTACTGTGTGCTGAAGGATGTTTCTTCAAGTCAATATGCTCCACTCAATAGGATGCATTCAGATAAATTGGGCTATTTTTTGAAAGCAATCTCAATGTAAAAGTAAGTAAATAAAAGCCTATTACAGGCCCTATTACAGCTGCTCAGGGGGGTAGAAATCCTATTGCAGGGTCTTTTGGCAAGTCTTTGCATAATCTTCTGCCTGAGCTTTGATAGACTGAGACAGCTGCTCTGGTATTTCAGACGTCCCGCTTGGACGTTCCACCAAGACAAATTGCATTAGTCATCATAACATACAGTAGGCTATCTTTTATGAAGATGCTGTGTTCTGGCATATGCTGTGAGATGCTACATTTTAAACCAGATTTTTACATGCAAAAGTTGTCACCATATGCTGGGATGCTGGGAGTCATTTTTAGATTGTTGTTATGCAGTTTCTTGGGTGTTCTGGGTGATTACTTGCCCTAATCATTGATATGTTGTCCTTAGATACTGTGGTGCTAGGATCCCTCCTTTTTCCTGGTTGTGATGTTTTGTTTCTTAATGAATCAGTGTCTTGTAACGATTGTTTGGGTGAATGATTCAGTGACACACTCATAAAGACAGTCACTTGTTTTATTCCTGAATGAATCAGTGTTTTTCATTGAATTAGTTGAATTAATAATTCAGTTTAGTGATTTACTCATAAAGGCAGTCACTTGTCATCCCCTACCCTAATGGCTATCTGGAACAAGTAAACAAGGGCAAGCGAAGTGATACAAACAGTAAAAATCCTCTTGCTGTTGAACTGTATCAGTCTTGGTCAAACAAATTCGAGGGCCAGAACCAATTGTTATTTAATGATATACAGATGTTGGGCATTTTAGTTTTAGAACTAGTCTATGATGTCATATTATGGTTCAGAAACCTCATGAGGTGTTAAAAAATTTGACGAGGGCTAAAACTGAATATGAAAGGCAAACACCCCTGTGATCAAAAAGGATTATCTGTAGTTAAATTTATACAGTCATGTGCTCTCATTACAGGATTACCCAATAAATGATACGTCACGTCTAGCACATTATACCCTTATGGCTGTCTTCCCCTTTGCTCTTTAATAACATCCTCAAAGAACATCATGAGCTTTTTATTTGCAATAACCATCCTGCTTCTTTGGTGATGCTCTTTCTTGCAATCTTTGAAAGGACAAAACCCTCTTAAAAAAAACTTCTAACTCCCTGCTGCGTTCAATATTGAGGATAACCCATTCCGTCTGGATTTAAATTGTTCTGACATTCAGTGTCTTATATAACACACACACACACACACACACACACACACACACACACACACACCCTTTCCTTCCAATGGATGTGCTTTTGAGATGTCTCAAATAAACATACATCAAATACACAGGCTGTGTAAGCAAGCAGCACATTCAGTTTTAGCGAATCTCTCAAAGCCAATCACTTAAATAGTAGTCTTGAGAGAGAGAGAGAGTGTCATGAAATTGTAAGTTACACATCTCTTGTAAGAAAAGTGTCAACCACATTATATATGATTATTTTGGAATATAGGTATTGCATTTTTTGATAGTAAACACGATTTATGTGACAGGGTTATAAATGCTGCTTGTTTTGCTTATATATTGCTTTTTGATTATATATGATTATTTTGGAATATAGGCATTGCATTTTTTGATAGTAAACATGATTTATGTGACAGGGTTATAAATGCTGCTTGTTTGCTCAAACACCCCAAAAGCAGATCTGCCAAGCGTGCTGGACTTGAAGTTAACGATGGAGTTTACACTCTGGAGAATCACTTTATCATATTTTCAGAAAAAGGCACAATGGGAAAAATATTCCAATCATGTAGATTTCTGATTGAACTAAGATTTAATGGCTTGGATGGATTCATTTTTGAAGCCTACATTTTCTTAGCACACTAGATTGCCTCTTGTTTAGAACCTGTGAGATTTCAGTTTTCATTCATCCTTCAGGCAAAATTGCAGTATAACAAACTGCATTCATCTTAGAACAAGCAAACATAGAAATTATGCAAAGAATAAGGTAAATACACAGCTGCCCTGTGTGTCGTATTGCAGTGTGGCTGGGGAATCTGGTTATGCAATGCATTTTAAATACCAAAGGCAATGTTCTCGGTCCTAGTCGTAAATCAGTTGATTTATATTAGCAATATCATAAATGAGCAACACCATCACAATGGGGTTTTCTTATTGTGTTCATTCCAGTACACTGTGTTTGTCATCTGATACATTGAGATAATCTTTGGACATTCAAGGTGGTGATATACAGCACTACGTAAAACTGTAAACTGTGACTTTGTCTGCAGTGAAAGTGCACTTATAAACATGTTGTGATCCTGTCAGAACAAAAATTGTCAAATCAGCAAATGACCCAAGGCTCAACAAAACACTGACATTGCGAATTGTGTGCTGTGATTTTGTACTTTATTTTAGGACACCAAACTACATCCATCCAATTTAAACATTTGGAAGAAATTTGTACTATTTCCATAAGTTTTAAGGAAAATTTGAAAATACATATTAATGGACCCTCATTTTTCACTGTTGGGTGATATTGAGAGTTAGGTGAGGTTGACTTTAAAAGTCAAATGTTTTATCCGAGTGATACGATTACATACTTTATATCATATTTTGTGAACTGTGTGTAATTTAACTTATTTAACTAAATAAATGTATTTATTGATTTAATTTTTATCTCTGTGTATTATATCTCTGTGTACTAACCCTAACCCTAAAAAAAGATACTAAACCAATTTATTGACAGTTAATCCCCAACCATATGTGTGACATATTCCTTATTATACATTATTATGATGCTTTACAGACCCAAAACACTTCCACACACTTTCTGGAACATTATTCTATTTCATAAGACATATCAGATGACTTGAGTTTTTATGATTACAGACTGTTAAACCACGCTGCAAATACGATATGCATCTCAGGGATTTCTCCAGCTCGTCGAAAGGGCAAAATATCATCTGTGGGGGCAATAAAAGGACACCATCTAATCAAGACAACCGTGTACATCTACATATCTACACACTGCCTCACTAAACAACAGACTAACCACATCTTCTGCCTCACTGAGTCAGTGAACAGAAACAGAGGACATGAAGATACTTGATGAACAAGGGTAATTACTTCTCTTTATGAAAGCTTTGATTGGTTATGTAAAGGGATGATTAGGATGATTCTCATGCGGTTGTCTCTGTGGCTAATACTGCTTCTTTGGAAAGCAGTGAATATTAATATATAATTATGATGAATTGTTGCTAATAAAGAAAAAAGATTCATCTGACAATGATTGAAAGTAAACTTATGACCATGGATTATATAGCTGGTTATTTAAAAAATGATATGGTTGTAGTAGGCTATATTTGAATGACAAACTCATATAGGAATCTTTCCCTCAAGCAAATGTTATCTATATTATAAAAGTTTTGTTTTATATGTTAAGTTACTTGAGAACTCTAAAGATCAAAATGTAACATGGGTGTTTTTTCCCTGTCAGACGGACAATCACTGACCTCATGAAGACACCGGGTCATCCTTTCAGCCCACACAATCCCTGTGTAAATTCATCCAAAATCTCTCCTGAAAAGCAGCTTATGGACACAATGTTCATTGGTAACTGTCACTACATTATCTATCGCAAATTTAAATAATTAAATAATAAATCTGTGAAATGACACTGCTGATGAGGAACTAGGGACAGAAAACAACATTTTCTCATTTATTTTACATGGTGCCAAACAGCCCCTGGCACACATTCAAGCTCTAATTATCTATCTGCTGTGAAATTCAAAAGTCAGAGCACATTGGCAATCCATGACTCAATCAAACCCTGTATAAACAGGATTTTGAACATGTAATCAAATTATCTGATGTAAAATGCAAGAAATACTGAGTATTTGGTACTGTTTCTAAGGCACTAATCAAATAAGCCAATTTGTGACCATCTTGTTTCAGGGTGTCGGAACCATACTGGTCCATAATACGTCCATTTGTCAAGTTCATGATGATGTTTGCTATCATTCACAAACACTGAGCTATGAGGGGTAAAAGCAATGACATAAAGCTGTGTAGCACATGTATTTTCTGACATTCTCTTGTTTTAATTTTTACAGTTGGTGGTTGGACCCCAACAGCTACGTCATGCGCTGTGGAAAGATTTTATCCTCTCTATAATGAATGGAGAACAATGGCGCCAATGCTGAAGCGTTGTGGAGATGTAGCTGTCTGCTCATTGGGTGGAATGATCTTTACTCTAGGTGGACGTGATGACATCACCAGTGTGAGCAGTGTGGAGAAGTAAGAACGTGATAAAAGGCATTCTTTAAATGCGCTTAAAAAGCTTCTGCCTAAAAATCCTAGTTATTCTGATTTTGGTACTCTTTCCTTTGATCTGGGCCCACCATAACCACACTGTGAAGTGCAAAATAATAATTATCATTGAGATAAAAATAAAGGAGGTCAGTGCACACGAGAAGATCTCTTAATTTCCTAAATATCTCCATAATACATCATTTTAAAGATGGGCAAAGGTGTGCTGGTCATTATGTACTGCAACACAAGGTGTGAAGGTGAGGTATTTTGACTCTTTAATATATCATGACCTATTTTTGGTCAGTCTCATTATAAATCTAATAACCTACTTCAGTGTAATTTAGTTTGAACTCAACCTTCAGAGATTATTGTTTCCACTGCTTGGACATGATAAGTTTTGTTTTACTCATATGCTGTCAGTGATATATTCCATTCACTTTCCATTAAGGAAACACAATGAAGCATTGCTAAGTGCAAAGGGGGCTTTCTGGTTTCCTTCGGTTGTGTGTGTGTGTGTGTGTGTGTGTGTGTGTGTGTGTGTGTGAACAAGATTGGCTATACTTTTGTAAGCAAATTTTCTTTCTTTTTTACTCACAAATATAATGAAATATCACAAATAGATTTGTGAAGACATTTGTAGTGGCCATCGCTATTTGAAAACCTTATAAATCAGGCAAAATAAGTTTAGCTTCAAATTGGCATATCACCCAGTTTCTGTAAGGTTTGTTAAAGGAATAATTCACCCAAAAATGAAAATTTCTGTTTACTCACATATCATTCCAAACCCGCACAAAACTTCGGAACACAAATGAAGACATTTTAGATATTCTCTCATTATTTTGTCCATCCATTTAAAGTTCACGCAAGCAAAAATGTAACGCTTTAAAAAGTAAAAAACAGAGAAGACTTCATAAAAGTAATCCAAATGAATGGAATGGTTTGATCCAAGTCTAGAGACACTGTCACTTTATTTGATAAACTGATTTAATTTAAGATTTAATTTACATCTTCCATTTACTTATGAAAACTACATGAGGGTGAGTATGAATTTTTATTATGGGGTGGATTATCTCTTTAAGGTTTGGGGTTAGCAAAAAATCATCACATCTGTATGTAAACCATTGCATGAGATATCCTAATATAATATAATATAATATAATATAATATAATATAATATAATATAATATAATATAATATAATATAATATAATATAATATAATATAATATAATATAATATAATATAACTAATAAAGTGTATATGTGTGTGTGTGTGTATTAGAGTAGGAACTGGATGAGGAGCGGTGAGATTGTCCTGACATGGAGATGGGCTTCAATTAACAACCTGAAGCCAAAAGCTGAGCAATGCCACCAACAAACACACGTATACCTCCTGTAGTCTTCATTAAAAACACACACACAAACATTATTAAAATGGTTTAAAAATGGTGATTTCCCCAGCAACCACACAGACACACGAGACCATCGTGCATATGGCTTGATGAGTGAATGATCAAATTACGTGTTAATGACATCCTGCACTTTTCCTTTATAAAGTTCATCTTCCTTTTTCTCACAGCACAGCAGCTCTGAGGACAGATTCATTTATCAGATACAGATTCTGCAGTCAATTTATATTATGAATAATCAATTCAATTATATCATTCAGTCTGTATTAAAGGGATAGTTTCTCCCAAAAATGAAAATTTTGTCAATAATTACTCATACTCGTGTCGTTCCAAACCCAAAAGACTTTCTTTCATCTTTGCAACACAAGTTAAGATTTTCTTTATGAAATCTGAGAGATTTCTGTCCTTCCATTGATAGCTTTGCAACCACCACTTTGACGCATCAAAAAGTTCATAAAACAATCATAAAACTAATCCATATAAATTGAGCGGTTTAGTCCAAGTTTAGCGACTCGGTCGCTTTATGAACAGATTTAATTTAGGCTTTTATTCACATATAAACATTGATCAGCAATCATAAACTGAAGCTCAACCAAACTTGACGCGTGAGAACAAACCTCATTGGTTCTTGCGGAAGCTCAAACATTCTGCGTAACACAAGAATGAACCTCATTGGTTCTCGCACGTCAAGCGAACATGCTTGAGCTTCTGTTTACCACAACTGATGTGTGATTTGATGAATATTTATATGTGAATAAAAGCCTAAATTAAATCTGTTCATCATATAAAGCTATTGAGTCTCTTCAGAAAATGTTGAACTAAACCGTTCAATTTGTATGGATTAGTTTACGATCGTATGAACTTTTTGAAAGTGTCAGTTGTGTGAACTGTCAATGGAGGGACAGAAATCTCTCAGATTTCATCAAAAAGATCTTCATTTGTGTTAAAAAGATGAACGAAATATGTATTACAGTTTTGAAACGACAAGAGGATTAGTAATTAATAGAATAATTTTCATTTTTGTGTGAACTATCCCTTTACAGTAAGGTTTTTTGTAATATTTTTTCTTTTATATCTTCTCTATAGTCTGACTCATTTCACACTCAGCAACACCAGAAATATGTTGAAACAGAATGGTTAAACCTCCTCGTGGCATTTTAATTCTTCACCAGGTATGATCCAAACACGAATCTGTGGAGCAGAGAGGTGGCACCCCTCAGCAGCCCCCGCAGTGGTGTGTGTGTGGTGGAGATGGATGGGCTCATGTATGCCCTGGGGGGATTTGATGGAACAGTCTGTACCAACATCGTAGAGAGGTAGGCTACTTTACAGATGCCACATGTAGACATGGCATCAGGCAACAGTTCTAAATAATTGTTATAAAACATACCATTTTTGATATTTTGTCTCATATGATCATATGGAATATATGACATTGGTTTCCTCTTTATTATCTTTTTGGACAAATCTAATTATTTTATTGAGGTATGATCCTGTGCTGGACACTTGGACCAAAATGGCTCCAATGCTCCATCATCGCTCTGGGGCGTCTGCGGCAGTACTGGATGGGTTCTTATATGTCATGGGAGGAACTGATGGAGACATTCCATTGAATTCAGGTCAGAAGTGAGAATTAATGTTTACTACAACCCAGGCTCATTGGAAAAATGTGCTTGTAGAGTAATTTCTGCAAGTAAAATGAACGTGAACCTGGCAACGTTTTATTACGTTGGTTGCTGTATGTATCACAGCAGTTTGGAAATTAAATATCCAGTAAGAAAATAATTTGAAAATGTTTGAAAATAATGTACCACCTACACTAAACCTAACCAATAGTGTTAGCATTGATGAAAGTGTTCATCAACACTCAAGTTCAAGTGTGTTAGAGATGAAATGCATTTTCTAAGCAACTATGCCATTTTAGTTTGCGTCTACGCTTCTATGCTTCTTATCATAGAGCTCTTTTACCATGACTCAAGTTTCACTGTACTCGTACGCGAGCGTTCTGCGTAGCAAGCACAATGTTGTACCAGGAGCTATCGAGCAAGATTACTACGTGAGAAATGCCATGCGTGTGGAGCTGGTTATGTGATGCAAATGTCAAAAAGTATTAGTTTACAAATCATGGACTATGGTAAAAGTGTTTTTGAGGTCATAACACAGTATTGTGCAAATAATTGTGCAAAAACAATTCTTTATCAATTGATAATCTGAAGAAATAAACGTTATTGGTGTTTTGGGCTGGAAACTAGAGTGAATTGTAGGTATGTTTTTGTATAAATGTACAGCCATGTTTTTACAATGAGCTAATGTTGGTTTACTATCCATATTGTCTAATTTTTAAAACAACGATTGTGTCCTGACTTTCAATACATGCACTTCTATCGTCTAATCAGTCTTCAGTCTAATTGACCAAATATTCTGAAGATTGAGCAGCGAGCTCATTGGCTACTGATACAGCAGGAACCAATCAGCTGTGCCCTGTAGAGAATGATGTGATATCAGGCAGATTTCAAAATGAAAGCCTTTTTCTGATTGTTTTAAAAAGCATGCTATTTTAGTTGGAGGACAGGACTTGGCAAGAATGGATTTGGGAAATGTCTACATGCTAAATGAAAAACACTACATGTTGTCACTCTGCACTTAATAATAACAGGCCAGCATTTGTTGATGTTTTTACGTCAGTAGTGACCCAAATGCCTCTAATGCCTCTCATTGAGTACCCAGAAAAACGCTATATAAATGTAACAAATTATATTATTATTATTATTTTATAAATTATGCCAGCTCGCCTCGCAGACATTCACACAAACTGAAAAAACTGGTCATAGCAATAAATATATATCCAGAACAAGGGAAAATAGAAGTGCTGTAACATACTTGAATGTATTAATGGCTATTTCTGTCTGTGAGAAGTGAGGGTCAAGAAAACTCTCACAACCTTTCCCTGGATTTCCTTGTCAGTGCACTGAGAACAATTCCAAGCTGTTCAGTGGGGAAAAAAAAGTGCATATAAATAAAATAAACGTAAATCTTGTACAGAACAGAAAGAAAGATTTTAATTTGTAGATAAATATACAGAGGGTAAACATTATATGCTGCATTATACACTGCATTAAATATGAATTATTACCTTTAAAACTTTTAAAAGGTTTAAAAATAATAATACAAATCTACTCCTAAAGTAATGAATAGTACATCAAATATGTTGTAGTGTACAATATGATCACATCGGTGGCCATGTTGAGATCATATGACCAGCCAAGTAGTATTATTTTAATTTTAAATGTAACATGTTCTACTTGTTTTGCCTATGATATTGCTACAAAGGCATACAATAACCAAAATATTTTCCATTTGTGCAACACTTCACTTATTCATATATGTGGCAGTATAAAGACTAATATGGCCATCAAAACATTACTTAAAGGAATAATTCACCCTAAAATGAAAACTTTATTTAAACCCATTTGACTTAATTTCTTTCACAGAACACAATGTTATAGCTGCTCTTTTATACAATAAAAGAATAATCACCATGTCTTCATTTAAACAAGCAGTTGGACAATCATACAGGTTTGGATGGAACAACATGAGTCAAAGTCATCACCCTCTTAATTTATCTGAAACTTATTCAAAAATATACAAGGTAGTTCGTACAAAAAATTCAATCAGTTTGGTTATCTCCCAAATCAAAGAATCAAAGTTCTTTTTCATTCTTCGCTTAGGTCAAAAAAGCTTTATATTCTTAGCAAATTTCTTCTTGGACTGAACTATCCCTTTAATAATAAAGTATTAGCACACCTGCAAATGTCAAGTATACTCATAACAGACCAGTCTGAATTTTCCTCACCAGTTGAGCGCTTTAACCCGTTGGAAGGAACATGGTGTCCGTGTCCTCCTATGCGGTCTGCCAGAGAGCAGCCTGGTTGTACGGTATACTTGCGGCGGATCTACGTGGCAGGCGGCAGAGATGAACTACATTTGGAGCTCAGCACGGCAGAGAAGTTTGACCCTGACAACCTCAAGTGGACCCCGGTCAAACACATGGGACATAAGCGTTTTAAAGTAAGACTATTTTCCTCACAGCAGCCTGTTTTCTTTTCTTCAGTGCCTATTGACTTTTTAGTACACACCTATGACACACCTATTTACATTTTTTTTGACTGAAGTACACCGCAGCAAAACTGACACTCTATTCACAATATATTCTTGCCTCATCATGGCTGACAGAGTAAAGTGAGTTTATAGTTTAAGTGTTTCGTTCCATCTCTTGTCATGTTGGCGTTGTGGAGGTTTCACTGGCAGTGTTTGATGGAACGCTGCTGGCAGTTGGAGGCTCAGATGGGATATCAACTCTTACATCAGTTGAGGCTTATAACCCTGACTCAAACACTTGGAGGTGTGAACTATATTTCTGTTATGACAACTTGAGTGTTTAGCATGGTAATGGACATGACAATGTTGATATGTTTGGTCTTGGCGGAATAGATCTGGTATGATGGTATGGTGTGCATGGCTTAACACTAGTGGGCTATGCTATTTGTGCCTGAACCTGCTTTGCTGAATGGCTTAATGCTACTGGGCTATGCTATTTGTGCCTGAACTTGCTTTTTCCGAATGGCTTAACGCTATTGGACTATGGTATTTGTGCCTGAACCTGCTTTGCCGAATGGTTTAACGCTAGTGGGCTATGCTATTTGTGCCTGAACCTGCTTTGCCGAATGGTGTAACGCTAGTGGGCTATGCTATTTGTGACTGGGCCTGCTTTGCCAAATGGCTTAAAGGGGACATATCATGCTAAATCCAATTTTTTAGCCCTTAAATACATTTTGTTGCATATTTGGAGTGTTTAGAAGTACAGAAAAGTTGAAATTATTCTCTTCAGGTGCTTCGTTGATATCTTTATATTCTGTTTTGGTCATATTTTTCAACCTGTTCCGATTTTTTTTGTTATCTATGACGTTTTGTGAACTATTACGTCACAGTATTTGCAGCGGAACTGCCAAATAAGGACATTGACTTCCGGCCCTACACTTCGAGCAATCCGCCATTTTTATTTCTCGCTGCAATTTTGTAGTCCAAGCTAAAGGATGCAGAAGTTACGAGAGGGTAAGTTAAAATGTTCGGTTGTTTGGATGTAGTAACCCACACGCTTCATTACACCGTCTAATGTAGATGAACTGCCACGCTTGTGACAGGCCGCATGTTTAACTGAAAGAACGAGCAGAGAGAGAGAGAGAGAGAGACCCGGTCGCGTGCGCGCACTCTCTCTCTCTCTCTCTTCGGAGCCAGGCGAAAGTGTAAACAAGACATCACCGTCTCCAAACTAGACGCTGTCTTGCCCTCTGTCCCTCGCACATATTAATCAAAATAAATCGACACGGTGGTAAAAGGTTGGAAGACCAAAGTTTCATGTGTAAATACAGTAACACACCATTGCAATTCATCCATATGAAGACGTTGTTCTGCAGGTTAGTCGTCTTCATTTTCATCTCGCTCCGGCTCCGACTCTGGCTCAAACATGTAAGGCTGAATGGACAAGTCTTCCGTTGTTGACATTTTGTTAATAACGTGTGAATAAAAAGTTTCTGTGCCGCTAGATAATCGTATCTCTGCTATCAAACTACAAAAATGGCCGAACGGGGTGGAGTTAAACCGAGTGTCACCTCTGCAACCTGGAGAGGGGGTGGGGTATGAAGTGTCTCAATTGTATTTAAAGAGACCGCACCAAAACGAGTTGCTCTCAGACGCACATCAGAAAGGGAGTAGAAAAGGGGCCTGTAGAGCTATAATAATGAGGAATTCAGACCCAAGCATTGCAGTTCCGCTTTATATAGACTACAAATGTATGATTTATATGTAAAAAGGAACGATTTAAAAGCATGATATGTCTCCTTTAATGCTAGTGGACTAGTGGACCAACATGACTCAAACGTACATAATTAGAATGCGCACTATGTGTGGCTTTAACAAATGATATCATGTTGCAGGCTGATGGAGATGAGAAAAGAAACATCCAACAACCACCTGAGTTGTCAAAACACTCTATTCTGCTATTTGTATATGTGGAAGTCGTTTGGACCAATAGATATACGGAAAAACGGAGCGTGACTCTGACACTGCGTGCAGCTGAAATGCTGAATAAACATGATAACGTAATCGCTGCTGCTTTTGTGCTTTGTAATTTATTCATCGAATGCAAGACTGTAAAACATAATGCTTGGTTTTTAACCTTGTGCAATTGCTACAGCAAATGCTGACCAAGTATTTGAAGATTGAGCAGCGAGCTCATTGGCTACTGATACTGCAGGAACCAAACAGCTGTGCCCTATAGAGAATGATGTGAAATCAGGCAGATTTAAAGGGTTAGTTCACCCAAAAATGACATTTCTGTCATTAATTATTCACCCTCATGTCCTTACAAACCCGTAAGACCTTCATTCATCTTCGGAACACAAATGAAGATATTTTTGATGAAATCCAAGAGCCTTATGTTCCCTCTATAGACAGCAATGTTATTGCAACTTTCTAAGGTAGTAGAGACATCATTAAAATAGTCCATGTGACAGTGGTTCAAATGTAATGTTATGAAGCAACGAGAATACTTTTTGTGCGCAAAAAAAAAACCCAAAATGTATCAAACAATCTCTTCTCTTTCACATGAATGACAGAAATTTCATTTTTGGGTGAACTATCCCTTTAAGCACATATCACCCTGCGCCATGGAGTTTCATGACAGACAGAACTTTGTATCCTTACACATCCATCAAGTCTTCTATTCAAAACATAAAGGACTATATCTCTTTGTTTTGGTAATGCGTTTTCTATTTCTTCTCTTGACAGACACTTTGGATGTATGAAGACTAAACACACAGGGGCTGGGGTTGTCTTGCTAAAAAGACACAACAAGGACTTGCTCTAAATTTGTGCTTCATTTGCTAAGCTCTAGTTTGCTCTCTGAGTAAAAGTCTATTTGATATATCTGTGACAGCAGTAAAATGTGTTATAATTGAGTTTTATGGTTAGTGGAGCTAATATGTCAGGTTATAGAGGTGAGTAATGAAATGAGTAAGCAGAAAAATAATTTAATTTCAAACATGAGAGAAACCATCCATTACATTAGATGGGTCTCTCTGGGAAGGTTTTATTTACAGACATAAAGTTTGGAATGAAAAATCAGTGCACACTTATTTAAGTGCCTTGTTATGGACACTTAATGGACAGTCCCTCTGGAGCAATCTGGAGTTACAAGCATTGGTCAATGGCACTTTAATAAAAGGAGATCTTAGTACTTCTCCATTTTAGGCCTTTGGGTTTCCATCCCATATCACAATAGTACAACAACCTTATCTAGGTTCAACATCTCCCTCATGTAAGAATTAGACACAACTTTTGACAAAGCAAAAAGCTTTTAAGCATATTATTGTGTAAAAATATTAAAGCTGTTCTGTTAAAAATGTTCTCTGACTCATGAAAGTATTTGGAAAATACACATTGTTCATACAAATTATGTGAGAACACATTTTCTGTAACTATTTTTGAATTAAAAGTCATTTTGATATTTGTATGACATACATGTCTATATTGCACAACTGTCTCAAAGACTTTGAGAATTTTCAAATAGAATTATAAATTCTATGCACGTTTGGCATAATCTTTCCATGTTAATAATGAAAGCAATGAATCAACTTGGTTATCCACCAATTCAAAGTCAGTGTTGAGTGTCTAATATATTCGAGATACATTTTGTTGTTGTGACACATTCTGACAATATATAACCCATTTAAACCCTTATGACTGTATGTCAAGGAAAAAACATTTTTAACTAATGTTTATTCACACATTCAAGTGTGTACTACATTCAAGGTCCACGCAAGAAAGTATTTCCACCTTTTATTTGATGGTTACACCACTCAACATTCCTCAAATCAATTTTTGTTATAAACATTGTTCACAAATATTTCAAAAGCAACATCAATACAAAGATAAAATTTCAACGAACTTTGCGCCTATTTAAAGACAACAGCCTTATGTCTTGAACCTTGTAAGGATGCTATTATTGGCTACTTTTTATTACCTTATAGTTTATTGAAAATAAATAAATATTGTATTGTCTTTTAATTTGTATTATTCGTTTTACATGAATATGTCTATGGCCATTTTAATGTCATTGTGTTAATAAAGAATTACTTTGATTGTTAAAGATGCACTTTAATGATTTTTATCAAATTAATTGCATCTAAAAGTGAACGGCCTAATTTAAGCCTTTATTTTGATTGGTTAGCAGCTCATTGTTAGAATGCACATAGCATGAAATGTTTGACTTCGATGTGAATGTTTGTTGTGCATATAATTATACAGTAGGCTATAGTTTAATTTAAGTAGGCTACATAGTTTGATTAGGATTGCACGCGCCTAGTTGTCTCTTTAGTGTCCGTGTAATTGTCGAGGATTTCAGGTGGTCCAGGAGATGGCGATGTAAGCTTTGAAGGGGAGAGAAGAGAAGGTTGTACGGATGACTTAGTGGCTTTACCTAACAGATGCAGAGGTGACAGCGTCTCAAATATTTCCCTGCTGCCCTACATCTCGCCTGACGCGCAGCAGTTGCCGTTTTCTTCTCGCGAATCAAGGCTTTGGGCTCAGAGGATGCAGAGAGAATCTGAACGCGTGAACTTCTAGATGGTTGTATGATGGGGACAACATAATATCTTGCTTAAATAATAACCAACATCATCAGCATCTCATAGATGCAAAGTTGAATCGCACGCGACAAAAATAAACAGAGATGTTGAAGGTATTGGGAATTTCGCCCAGTGGTGGTCGTCTGTAAGAGGAGGGTTTAATCAGGGTCGTTATACGCCCCTTTGATGCAAGTTTTCATGGAGGACGGATCTATTAGGAGGACATTACCATCGGAAGTCCTTCACGGACTCTTCGCAGTGGCTTTTGTAAAAAATGTGCGGCGCTTGGGTCGCCAGTAACACGGTTATTTACAATGATGGGACCGCGCAGCCAGTCTCAGGCAGGTGAGGACATCGTGTCATGTCACGGATGACTAATTCACGTTTTATTGCGCTGTGCTTCGTACTTTTTACATGTATCATATTGTTTTGAAGATTGCTTTTGGGAATAAGTAGTGCTGTTGATTTGCTTGTGAAAATCAACCATACATTGCTTTATTATTATTTTTGAAAACCTATGAGGGGGGAAAAAGCAAACCACTATAAAAAGTAAAAGTATGTAGTTGTTACTGTAAAACATAGCTGGACAAATACTGAATTTTATAACCAATATCAGTACAGATGATGATGATGATGGTGATGATGATTTTGTGTCTGATAACTGATATGCATAATCTATTTTTCATTGTTGTATATGTTTTTATATGTTTATAGTATTTAAATATGTTGTTACCTTAAAGTAGAGCTGGACAACTATTGAATATTTATTACCAATAATAATAATCTTACCAATAATACCAATACAGATTATTATTATTAATGATGATGATGATACAAATAATAATATTAATAACAATGTTAATTATGCAATGTTTTTAAATGCAGTCTTATTTTCATCTTTGTTTTTGAGTTGTAAAATTGATCATTTAATGAGCTATGCCTTTCTTGCTTGAGAATAAATGGCTCTTATATAAAGGTTGAATAATTGTCCAAACGGTGCATTAAATCTGTTAACTGTGAATATTGTTGAGTGGTATTCTGTACAGCTCCACCAAATGGTGCTTTTCATTTCTAGACTTGATAGTAAGCAACCAGTAACCAATTAATTGTGCATATCGCTAACAAATATTGAACCGATTATCGGTCTATCATTGCTTTAAAGAGCTATTTCTCCCTGATTTGACTTTAAAAAGTTACTTTAATATATTTGCGATTTGGTAAGTACTGTATTCAGTTGCCTGTCAAAATATACTGTGTCTGCAAGGGCACTGCCATTTTTCACCTTAGGAATACCCATTTGTTTAAATCCTCAGCACAGTCCTTTTTATTAGTGTCTGAACACTGTATAACCCTTGAGCAAAGGTACATTTTAGTCTGAGTTTTATGCACTGTACTTCACTGTACCCCTTGGCCAGCCAGATAACCCTCCACCCACTCATCAGCGATTTGCACACTAATGCAGTGGCTCACTACTGTCATTACACACTCATGTGTCCCTGAGAGTGCTAATAGAAACCATACAGGGAACATTCTAGATGACAGTTTTCACAGTGTACAAAATGTGACAAGAATGACATAAAAGGTGAAAATCAGTGCGTAGATTGTAGTTCCTCAAGGGTATAATTATGGCCAAGGATACTGGTGAACTATCTGTGAAAGATGTCTTGTTATTGATTCACTGTTAGATAGAGACTATTAAAGCTTTCCATCTTAGAAGTTACACATACAGTTACAGTTATGTGAATTAGCCTAAAGTCATGTATTTCTGCTGTAACCCTGCATTAGCCTACAACAGCATGGATTCATTTTATGTTTATGCATGTGACTATAACATTTAGCAGTAATCCTTATCATTTCTCTCCATATTGTCAGAGCCAAGCATGACTCCGCCACGATGCTCATCCTCCGCTGCTGACAGGTAAACATGCTAAACATGCAAATTTTGTCCACAATCTTACAATTGATTAGTTGTAGTCCTGAAACTATTAATGAATAATACATTGTGTATGCATGCATAATGTAGACTATATGATATATTTACAATTTACGTCTGTTTCTTCAGGTTGCCCACGGAGACTGTTCAGAGAAATAACAGCAGTAATACTGGTGTTATTCTGGACATTTCCACCCTGAAAATGGCCGATGTGGACTCTGAGGTTCCTCCTCTACCTCCACGATACCGCTTTAGAGATCTGCTGCTCGGAGATCAATCATTTCAGAACGATGACAGGTAACTTCATACTGTGTGTCCTCAGTGGCTCACTCTCAGGAGGTGTACTTTATGAATTCATAAAGCTTTCATAAGGCCCACATTTACAGTACACTGGTATTGCTGTCCACATATAGGGTTTTTCTTGCCATTGCTTTTTAATTAAGAGCTGAAAAATTAAGGTAAGGAGGACATTGCAGCATTGTAAAAAGCAGAACTGGCATTTACTATTACACTGTAAAAAGAGAAAACACGGAGCTATCTGATCTGATCCCTACAAACTACCTTTGTTGGTGAAACTGTTAGGCTTTTCAGTTACTTATGCCATTGTAGAAATGGACTGTGAACTGTCAATCATGTTTAATTTATTCTGCAAGTGAAATTGGTCATGTGATCTTAACATGTCGACCCTCATGAGGCAACTTTAATTAGTCTGCTTATTTGATATCATCTTATGTGGGTGTATTATTATTATTTTAAAACAATATTTAAAAACAGCCATTAATTTTTTATGTGTGAAATGTTTTTAATGAGGGGGAAATAACTAAGTGCACCTTTAAATAATACATATAATTAAATAATACAAACATAAACATTTAGATGCTTCCACATGCAGCACATTTTTTACGTTAAGTTTTGTGTGTGTGTGTGTGTTGAAAAAGAGACTGCATTCCAGATATTGTTTCATGATTAATTATATCAATATCACACCTGCAAGTGTACAATCAAACTAGTGGACCGACAAACCAGTGGACTGGATTTAACTGTTATATAATATCAGATATAAAATGCATCATAGTAAATTGTACAGTACATTTGGTGTAAATGTTTTATGTTTGCTTTATGGACTTATTTATAATGAGTGTAAACTGGGCATTTGTGTGAGAATAACATGAAGTGTGTGTGTTTGTTGGGTTATGGGGAGCTGTCCTTCACTGTGGTGCTGAAGTTAAATAGAGGCTGAAATGCAGAGCTGTACATGTTTCTTCTCCATCTTGCTCAATGACTCAACGCTTTGTGATGGATTCAAGGCCGTAACATACAGTACAGTCAAGACTGCCTGCGTATAAGAGAGCCATTGTAACTTATTTAAATAGCTGTGAGCTGTTTCTAAACATGCATACAGAAAAACGCAGAGGTGACATTCAGGGGAACCTTTATGTTTTCAAGAAAACTTTATCATCCTTGGGCTTTGAGTGGGATTTCTGTTTCTTTAAATGTTTTTTTTTTTACAATTGTTTACTCAAGAAATATGTTATTTCTGCATCATTTAGCTAACAATAACAGACATCATGGCTGCTCTGAGTGTGCTGTGGTTTGCTTGGTGTATTCTTCGTTTTCCCTCTGGTGTGTGAAAATTGTGCTTCTGTGGCGCAAGCCACAAATCATTGATCTGTTTTAAAAACCTGCTTCTGTTCTTGTATTTCTCCTTCGTTCTGTTGCATATCTCAGCTAGTCAAAGCATGTAGTCACATTATAAGATTCACTGGCTTGGTTTAATTGTCTTGCAATGCTTATGGCAATGGTTGCACACTATTATTTGAGCCCTCTCTGGCAGGTTGTAAGTGGTCCATGTGTCTCAGGGGACACTGCTGACTTCAAACTTTTCCCTTTCTAAGTTTCTTTTTCAGGCCAGGCCAGGCCAAGTCAATGTAACGAGAACACTACATAATTTATCTTCACACTAAAGCTTAACTGTGACTCAAGCCCTTAGAAATGAAGCACACAGAAAGCAATATCCTGCCATGTGAGCGCTGCAATCATGGACTTATGCCATCACTGATTTGACTTCTTTTACTCGCATGTCCTCTCTGTATTCTCAGCATTTGTTAAGATACTTATACTTTATATATATATACAGGCATGTGAAAAAGAAAGGACACCATATTGAATGCTATGGTTTTATGTATCAGGACATAATAATCTGGGGCCTCATTTATAAACGTTGCGTACGCACAAAAGGCGGCGTAATAATTGGTATTTATAAAAAGCAAACTTGACGGGAAAATGTGCGGTCCTTCACACAAACTCTGACCCAGGCGTACGCACAAAAACGGGTGAAATGAGAAATGGCGACACCGTCGGCAGATGGAAGAAACACGTGAAAGTTTGTGAAAGTGTGTGAAACTGTAGACCGTTGTGTAAAAGAAATGGCAATACTGCCTCTCATAAATAACATGAAGACTTCACAAAGCAAGTTTTACAATTAACAGCCTACACGAACACCCGTTTGATCGATCTGCAGTGTAAAACAAACAAAATCAAACGAAGATTACAACAGAAATGCAATGAACACATATTTGCAAAAAGAAAAGTGAAATATGTTCTGCAATAATATTGGCATGTTATGCGATTCATCCTCATAACACATCTGTAGCTTGTCAATAAAATAAAATGCCATGATGCCATCACAATGCGTAATGACGTAATGAAAGTTACGTTTCTTGGTTTTCCTCTCTGTGTTTGCCATGATTTCGCAATCGATGAATATTAACTTGTGGGCGTTTCACAGACTATTTATGGGCAACTATGGGTGTGACATGAAGCCGCAAAAGCTGTGCTACATTTAGAATTCACCTTTGGCTAAGCCCCGCCCCCCTTAGTTACTGTTGCTACGTCCGACAACTTCATCTGGGCAACACGGTGGCGGTAACGTTAGTCACCTTCAAAACTACCACAACAGCGTGTCTGTAACATTAACGTTAGGTGTTTGTATCTTGAATAACAAAGTTAGCTAACATCCAGCCGCTAGTCAAAACATACAATCCAGACTTATGTGATAACTAAACTATCGCTAAGCTTGCTTGCTAGCACCTTGATTCTTCATTAATTAGGGTAGAGAACCGAAATCATAACCTAAAACAGCATAAAACTGTCTAACTAGTATAACTTCACAGTAAGGTTAAAAGCAAAATTTACCACAAAAGTGTACTTGTTGATCCTTGAGGGGTTTAGCTGACTGTGAGGACGTCCACACAGTTTAATCCAAAGACGGCACTTGTCAGGATTTGACTTCGGTTTTGGGAAGGGAAAAAAACGGACACCCCCCTCCAACCTCTCTGGGAAACGCGTATCTGTGTTACAAATGCCCCAGGCACAACGTTTAACCATATTTTTGATAAAACTATGATGATAATAGCCTGCCCAGACCAAAAATATGAGACGCCTGTGGTAAAGTCAATGGAGCGCTGTGAAAAAGTGTCGGACCTCTGTGGGAGCTCGTTCTTGGCTGCGCTGTGATTGGTCAATCTACATTCTAGGGTGTGGCTTAGCCAAAGGCGGAAAAAACTGCGTAGGATGTGCGTGCACACGGTTTTATAAATCCAAATATTTCTGTGCGTACGCACGTCCTTTGTTTCATCCGTACGCCACTTCTGACGCAAATCCTATGCAAATTTTTGTAAATGAGGCCCCTGGTCCTTGGCAGGTCTTAAAATTAGGTTAATACAACCTCAAATGAATAATAACACATGGCACATTACACAGTGTCATTATTTATTTAACAAAAACTAGGCCAAAATGGAAAAGTCATGGGTGACAAACTAAGTACGCCCTTACTGCTTCCAGGAATTAAGAGGGTAAGTGATTTTGATTAATTGATCATTAGCAAGTGTGATCACCTCTATAAAAGCAGAAGTTTTGGCAGTTTGCTGGTCTGGAGCCTTCAGGTGTGTGTTAACACAATGCCAAGGAGGAAAGACATTAGTAATGATCTTAGAAAACCAATTGTTGCTGCCATCAATCTGAGAAGTGTTATATGGCCATTTTCCAAACAATTTGAAGTCCATTATTCTACTGTAAGGAAGATTATTCACAAGTGGAAAAGACAGTTGCCAATCTTCCCAGGTGTGGACATCCCAGCAAATTTACTTTAAGGTCAGACCGTGCAATGCTCAGAGAAATCGCAAAACAACACCTCAAGAACTACACCTCAAACTTTACAGGCATCCGTTAACATGTTAAATGTTAAAGTTTATGGCAGTACAAGTAGAAAAAGACGGGAAAAGTATGGCATGTTTGGAAGTGTTGCCAGTAGAAGCTTCTTCTCTCTAAAAAGAACATGGCAACATGGCTTAGGTTTGCAAAGTTGCATCTTAACAAACCTCAAGACTTCTGGAACAATATCCTTTGGACAGACAGACAAAGTAGAGATGATGGCCATAATGCACAGCGCCAAGTTAGGCGAAAATTAAACACAGCATATCAGCACAAACACCTCATACCTACTGTTCATCACGCTGATGGAAGGTTGATGATTTTTGGCTTGTTTTGCAGCCACAGGACCTGGGCCCCTTACAGTCATTGAGTCGACCATGAACTCCTCAATATACCAAAGTATTCTAGAGTCAAATGTGAGGCCAACTGTCCGACAGCTAAAGCTTGGCTGAAATTGGGTCATTCAACAGGACTGTGATCCCAAGCAAACCCACAAATCTGCAACAGAATGGCTGAAAAAGAAAAGAATCAAGGTGTTGATTTCAAGATTTCAGATTTCAACCCGACTGAAATGCTGTGGCGGGATCTTAAGAGAGCTGTGTATAAACCAATGCCCGCAAACCAAACCTCAATGAACTGAAGCGTCGTTGTAAAGAAGAGTGGGCCAAAATTTCTCCAGAACGATGTGAGAGACCGATACTGCCATACAGAAAATGACTTCTTCAACTTATTGTTGCTAAAATTGGCTCTACAAGCAATAGGGGTTATGCGGAACGCCCAACGTTCGAACCGGAAAACGGGTATAAACATTTCCGGTTTGCATTACCGTACGCATCTGCAGCGGTAGATGATCTCTGAGGTAACTTATTTTGCGCTTTTTTTAGAATACAATTCTTATTTCTGTTTTAATTAAAATGTCACGAATGCTTAAGGATCAGAAAAAAAAAAAAAAAAAAGAAAAAAAATGCAGTCTTCATTTGATTGTTTTAATCGTCTGCAAGCAAATATAAAAGGTTAAACTACTATGATAGCATACAAGTCTAAACTAACTTACTGATAGTTAGCTAACTCTACATCGGGTGCCATTAGCAAAAGCTACATATACTAACTTACATACCTTCATAATCATGAATAAATGATGAGGAGTAAAAACTTAAATCCTTTATCTAACGGAGTACTCGGGGCTCTGGAAGTCCGTTTGGCAATACGATGTAGATCTGAAATGGATAGAATGGGTAGCTCCTGTAAACACCGGCTATAAAAGGTCGCCATTCCTACGCTGTGTTTACCTCAGTAGCTGACGACCGGAAGTAGTTATATCTGTTTTGTAGAACCCGGAAGTATGTTGCGCATAACCCCTATTGAATAATAGGGTGTTTTCTTAGTTTGTCACCCATGGCTTTTCCATTTTAGCTTTTTATTTTATTTTTTATATATATTATAATATGTTATATAAATGTATATACTGTATATGTTACCGTTTTTACTGTATTTTTGGTCAAATAAATGCAGTCTTGATGAACATTCAGTTACAGACTCCAAAAGTTTGGGGTTGGTAAGAATTGTAATGGTTTTGAAAGAAGCTCTTTTGCTCATCAAGGCTCCATTTTTTATTTATTTTTTTTGTTCCCTGTCATTTTGTCTATATGCAAGTCTCTACAAGTACAGTTCAATTGAACAATTCATGCCATTTTTCAAGTCATAATGTACATGTCCTTAAAAAAAATTATAATTACTGGCTGACTTTACATTATCCCTTACTTAATTAAAATTTTCCCTGTCAGTTGTCAGTTAATTGTTATGAACTACTATGCAAAAGTGACAGAACTGTAACTAGTTAGCAGGAAGATGGTAAATTCACACTAAAATGTTTCACACTGTTGTTCAGCTCATGCTGTCTGTGCAACAGAACAGTTTGGTGCTGATCATCCTTGATCATTTGAGATTACAGTGTGTGTGTGTGTGTGTGAGAGAGAGAGAGAGCGCGCTTGGTGTGAAGTCGGGAATCTCCACATGCTGCTGTCATTTCAATTATGAGATTGTATGTGGAAAAGTGTGCGTGTGCCTGTTCTAAACACAGAAATTAAGACTGTTTGTGTGTAGGCTATGTGTGTGCTTGTAAGTCTTGTGATTATCTCTAAAGTTGCCCAGAGGTCCTTCCCTCTGACTAGTCAGTTGCATTACTGTTCCCTCCATTTCAGTCTCTGTCCATCCCAACTCCCATGTTTTCACAGTATATGTGTATGTATATATGCGCCTATATATTGTGTGGGAGTTGAAGAGGACAGAGGACATTTTCTCATGCCAAAATGACAGAGCATTAGCAGTAGTTTGTCAGCTTCATTCCAGTCAGTCATATCAATCTCACCTTTTTGTGGTTGTGTCAGTGGAAGCTATTGTATCCTCACCAACAGCAGCAAAAACAGCGTTGTGTGTCCCCACAAAGATAGTAATACCAGAAATGTTTGACCTTGTGGGGACATTTTGATTTATGATTTATAATCAGCTTATAAATCATACTAAATGATGTTTTTTGAAAATGTAAAAATACATTGTACCAATACATAAATACAAGTTCTGAGGGTTGTGTTTAGGGGTTGGGTTAGGGGATAGAATATATAGTTTGTACAGTATTTAACTCATTATGTCTATGGAAAGTCTCCGTAAACCACATATTTACGTGTGTGTGTGTGCATATTGTGATCTCTGATGCCTGTGTGAACATTATATTGATATATTTATATATACATAATTTACATGTTACATAATGAAGACAGACTTTACGCCAGTTCACTTCACTCATCACACACACACAGTTCCATTGCAGGCTATGGAAGTACCCTGTTGGATAGTTAGACATCGGTCAGAGTTGCAGGTCCCATCTTGGCATGTTTTTTTTTTTAAAAATAACAAAATGCATATTTAAAGTTATATTATGAAAAAAGACCTTAAAAGAAAATTTTGTATGTCATTTTTGTTTCTTCAAAATGACCAGAAAGACTAGTCCCCTCTTGGCCAGTGTAGAGTGATAGTCCCCTGTTAGTAATATAGACATGTAGGTGTGTGTGGTGTATTCACTTAAGAATGAATTTTCATTCACATATCTGATGTCAAATGGTCTCAATAAAGGCTTGTTTTGTGGGCATTATGCTGTTTGTTTGTCTAAACTGATGATGGATAAACTTTCTGGCTAAACTAGCAGCTTGAAGTACCTTATTTCATCAAATTGCATTGAGCTAATTCCAAAAAGCCCATGAGCACAACAGCTACTTGTTGGATTTGTCACAAAGCATTGTCTATATCTATATAGCAAGATTGGATATAAAATCATTAAATTACGTCAATCTGACTGCATCAGTGTGGAGGTGTTTTGTGCTAATCTGAGCCTGTGCTGGCATGAGTATGAAAGGTGAATGTGCTTTAGGGCTGTTCCTCCTATGCAGTCTAGACTAAAGGCCAAAGTGGCCTCTGCATCACAGTGACTGGGCGACTGCCATTTATTGTCAGAATATCAGTCTTTCACAAAAGCCACCGGCTGCGTTGAACTGCATTCACTGAAGTTCTTCGTCATGCAAATCAACTTTTTATGCCCAGAATGTTCTTATCAGTGTGGCAAATGTAGGGTTGTTTCCTGACAATAATCTATGACTAAATGTCAAGCTTATTTTATACTACTGCACAGCAACACCCTTGCAACCGCACAGCAACATGTTAGGAACCATTCAGACCACCTTAGCAACTGCATAGCAACAACCTGGCAACAATTGCATGGTATCAACTTGTGCACTGACAAGCACCAATCACATGTTCTTCAAGATAATGCTAAAATATAGCTTGTACTATTGTATTATGTCCACCTGGATTTTGATAGTAAACAGACAACGCCTCTTGTCAAAACCTGGAGATAGAAAAAAACTTTATTTATAAATGCAAGCATCAGTGTGTTTTCCTAAGGATCCATTCTGATATGTTGACACACTTCTCCAAATAAAAGATTGTGGTAGTGCTGCAAATGAGACCTCTGGCTTGACAATTAAATTAGCTGCCATTGTTGAAGCCCTGGCTGTCGAATGTGATAAGCTGTTTTAATGAAGGCAGTGAAAGAGAGAGCAAAAAGCTCGAGAACATTTGTGTATGTGTGTGTCACACGGCTCAGCGAGTGTGAAGAGATGTCTCAGAGGTTAGCCAAGAGCTGTTCAGTGGAATGGGAGACATGCTGCTTAGTGGAGGTGGAGATTTCAATCCTCTCATTAGAGCCTGAGTAATTTCCCCAAGACTAGAGAATAAAACCACTTGCTTTTAATCTCATGTTATACTGCAGTCTCATATTACACAGTGCCAATAGATGATTTTATGTTTGTATATAATCTGGTTTCTGGAACATATTAAGTTGGTTCATCATATTGCATGTCAGTTTTTTAAGAAACAATTCAAGCAACAGATTTGCTGCTTCTCACAATATATTCTGTTAAGTTCCACAAAGACAATCAGGCAGATTTGGAATGACACGAGGATGAGAAAATGATGACAGAATTTTGTATTTTTGGGTGACTGTTTGTTTAAGGGTGGTGTGCACATTACATTTTATGACCATGAATAAACAATGTTATGGCCACTGAGTGTGTGTTGTGGCCATGACAACTTATATTAGTGAGAACCACTATGATATCTGTTATCTCTGTTTAAACAGGCCGTCTGCCTTGTTTGTGATCAATGTAGCAGTGAGACAGTCCCTCTCTGATCGTGTACGTGTTCATTTCAAATCACTGCACAAAGACGACAGTACAATATCACCTCCCTGATTAATTATTCAATCCCCCTTACTGAAAAATGACAGCCTATTAAGAGATTAGCCAAGAAATCTCATCTGTATTTTTTTTTATATTGTGATGACTGCATAGCAATAAGACATTTCCCTACTAAAATAACATTCAGTAATAACACGGCTGTTTAATATTACATTTAAGATCAGTTTGTATCCATTCATTCTCCTATAGGTGTTGTTTTCTACCCATTTTAAAGGGGTGGTTGATTATGATTTCACTTTTCTAATTTTAGTTAGTGTGTAATGTTGCTGTTTGAACATAAACAACATCTGCAAAGTTACGACGCTCAAAGTTCAAAGCAAAGTGAGATATTTTCTTTTAAAGAAATTCCTTTTTAAGGACTACAACAAACGGCTGGTTGGGACTACATGAGCTTCCTCCCGGGTTAGTGACATCATCAACCCTAAAATTTACATAAACCCCGCCCCCGGAACACAATTTATAGATTATCATGAGAGAATATGCTAATCAATGACTAGAAGATAACTACACATCAGCTACATAAATTCATCAACTAACCATTCAGAAATGTCCTGTTGCTTCTACATGTTGTCACTTCTTCTTGAGTCTCTCCATCATTGTCTCCTTTGACATCATCTGACTTCGGTTTGAACATAAAAGGCTAAAAGTTTTTGAAATGTTCAGTGCATGTCTGTGTGAGGTAAAAGGACACAAGCTGTTGTAGCTCCGCCCCCTGTGCCGGGAGCAGCAGCTCATTTGCATTTAAAGGAACAGACATAAAACGGTGCATTTTTGTTCAATTTTTTTTTGCTAAAACTTCACATACACACTCTGGGGATATCAATGACATATTTTACATCTTGTGAAAAGGGCATTACACCACCCCTTTAAATACTAAAGAGTTATTATAAGGACTGGTGTTAATGTCTGTAAATAATATTTCCTGTTTAAAAGTAAAAAAAATAATTAACTCAATTAATGCTGCGTCCATTTTTTTTCAATTCCTGAAGTAGCTATGTCAGTGTCTTTTCCCCACATCCTTTGGCTGTTGCATTACAGTATATCAGGCTATCTGTTGCTGAGACAGGAACATCACCAAACTGACTATTTAAAAGGCACAGCCAAAAGTGACATTTATTATGGTAGGTTTGTTAAAGTTTTTACAATTAAAAGTTGTTATAATATTTTTAATGTTCTATATTTGCAGTTTAGGCCTGGCTTTCAAGTATACTGTAATGCTGAATGGCTATAATTACTAATTTTATCCCCCCCAAAAAATAAAAAATAAAATATTTTTTAAATTAATAGAGGAATCAGTATTACTGTTAGTATCTGTGATATTGGCCTTCAATCATAGCACTAGTTAAAAGATGCCTTTAAACGAATGTTTCACATTATTTTGGGGATTCAATATCTGTGAATAATGTTAAAGTTTTAATCGATTGACAGCCCTACTAATAATACATTATTTATTTATTTATTTATTTTGTGAGTGTTTTTGCACATATTCTCTTTGGTTTATTGTTTTCTGCACAGTAGAAGTCAACTATTAACACTTTTCCTTTTGTAGTGCTCCTGCCCTCCAATAAGACGCTCAATTTCCTTGTGAAATGCACCATGAAATCTCAGAATTACAGCCAGCAATGCTTCCTCTCATTTAGATATCTTCTGGACTGTCTCTGTCTTGGTTTTTATATCTCTGCTTGCTCTTAATTAAGAGCAGTAATGCAGAACTTGTGTAGTGCAGAGAGCCATATTCTGAATCATCCATCTGTAAAATCCATCAGCTTTCTCTGCATTGATTCTCCCACCAGACCCCCCAGACCAGAACGTCTTACACATGCTTCATCAGGACTGGATAAGGATATTATATTATGCCAGAAGGCATGAAGAATCCAATACTTTGCGATATCTGATGCATTTTTTCTCACAGGCGTGTTTGCTGCTGTTTTGGCTGACTGTGCCCAGTGGGGCTCTCGCATTGATTCAGGCTGCTGCTGTAGAAATGTGGAGCTCTCAGCCTCGTGTTAATGTGTAATGACAGGAAATCATCTCTACACTCAAGACTTCCATCTGCTGTTCTGAACGGGGAAATGGTTTAGTTATTAGTGGTCTGTTCTGTCAGATGCATTGGCTGTGAATTCTCTGACTTGGCCGTGTTTGTTTGTTTTTTGTTTTTGTGTAACATTTGTTTGCTTGCCTTCGGATAATTTATGATTAACATCAGAAAAGAATAATCCGGAAATAAATAGGTCGACAACATATGTGTTTTATAAGACAAATACCACACGTATTAGCCAATCATATATTGTATAATTAAATCTTCAGCATAGAATGAGTTTAATTAAGGAGCTTTTTTTTTTTTTTACTTAATCAGACAATTTAGTTTATTCAGTCAAATTATTATTAATATTATTATTTTTACAGCTGGTTATGTGCATTTGTCAATACAAATTTTCAAACCGGCTTAGACAGTCGGTACAACAGCTGGACTAATTGGGGACTAATTTTTTCTTGTTTTATTTGACATAAATTCAGAGACCACATCTATATTCATTTACATTTCTTTTCGAAACATAACAGTAATTTCATCTTAATTACGCACCAATATGATTTATGAACATTGTGCTTTTGAAGAATATTAATAATATAGTATAGTCTGACAAAAATGATTTTTTTTTTGTTTTTTTGTTTTTTTAATGAAATTTACCCACATTCAAGTGTTGATAAAAAATGATGCATGAAGCTAGAGTAAAAGGTTTTTAAAATGGAAAGAGTTAAAGTAGCCTACAGTTAAAGGTATATATTTCAAGTATAATTGTTGTAGTATAAGTAGTAGTATACAGTAGTAGTAGTTAAAGTGCAAAAATAATATATAAATAGTAAACTATAAGTATGATGTTATGTTCACCTAAAGAAAACTTACAAGTAGGCTACTTAAACTAGTAGTTTACTAAGAGTACACTTCACACTTTCTGAGAGTGTACTTTCATAAACTAAAAAATGTGCTACAAGTATTTTACTTGTAAACTATCAGTATACCTATAAGTTCACTTGTGGTATAGTTGCTGTACAAATTAAAAACTTAGTTGTAAACTAGTTGTGTACTCCTTTTACTATTACACTTAAAGTATAAACTTAAAAGTATACTTAAGTAAACTAAAAAATCGGCAAATTTAGTCCCAAGTAGTATTGAAACAGTACACTTACAAGTATACTTCTAGTACATTGATATTAGATTACTTTCTACATAAAGTATACTTTAAAATATACTTTAACTTTACATACGTATACTTAATAAAATGAACTTGAAGTATACTTTTTTATTGTAAGGGTAGCATGATGTTTCCATATGCAGTATGACATACTGTATGTGTACAGGTAAATATATAAAATGGGGATACGCGTAGACACTTATGTTGTACAGTATTAGAGCATTAAAGGAATTGCAGGAAGAGTTAGAGGTTATTAGAGGGTTTTTTTATGTTGGAGTTACCATAAAGTACTCCATAAAGAGATCCTTGTTTAGTGCTACCATCATGTAGTGTTTTAAGGTCATTGTTAATTTAAAGTCTCTCTACATGTTACTGGGTGAAAATGTTATGGCAGAAAAAAAAAAATTAGACATAAGAGAATATATTGTAAATTAAGTTTTTGCACTGTATTGGCTAATGATTTGGACAATTGACATAAAATCATAAAATCAAAAGGTTTTATCATGGTGAGAAAACACCATTAGAACTATTTCTAAACATGTTCTCCGAAAGGTCTTATCATCTTCACACAATTTAAAGTAAATTTATCTTGTTTTCAGGATATTTTTGTATAAAAAAAATATAAATATGATATAAATATATGATATTTTAATACAACATTTAGCAGTGAACTGTAAACTTGATTAGCGAAAAATAAAAATCTGATTGGTGGTCTGAATGTCGAGTAGATTCAGCTTAGTGAGCGTTTTCCTCACACCTCCTGAGCTCATAAAAATCAATAATTCTCAGGAACAGTAACAATAACATGGTCTCAGGGAAGATTGAGAAATATGTTTATTGCTCTTCCTCTGACCACAGGGTGTCACTGTGATATTTCATTGGTGGAATCCCCTGTCTACTGTTCTCATAATCTAGTGTTACGTAATCGTCATCCTTAGTGCAGAGACTGAACAAGAACAGAGACTCCCACTCAGGCAGTGGGCCGTACTCTCTTTTCTTGAAGATTTCATGACTGCGTGTTTATGTTTGGTTTCCAGTGCATGTGCTGTTATAATTTATATAAAAGGTGTGTGGTTTCTGGAGGAACAATATGTACAGTAGATATTTGAATATTAGTAAGCCTTTAGGACAGGACACATAATGAGTGTCATGATGACAAAAAATATATTTCTTTAAATCAGTGTTGAACTGTAATTGAAAAATCAGTTGTATTAAAAGGTAAACAACCTTAATGTGCTTCTTATCTAACATGTCTCATTGATTCAGTGTGATCAGTAAACCTCACAACAACTATACAAATAAACATAATTTCACTTGACTTTTTGAGGATGTGTGATACTATGTTTCGGCATACTAAATAGGATAAAACCCTTACAGCATCATAGACACCACCTAGCCATTATAGAAACCACATAGCATCACACTAACAACCACCCAGAACACTTAGGCAACTGCATAGCAACACTCTGAAAACCAACTAGAGACCAGAATATCTTGCAACATGGATAGGCTCTATTAACTTTGGCAAGTAGCAACTACACAGAACACCATAGCAATATGCTAACAACCACTCAAAACAGTTTAACAATTGCATAGCAACACCTTGGCAACCATCTACAGACCAGAATACCTTAGAAACTTGAGGATGGGCTCTATTAACGTTGGCAAGTAGAAACTACACAGAACACCATAGCAATGCGCTAACCATTACTCAAAACACTTTAAGAATTGCATAGCAACACCTTGGCAACCAACTACAGACTAGACTATCTTAAAAAACTTGAGGATGGGCTCTATTAACTTTGGCAAGTAGCAACTACAGAGAACACCATAGCAATGCACTAACAACCACTCAAAACAGTTTGACAATTGCATAGCAACACCTTGGCAACCAACTACTACAGACCTGACTATCTTAGAAACTTGAGATTGGGCTCTTTTCAATTGGGCATGTAAGCAACTACTCAGTACACCATAGCAATACGCTAGCAACCATTCACAACACCCTAGCGGCAATCATCGTCAATCATGAATCATCGTTTTCTTCAGAAAATTGTATTCTGTGCTCATTCTGTAACTTTCACGAGTTCACATCTACATATAATTAATACAATAAGTTTATGCGTATTTGGCGTGCTGTCCGGGGGGAGGGCTCCGAGCTCGGAGTTAGGCCCGAACCCAAAGTACTCCCCCCAGTTGGTAAGTGTAGATGGAACTGGAAGTGAGGAGATGGGGTGGAGGAGGGATGCTGACAAACTTTCAATGAACAGAGATAGGTCTGCTGTGAATTTATACTCTGTCATTGAGTTGATTACTGATTAATCTCCAGCTGTGCATAATTTGGTTAATTATCTGAACCTGCTCCTCCCGAACTTTGTTAAATAAAACCTCATTAAATTAACACACAACTGTCCCATTTAAGATTTTTTAGTGTAAATCTCAGGTTTTTGCTACACATGTATTTGCACACAATAGCCTATTTAGTTACCAATAAAGAATGCAATTGAATAAAAAATAAATAAAAAAATGTAGCAGTGTAGATTTCCTGTTTAGTTGAATAGTTGAATTTGTTTAAAAATGTCTTTCTCAACTCACTTTTAATAACATTTCTTAATGCAGATTATGCTGTTGTCAAAAATGCTTAACTTATACAGTCCATTATCTTCACCTTTCATCTCTCCATTGATTTCATACCGGAAAGGATGCTATTCAGCAGCATTATTAAAATGTGTGGCTAAGCTTGATGTCTTGTTTTGATGTGGTAATGTGATTCGGTTCAGATACACTTCTGAGCCGGACCTGCGCAGTTGAGGCTGGAGAATCTCGATATTGAGCACTAAAGACTCCACGCGCCTATTCAGTTCTTCAGTCGTGTGATAACCCTCATCGACGTCGTGAGCGCGAAACGCGCGTCCGACAGCAGGTGTATTTACGGATGCGACGCGCGGTAAAGTGAAGCATGAACTCGCGCTGACGGTACCCGTCCATCTCTCCTGCTAGTAACTTGTGAGCCTGAAGAATGGCAGGTGCCAAAAAACCCGAGACGCCGTCCGAAATCGACCCGGACGGAAAGACCGAAGTCAGGAAATCCTTCGAGCAAATTTGGCTCAATTCGGCGGTGCCTGTTCGGACGATGGGTTCTTTTGAGAGCGATGCTGGCCAAAGGTACCGCAGTCCCGTTTCAGGCAGCATGCGTGTGTGAACACTGTTTGATAATAAAACTGCAGCATCCTCCAGCACGCGCCACATTCACTGCGAATAATTTAAAACGAATTGAGCTAATGACGACGGTTGATGAAACGATCAAAAACCATATATTTCGTGTTTAGTTGAGCTTGCATGTAAAAGGTGTCGATTTTGTTCCAGTAGTCTTGAGCGAATCACAACAGTGCATCTTTATTCGTTTTGATCATCTAATAGCCTACAGGAATGTCATATCTGCCTGATTATGCTGTGGCAATATTAATCTGATGATCCAAAGATTACAAAAGCCACATAAAACGTTTATATTTAATATGACTGACAGGAGGGTGCTGCATCCAGCAATAGCTCTTTATGAACTGATTTTGTATTGTAGCCTAATGCAGCAGCAACTCAGAAAGCTGAACTAGTAGAAACTTCTACTAATGTGTCAATAGCCTACTTGTTTGACAGTCAAATATGATGCTTTGTGTGAAGCACATGATAGACAAATGATTTACCTACGGCTTTTAAAGAGCTGGTGAACAAGCAAACGGATGTATTTTCATAGTCACATTTGCTCTGTGTGGCCTTAATATCATATTTAGTTTGTATTTATTTCATCAATACACCTCCATCCATTCATTTTGAATGCATGTTCTATTTTACATCTCATTATTGAATAATATTGGATCCAGCTGACAGATAAGTAACCATAACTGTATTAATTTTAAATAATTAAATTCACATTTATTTGTATAGCTCTTTTCACAATACATACAGTTTCAAAGCAGCTTTACAGAAAATGCATGCGTCTACAAATTAGAGTGATCTGTTCAGGGTGACTGTGTCCAAGTTATGGATTTCAGAAATGTACATATACAAATCATGCAGTTAGCTAACAATTAATTAATGTATAATTAATTAATAAACAATGTATTAATTTAAGGCAGAAACAATGAGCTCATTGACATAATGAATACATGTTGTTAAATGGTTAGGGATATAGAAAATTTACCATTGATGCAATATTGGTGCACAATATTACAACCATGGCCATTTAATGCTGATTGTTGACTGAAGCTCCTTTGCCTAACAGACACTTGAGGCTGTCAAGCACATTATCACTTAATGGTGTAATAAATCAATATCTCAGTCAAATCTCATCTCAATATGATGTTTGGTTATAGGCAGATTAATCATTCAAAATGCTTTTCTTTATTCTTAGTCCACACCCAGCTCTCATCTCAGACAGCCGTTCTTTCAATGCGAGTTGAAGCTCGATGGACCTAATGCAGCTTTCTACAGAGCTGGTTTCATATCTGTTCAATGATGTCCTCTATATAATGTAATCCACTCCAACTACCCATTCAGCCTATTGCTCTATTGTGTTCTGATAATGGTGCACAAAGGCACTTGTGTTTGCAGTTGAGCTGAATATGAGAGGTGAGCAAAGGGAGAGCTGTAGAGTTGTGCAAAAATGTCAAAATAGTTTTTATAAGGAGCAGTTTTTGGTCTTTTTGATGCTTCTTTGAATTATGTTTTATTGCATGTCAACAAATGGAAATATATTTATTTTGGTAAACCTTTATTTTACAGTGTCATTGTTAGATTTGTTACATGTAGTTACTAAATGCATAATTACATGCAACTAACCCCAAACCCTAATCCTAACCCTTAACACATGTAGTTACTTAATAATAATATTAAACAAAGACACCTTAAAACAAAGTGTAACCTTTATTTTTAATTATTTCATGTAATTACCATGTAATAATCCCTGCAATATTGTTTGGCAAGATAAATTTCAAAGTATGTATGGCATTTTATCTGCAGTTTAATCCTCTGGTCCTCTTGTATTACCTTATTAAAATTCTGACTTCAGACTTCTAATTTCAGACTTGTTGTGATGTCTAAACTAGGGATACACCGAAAGTTTGGCCGCGAAAATGGCATTTTCTGGCCGAAAGACAAAAATGCTGAAAATGTTAGCCGAAAATAAATGCCGCCTCACCCCTCAGTGTTCAGCGCTCAGGTTTCACTCTCGCTCTAGCCGTTATCACTGTGTGATGCTCCACTCAATATCCCGCTTTATGCACATGCGCTCCTTTTTGTATTTTTTTAATTCATTATCTTTAAAATGACTGCATTTCGTAAAAAAAGAAAAAAAGAAGCATTTTCGGTTTCAGTTTCGGCCCAGGATTTTCATTTCAGTGCATCCCTAGTCTAAACCCATAAACCTGTGAACCCCTAAAGATAAATGGTCCAGAGGTTTTTGGTGGCCAGCAGTTAATTATTTATTGGTCTTTTAAATTAAATGCGATGTTAATGTAACATTCTTTGAGTCCTCAAGGCGTGAAAGGAGGAAATATGTCTCTCTGTCTCTCTATTGATCCACTCAGTGATTGCCTCAGCAACACTAGGTTGGTCTTTCTTGGCATTAGTTGCCAAGAGCAGACTATAAATAGGGCAAACGCTTACAATAGGATGAATAGGAATGTCAATTAACTTTTTTCTTTCTTACCATCATGAGGTCCAGTAAAAAGAAATTAATTAAAAATGTGTTTTACACAATACAGAATATAATGAAAAAAGTTTGAGTTGCTCATAAAATTTAACGACATTCTGTTATAGAATACCCTAAAGTGACATGGTGAAAGATAAAAATATGAGATGGGAGAAAAAATGTCAATGCCTTTGTGTTCTCTCGCAAAAGGTTTGCGTTCACTCACTTTTTTGGCAAAATGTTTGTGTTCTTTTGTGAGTGTCCAAAGTTTCTCGAGAATGCAAACGTTTTGTGAGTGAATGAAAAGGTTTTGCGAGCAAACACAAAATCATTGAAATATATTTTTTCCTCCCATCTTAGATTTTTTTCCATTACCCTGTGCCTTTAGGGGCTCCATAGTTATGCAGTGTATTTTCATGTGGTCATTCAAATTCCAACATCAGGGTTAAATTGCTTGTTACTATACTCCTTAAAACATTAACTCATCAATTGCATTGGCACTTTCTTAATGTCACATCATATTTTTTCAAATTTATGATAAACATTTTTTAATACATTTTTTAATTAAATTTGTATTAATTCACATTATTAAGTATGGGAAGGTGGTTGGTGCATGTTGAATTCCCAAATGTGCATGTCACATGTTAAAGTTACCCAAACTCAGAGCAGAGATGGAGTTGGAATCAAGTCGCTCTGAGATGCTGCAAACACCATTTTTAGTTTGAAAAGTTTATGTAAGTGCCAACGGTGTCACACTAGTTAGTGATAATACCCACACGTCCATAATCTGAAATACTGAGTACCAGAATTCTGCCTGAATTAGTTGATGACTGGTCTATTTCAAAAGATTTTTTTTAAATCACTGCACCTTTGATTGTGACTAATGCAAAACGTACCACGACACAAATAGCCATCTCTGCCTTCACAATTCTAAACAACCCAAATATTAAAACCTGAATGATCTAAAGTGACTTCAAAGCTACTTTTAGACCACTTCATAACATGTTTTGATTATACCGAAGGACATTTCTCTGCCCTGTCAGGTCTTTCCATTTCTTATTTCAGCACTTAGTGTAGACAGCAAGGAGTGAAAGAGAAGTAAATTGTTTGAATGGTCAACTCTCTTTAAAAGATCACTCATTGTTTGCCCATCATGTTTTTTGATAATACAGATGACTTATTTTTGTGCTTCAAATATATATATTTCTCTTTTATGAAATATAATATATAATATAATATTACATATTTCATAAATTCCTGCCAAGCTGTCAAACGAGAGGCCTATGCAAGCAAAACTTGTTTCATTTATACAAGAACAATACCTGAGCAGTCTGCTTCATTTTTAGTTTGACAATTTGACATATATCACAATTTTTTCATATTGAGTCTTTTTTTTTTTTTTTTTAATGAGTCTTACATAAGTGCAGGACACAATACTGTATATTATGAGCCACAATATGAAATTTACACCAGTTTTCATATAATGACAGTGTATATGAATCATCTACAATTGTGCATTAATATGTCAACAACTCCCTTTCTGAGCTTTAAATAGATCAGGTTTGTAAAAGAACTGGAGCTTCAGAACACCTCACAGTGAGAGAATGTTTCTGAGGGTGCTGTGAAATGCTGTGGTGCAGTGCAGGTTTTGTATTTGTCCTGTATGTAGGTGTAGCTTTAGACGAGCGAAAAATCATTCAGTCCGACAGCAGGGACTCAAGAGTCTGAAACCAAGACCGAGCACCATGTTCCTTCCTTGCACACTCTATTTCATCAGTCATATACATGTTCTTTTTGTGAGTAAGTAGATATCCTACATCAGTGGTTCTAAACCTTTCTGACACGTAGGCTAGACCTCACTGTCGTTCAAAACAGTATTGCCCCTATAAAATATATTTTCTGATGTAATTATGACAAAGCTGCTTGTTTAAAAAAAAAAATAAAAAAATGAAATAAACTGTATAATCTTATATTAAATTAATTAATGATTCATTTTGTGATTTCAGAAATTTCATGAACTGTGTTCTTCAATAAAAAACAATACTTATAGAGGGGAGAGAAAAGAAATATGAAATATTTTTTCTTTTTTCTCTTTTTTTATATTATAAAAATGTTGATTATTTGAATATATTAATAATTTTTCTGCCCGTTACATTTTATATACTCTCTAGAAATGTTGTGATGTTTTGATTTGGGGGTAGGGTTAAGGGATCTAAAATATATTTATAAAATCGTAAAAACATGACTAAACAAATTTACTTTACTTTAAATATTTTACATTTCTATAACTGTTAATACCTAATCATGTTTTATGGTAAGGGTTCAACTAACAGGCTGCTGAGCATGCTCAGTTTAATCACTGGTGATGCACTAAATTTGTGTGAACATGTGGACTTATGTTTGTTATTTAGAAATAATATATGTTTTAGTGTTATGTAGTGTTTTATATTATTATTATATTTTGCTGTAAAAGTTGTTTCAAGTCACCATTAGAGTATAATTAGTGTCCTCTTTGGTGAAGTTTCTTCCATTTGAGTGAATATCTTCAAATTGTTATGGAATAAAGTAACTCTATATAACCTTTTCAGTTTGTCCAACAAAAGTTAGACAAAATAAGTAAGTTTTATGTCACTATTGTATAATATTAATGCTCAGCTTAGTGTTAAATGCGAACTTATTAAACTTGGATCGACAAGTAAAAACATTATTATTTTTGATTTGACAGAACTTGTTATATTGTTTGACCAACTTGGATTAAGTTGATACAACAATCAGTGCGTTTACATGCACCCTCATCATTTTATTATAATGGGATTTTGGCAATATTGCGATTAAACTTTTCCTCATGTAAACGCAATAAGCAGGCATGTAAACACCTTAATCGCATTATTACCGCTCTGATCAAAGTGCGCATGTGTTCGGTTCTATACGGATGCCGTGTGTTGTTCACACAACTTCATGAATGAACTCAGTGACATTATTCTGAAGTTTTCTCTAGTTCTCCAAATTGCTAAACTCTGTCAACATAACTCACTGCACAGTCTCTGCTCCGTATCTTCATCCAGACTGTGCGGAAAACGCTACAGCAGCGTAGGCAAACCCGGCATTGCGATGTTCATCACTGCACCGAACGTCCATAAAAATTTATTTTGAATTTGATGTGAGTAGATTAACATGCGTATGCCTATATGAGTTAGGTATAACCATACTTAATAGCGAATAATCACATTAATGAAACTGAAAGAGTTCTGAGTTCTCAGAAAATAGTTCTGCTTGTGTTATGTAAACATCTTACTGTGATTAAGGCCTAACTCTGATTATTAGAAATAATCACATTATTGGTGCACATGTAAACATAGTCAATTTTTCCATAAGTTGCTAGGGCTGGGACGGTATGGATTTTTTCTTACCGCGGTTGAAAAGCAAGAAATTCCCGCGGTATAGCGGTAAACCGCTTTAAACCTCAACCCCCCTCCCCGCCCTCCCCCAGTTTTTTTTTCTGCGACGTCGCGGCTGGAACAACAAACAAAGTGTGGCAATGATAATCTCAGGTAGGCCTACTGTTTATGTGCTTTATTTAATGCTAAAAGCGTGAAATGTGACTTTGAATATCGTTTAGTGCTCCAGCTTTGTAGCTGTAAAAGCAACAATGGATAATTCAACTCAAATCTTGAAATTAAACAAATGGAAACAAGAACGTTCAAACTGTTGAACATACAAGTGTATTCTTTGACAAAGATTGTTTTAGTAACTCAGCCTATGTATTTTTAATAATGTTTAAATGGTGTAATATTTGTGAATTTGATTATGTAGCTACTTATCCATTTTCTTGCATTTTCCGTCAAGATTACTCTCTGGTGCTGTGCACTTGCCGCAACTCCGCGAGAGTTCACGGTCTTCACGTGAGAGAATTGTGTTAAATTAGCACGTGCAATTAAAAGCTGAGGTCCTGCTTTTGGGGCTTCAAATTATAGGCTATAAGACATTTGCAATATAATTGGGAGTCTGCACAGGGTGTTTATTTTGAAATTTACTTTTTTATTTATTTTTTTATTTTTTTTATGGTGCGGCTTGGATGCGGCGTCCGTCGAAAATAGACTAGGCACCTATCTTTAGCGAAGCGGCGCGTCGTGACTGGTGTAAACACAAGCATTGACTAGAGTGGGTGCGATCAGCTCAGGTAGCCGCGTCGCAGCCGTAACACGCCACAGAGTGTAAATAAGGGGTTATAGTCAATAGCCTACGAATGGAATGTTATTATGTGTCATGGAACATTGCGCTCCCCAACTTGTGAAAGGTCGGATTTGCTCTATCTTTTGATGATAAGTTTTGTTTAGAAAACCTTGAATCCATGTAAGACACAATGTTATTAGACACAATCCATGTCATTAGAATCAATGAATCCATGTCATTAGACACAACGTGAACACATGTGAAGGCCAGTGTTTATTTATTTATTTATTTTCGGTGATGACGGTGACGAGCTCAGACCCGCGGTAGGCGTCACGTGACCGCGGTATTGCGGTAATGCCGTAACCGTCCCAGCCCTATAAGTTGCGTTCCATTTCGGGGGAACTTCGAACGCTGTGTCATGGTGTTGATGATATGGAAACGCCTTTGACTGGTGTCAAAGTTCAGACTGGTGTCTGAAGCACGTGTGAAGCCAATGGAGGTCAGGTGACGTCATCAAGACTAGAGTTCTTCACGGGTCAACTTGGATCCGAAAACCCGAGGTTCGACCCAAGCGGGTTCAGGTCCAAAACTTTGACGAGTGATTCGGACATGGGTCGGGTCTGATATTAGGTGCCATAAGTGTCAAGTAATTTAAAATAAACTGAATGAATGAAAATGTACTGAATGGACCTGAGAATTCTTTTAAAATATTCCATGTAACTTTCCATTTGTTTCAGGCCTTTAACAGTATTTTATTATTTAAATCAAATGCATATTAAATTCTATGACAACATTATTATCTCTCTGAATAGTTATTTCTCTCTGAATCCACACTTCTACGTGCAATGGATTCTATGCACGGATGCTTCAGCATTTAGTTTCAGTTGATCCACCTAATAAGGCCAAATAAGAGAGAATAACCATAGTTTTTATGGTTAACCATTTATTTTATTTCTCTCTAATATCCAAAGGTGTTCTTAATTGCTGTCCTCATTATCACTTTGAGAATCAAAAGGCACCACTTTGACTGGTGAATATCCATGAAGAAAACCCCAAAACAGTGAAATAATATTTAATTATGCAGATAATGAAAATGAACTTTAATGATCCTTTGGTCAGGTAAATGGGTCAAGGAGTAGATATCCTGTAGAGGAACTATGTGGACAGACCTTGGCTTCGACCTTGGGTCCCACACTTGAGGCATGTTGCTGTCGTCGTTACGGTGAAGGCCTCTCTCCTAGAGGTCCTGGGTGACTGTCTAGTGTCTAACCCTGTGGGGCTACCCTTTCTGAGGGGGATTGGTTCAAAGGTTCTGGTCTCTCAATGTAGGTTGTTGAGACCATTTTAAATGCTGGAGCTCCCTCTAAAACTGTATGCTCTAATGCTGCGTTCACACCAAACGCGAATCTGCGTCAAAATTCGCGCCTGCCGCGTCTAGTTATACGCGTGACCACTTTGTGTGCATTCGCGCGTCAGCGAAATTGACGCGCGTAAAATCAAAAGTTTGAAGCAAAATTTACGCGCGTCAAAGGCGAATTCCGGGGGCGAGAGTTTCGAAACCTGTTGGCGGCCATCTTTTTTAGATGTTTATCGAGCATTAGCAATAGCATTAATCGAGAGAGTCACCGCTCGTATATGCTCTGGAGAGCAGAAACAGCTGCGTAGGGGACATCGTGGCTGTACTCGGGTCCACCAAACCCTCCGGAGGGTTTCAGGAGTTTCACAATTTGCTTCAGGAGGTAGGTTTGGTGGACCTAACGGTGAGGACGCTGACGAGGACAGCGTAGGCCGTATAAAGCCTCGGCCTCGAGTGGTCTCTGCATGACGAGCCCGCGCTGTACAGCCCGGCGCGAGGTTCACCCTCTCCCGCACCTAATCTGTCGTTTATTTTTGTTTTGATAATAAATGGAGCCAGCCTCCAAAAGTGAAACCTGTCCTGTGATTTTTTTGAAAAGTTTTTATATTGTGTTTGTTGTCTTTACATTAGATTAATAAAGTTTCATATAATCTAGAATAGATATGAAATAAATAGCATTCATTACAAAATGAGTATCTCTCATTGAAATCGAGTTTTTATGTGAAAGATTATTTGCTTTGTTGTGCATTTTAGTCATATTACAAAATAATTTATTGAGGCCAAACATAAAATAACATTATAAACTGTCAGTTCACCACGTGACAGCAGCAAGCAGGCTCCTGATTGGTTAACGCGGCGCGAATTGACGCAGAAGTTCAGATTTTTCAACTCGGGCGGCAGACGCGAATTCGCGTCAAACGCGTGAATGCACAAATAGCACTAATAAATTTCGCGCGTAACCAAACGCTCAATTCGCGCGAATGAGGCGAATTCGCGTCTACCGCGCCGCGCTAAACGCCTCATTCGCGCCGCAAGACCTCCAGACGCGCGTAAACGCGTCTTACCATTGACTTAACATTGAAATCACTCGCGCCAGACGCATATTCGCGTTTGGTGTGAACGCACCATAAGGTGGTGTCTCGTTGCATCAAAGTGCGATCAGCGCTACTTGGACCCATCTCAGTACCCTTTTTGGGTCACAGGTTTAGGCGTGGCTGCTTCAGACAGACCCTGGCTTCCACCTTGGCTCCTACACTTGAGGCATGTTGCTGTCGTTATGGTGGACGGCTCCCCTCATAACGGTCTTGGATGACCGTCTAGGGTCACCTGGATACACATGGTTGCTGTCACAAGTGTGACCATTTTAAATGCTGGAGCATACTTTACAAGGAAACTATGCTCTTGGACCTCAGCACCACTTGGACCAGTCCACTTCCCGGTTGGTTCCTACTGAAACGTCTTTCAGGTCCTTGTTACACTCAAGTTACATGGCCACTATTTCGGCCAGACACATTTACATTGATGGAGTTTGTATGGGGAAGCATCCCATGGTATCTTGTTTTTGCGCAAAGCCAGATGGCTGAGGTCTATCTGCAGACCGCAAGTTCTTTCCCGGGACCTTGATGTAGTCTTTCAGATGCTCCATTTGAGCCTCAGAGGAGTTTACGACTCTCAAGGATCTGTTATTGCTGAAAACTTTGTAAGAGATTTGCACTGCTTTGGGGGGCTTCTAAGGTTCTGTTGTCACCAGGCAGTGTTTATTGCTATGGATTACTGATGCAATTTCTTTGCCTATGAGGTACCCAGCTTGGCTTCACCCTTAGGGATCAGAGCCCACTCTACTTGGAGTGTGGCTTCTTCTAATACACTATTTAAGGGTTCATCTTTGCAAGATATTTATGCTGCGGAAGGGTGGTACTCTCTGCACACATTCATAAGGTTTTACAGCTCTCAGGTCCTGTTGGTTTAATTTATTTTGCTTGTCCACAAGGGTCTGTGCTTGAACATAATTTCACAATCTTGTTGGGTAGGCATTTTTCAGTATGACATAGGTATTAACATTCCCATAGCATCAACACCATGATGCAGAGTCAAAATTCCCTTGAAAGGTAACGTCTGGGGTTACATATGAAGAGTTCAGATGCAAAAGCCTCTTAAAGGGTTAGTTCACCCAAAAATGAAAATTCTGTCAGTAATTACTCACCCTCATGTTGTTCCAACCATGTAAGTCTTTCGTTCATCTTCGAAACACAAATTAAGATATTTTTGATGAAATCTGACAGAATTTTGACTCCTCCATAGGCTTCCAGTGTGACCGAAACTCACCGGCCCAGAATAGTTATTAAAACATCGTTAAAATAGTCCAAGTAACTACAGTGGCACTACATTAAGTTTATCATGCGACGAGAATACTTTTTGTGCACAAAAACAAACAAAAATAACGACTTTATTCCACTTTTCATTTCCTTCTCTCTGGGCCTCGTAGTGTTTTTGCGCTGCGCGTCTGTGTTGCACGTCATCACGCAACACACACATGACCGGCGTCGACCAATAGTGAGCCTACGTGGTGACGTGTAACACAGACGCGCTGCGCAAAAACACTACGCGAACCAACTAGAGGTCGAGAGAGAAGGAAATGAATAGTGGAATAAAGTCGTTATTTTTGTTTGTTTTTGCGCACAAAAAGTATTCTCGTCGCTTGATATACTTAAGATTGAGCCACTGGAGTCACTTGGACTATATTAACGATCTCTTTAATAACTTTTCTGGGCCAGCAAGTTTCGGTCACATAGAAGCCTATGGAGGAGTGAAACATGGCTCAGATTTCATCAAAAATAGCTTAATTTGTGTTCCGAAGATGAACGAAGGTCTTACGCGGTTGGAAGAACATGAGGGTGAGTAATTACTGACAGAATTTTCATTTTTGGGTGAACTAACCCTTTAAGTGCCATCTGAAATTTTCTTCTAGAATGATCATTTTTATGAAGCTTGTATATTTAAGTTCAGAAATTTCACTTGCCATTTAAGTGAAATTACTGAACTTAAATAACCGAGCTTGATAAAAATGATCATTCAAGAAGAAAATTTCAGATGGCACTAAAAGGCTTTTGCATCTGAACTCTTCACATGTAACTCAGTTTCCGGAGAATCTGTAAATTCTGCTCTTATAGATTTATCTTTTTGTGTGTTGATAATTTATTTGTTCATTTATTTGTCTATTTAATTTTTGCTTTTTATTAGGACTGTCAATTAATTAAATTTTTTTAATAAAAGTAATTGCATTATATGATTAATTATTGTTATAATCAAAATGCAGTTCACCGCATATGCTGAGCAAAGCCCTCGAGTGAAGATAATTTATGGCATTACATTATTGTGGTGAAGTAAATCATTGACAATCCAAATATACTGTATGTATGTTTTTGTCAATGTAATTAAACATGAGCCTATTGCTGGCCTGTCCATCATCTCGCACCATGAGTGGCATATGTGTAGTACAATTTTTTTTTTTTAAAGCACTGATTCCACATTTTTTAAGACATCGCTTACTAAATTAACACATTTGATTAACAGTTTATCTATTATATTTATTTTCACATGGAAAAGATTGCTTGTAATGTTGTGAATCTATATCTTGTTTGAATTTGAACAGAAATCTTCCTGCAGACTTGAATTCCAACTTTAACACCACTGTCTGTAATTTTGAACCCAAAGACACTGATAGCTGATTCGGGTGTGTGTTTATGTGTGTGTATGTAGTTCTAGGTTGTGGGGACACAATGTCCCCAAAAGAATAGTAATACCAGAATATTTTGATCTGGTTAAATTATTTGGTCCCCATGAGAAAAACTGCTTATAAATCATATTGAAATATTTTTTTGTATGTAAAAATGCAGAAAGTTTTCTTTGAGGGTTGGGTTAGGGGTAGGGTTGGAGGATAGAATATACAGTTTGTACTGTATAAAAATGATTATGTCTATGGAAAGTCCCAATAAAACATGGGAACCCAATGTGTGTGTGTGTTTGTGTGTGGTTAGTACTCAGCTCTGCAGGAAAGTTGAGCTCCAGCAGTAAGATTAAGCACCCCTACAGTAAATGATTCTGCTTGAACTTGAAATATTATTCCATTGTTTTAAAGAACTTGGGTTTTGTAAAATATGGCAGAAATCATCCCGTATCTAATTTTACCTTTATCAAAGCATACATTTTGTGACACTTTGGACTGGAACAAAGTGTTAGACGTGCTATTTGGATAATGGTTGTGTAAAGCTTTATAAAGATGCCCCAGATGTTACTGTGATTTAGATGATATTGTGGTAACTTTGAACACAAATGTTTTTAGTGCTAAAAAAGCTTGAAAATCTGCCACCTGACTGACCAGGCTCACAGCAATCAGTATAATGGGAGTGTGTTTGTTAGAATGGGGGTAGGGTTCATCCACTCAGTTTTTGGAAGACTGTTCAAATCATTCCTACACCTCGTTATTGTGCACAAATCGTTCTGTATGTGGCTCCCTGTGTCACTTATTTTGATTGGTCGTTTGGTTTCTTCCTGATTTTCTGGGGATGTAAGTGGGAGCAGTTCCCTGTAGAATAAAGTGGTCATTTTGAAGACTGAAGTTCTGACAGTTTCTTGGATGGAGCAACAGCAAAAGTTTTTTTAGCCAGTGTTTGCACTCAAGGATCCATACAGCAGAGTCTGCTGCTTTAAAGGTCTTTGCTAATTTGCTGCTGTGATGTATGTGAACTTGTACTTTCAGAACAGATGTTTCTATGGTGGCTGAGAGAGCTCGACGCTGCAACAGAAGAAAACACATGCAAATAGAAAAAACACAAAATTAAGCACAGCAAATAAAGAACACATCAGTTTGACAACACATGTGCTGCAAATATCCACAACGCAACCACATACAGAAACACGCAGCAAAAAATACTGTATGAAGGTGCAAAACTCAAGAGCATGTACATGTGAATTTGAGAACTTGTACAACAAATATTCATACTTGTCTTGTACACTAAGGGCCCTATCTTGCACCCAGCGCAATTGACTTTGTACACTGACGCATGTATCATTCCTATTTTGCACCCGCGCAAAGCGGACTTTTCCCTCCACTGACGCACGTCGGTTAACTAGCAAATACACTTGCGCTCCCCGGGGCGGTTCAGCGCAAAGAGGAGGCGTGTTTCGGCGCAAACGTTCCCTCATGCTATTTTGCAGGTTTAGAAAACAATTCCGCCAGTGACCAGGAAAAACCTAGTCTAAAGTCAGTGGCGCGTTGCGCATGTTATTCATGGTATTTTAAGGGCGCATGCTTGGCCATAATCAATGTAGCGTGTGCACAACGCGCATTACAATTTGATGCTCTCATCTACACAGAAGCAGCCGTTTTCATTTTTGCAAATCATACATTATTACTAGGAAAAATATTAGGTCTTGTAGGTCTTGATAAGCCTAGGGCTTCTACGTATCCCTTTTCGAACAGTGTGATTATTATGCAAAAAAAAAAAAAAAGGTTTTGTTTTTCTTGATTTTGTTTTATTTTTCTTGATGGCTATTTAATGTGTTGCTGTCTTTGGTTTAATTTATTTTTTAATTGTTCGAAATAAAGATTTCATTCATTTATTCATATTAATACACGAGGGAAATCATTGTTGTGTCCATGAAGATGTGAAAATAAAATAGGCATAAATCTAGCTTACACATTTAATCATACGCCCAAATTATCATACGCCTGTTTAACCGAAGCTAATTTGGGTGTGTTTGTTTCTCCATCCCCAACGTCTCTTCTCTGTGTTTTACGGCCGTGACGAGGACGTCGGTCTCCTCGGCTGTGAACCGCTCCTGGCGCGCGCCTGGCAAATCCGCCGTTATAATAGGAATCCGCTTAGAAAAAACGCGCCTGCTCTTAAAGGGAATGTGAGATGTCGCTCTGATTGGTTTATTTCACGTTACGCCCAAACCACACCTATGAATAATGAAGCTACTTCAGACCAACCCCTTTTAGATTTGCGTCGGGCGCAAGAGTCATTTATCCCGCCGGGAAAATAGCAACAGCGCCGAGACCCGCCCACAAAGTTACTTGCGCTTTGCGCTTTGACACTTGCGTTTCAGATCGTTAAAATAGGGCCCAATAAGTTACACTCACAGCTCCAATGTGAAAACCTGTAAAATAAAAATCTAAATTTGAATGTTGAGATTTGCACTCGCAATAGTCACAAACCTGTATTCTGAATTTGAAGCTGCAGACAAGTAGTCACAAATATGTAAAATGGGGCACAAAGGAGTTGTTTTATTGGTTGGCGCCTAGCCAATGAAATGGGACTTCTTTTGAACGCGATGATGTCACAAAACCCCCTTCCTCCTTGGGGACGTTCTGATCGTGGCTTAATGCATTAGACAGTGATAATAAAAGAACTATATGATATTATCAAACTCAGTAAATACCATACTAATTTGCATACCTACGTACAGAAAAGCAGATGAGCCCAGAAAATGAACGCACCATGTTTAATTACATGTTATGAGTTTAAGTTACCTTCATACACAACGCACATTCGATCAGAATGTTAAAATAAACCAAAAACTCACTTTTCTGGTCAACACCAACGCATTGAATAATAAAGGCCCTGATATACTTTAAGCAAAACCGAAGAACGAACTGATGTGACGTAATTTCGAACAAAATCAGGCCATAACAACCTGTCCAGAAAAGTTCGCTACGAATTGCAGAGCTCGTGCAAACTTTGTTGAAATGATCAAATGCTTTTCTTATGCTTTATTTAAAAGAACGCTTGCTGTTTTCTCAATTTTAGTCTGCGTTTATTTTGTTATTGGGAGGAAAGCGTTCAACACATATACATATTCATCTAACTGTCACTCTCAGCAGAGTGGGCGGCGCCGGATGTTTGCTAACAGTATATTGCTGCTCACATATTTAAAACTAAAACTTAGTTTTACCCCTAAGCAAACAACGAAAAATAACTTTGCTGTGAGTATATCAGGGCCTTAAGTGGCCCCAGCCAGTTCATCACTTTGGGGTCCCAAACATATCCAATGCGGTCTGTGCTATTTGCAGCGCGTTTCTGTATGTGGTTGTGTTCTGATTATTTGCAGCAAACATGTTGTCAAACGGATGAAGATGTTTCCTTAACTGGTGTTTTTTCTATTTGCATGTGTTTTCTTCAGTTGCAGCGCATTGAGCTGTCTCGGTTAGCGTCTGTTTCACTCCATTTTCTACCCATTAAAGTGATAGATTAAAATGATCCTTCTAAAATGAATTTACTCACCCTTATGTTGTTCTAATCCTCAATGACTTGACTTTCTTTCTGCTGTGGAACACAAAAGGTTATAGAATGCTTTTTTCAATGTCATGATGGTCAAGAGATGGTCAGGCTTACAGTTTTTCTAGATTGCTTAAACACTATAACCAGGCTTTTGAACTAAAATTTCAAAACCATAATGCCATTTATCAAAAAGCACACCCATTTCACTAAACTATAAACACTATTCCCTGTTTTGACACACGAGTCAGATTTGTTGAACTGTCACTGCAAAACTCTACACACAAATCCCTTCATTTCTCATGCCTAGACCATTTTGTCATTTAGAAAGCACTAGCATTCAATATTGTTCACTCAAGTCAGCACAGCTTCAGCTCAGTTAGCACACAATTACACAGGTGGAAACACTATCAATCAGATTCTTCAATAGATAGATAAAAGGGCCCAAATCAGTTTATTGATTTTTGGAACAATGGATCCAGAAAGACATGAAGGAAGAGATCAAGGTGGGATAAGGAGGAGGAGGAGGAGGACGAAGGGCAAGGGCAAGAAGACAAGCCCTTGAACATGAAATTCAAGCCACTCTAGTTGCCCATGTCTTTATCAATGGTATGACTATGAGGGAGGCTGGGCCAAATTTAAGTCGCTTTACCGTTACCTCGAGAACCTTCATGGAGGTGTGGTGGCAAACAAAATTCTATCACTGAATAAAAGACAAACATTTCCAATAGTCTTTGATGAGGTGTATTTTCTTGCAAGAAAAGGCCAGCAGTCGTACAGTCACACAGAGTGGATGCAGAGTGTAACAGTGAAGGGAGGGCATCCTTTCTCCTTTATAGTCTTGACTCCCAGAATGTTATCTTTCTAGGCAAATGATGGTATTTCAACCATATGTGGAACATTCTTAGACTTGTTCATCATATTGTCTCCTTGAGTGGAGGCCCTCCTGTCACGTCCCAACACTCTTTACCATTCCAATACAATTCCATATTAGAATAAGGTTTGTGTGTGCTCTTTTACTGTCATATGACATCCTACTGTAAGTAAATATACACATTTTTTTTAGAGGAGAGAAAAAAAAAGAAAGAAAAAAAACAGGGGGAAAATATTTGTTTTGTTTTGTTGTGTTGTGTGTGTGTTGTACTGTGTAGTACATGAATGGATAAAAATGTGCCAATGTATCCATTGGTTGTGTCTTTTGTGTTCATCATGTGAAAAGGTTTGTGAGGGGGGGAACCACAAGCAACATAACTTACCAGTTTTGGAAATGTTGTTTTGAATTTATTGCACCAGTGTGTTAGACTATGTTGTAGTGTGTGTGATTTTGAGGGCTTGTGTGTCCTGTCTGTGGGCAAAGAGCAAGAGTGAATTGTTTTGAGTCTAGAGCTTCATTTTGAACTGAAAATAGGATGTTTGGGGAATTGGGTGAGACGTTATGGATTTGTGTTTACAGTTTTGAGAATACGAGGCATAGTTTCAAGAAATGTGTTTAAGCAATCGAGAAAAACTGTAAAATGACAGAAGCCATCACGAAATGCTTGGATTGTAGCAGATGAGTTGTGTGAACCAATTCTGACACTTTTATGGTGCTTTTTTTCCCCTTGTCCTTGAAGCTTGAAGATTCAGCTACAGAACCTATTGACTATAATTTCATGGAAAAGAGCATCCAGTGCATTATAAAAAAATCCTCCTTTTGTGTTTTACGGAAAAGAGAAAATCATACAGGTTGATATATTATTCCACTTATGCCTGTATGAACTGCATCTGGGCAAAGTTAAGCAGGCATTGTGGAAAATGGACTGATCTGGAATAACAGATTTGAACTGCAGTCACCTGTAAATGAGATGGCGCTCTGAAACACTCTATTCTGATTGGTAAATAATTGCACTGAGCCTCAATGATTTTTTTTTATAAATAATAATTGATAACAGTATATTTGAATTTCAGCACCATTTTCTCCCTTAATGAAATGTGGATTTTACAAAGTCACCCAACTATGAAGAGCTCACTCATTTAAAGTGGCAGATGGCATAACTTTCTGATTACGGTCAATTGTTTTATTGTTCATCAACTGAGATTAAAAAGTTTCTCTGTGTTATTTTTATAGCTGTCGTGTGAAACTATTCTCATAGAATTAGCACGATTATTATAAAGTAATAGTTAATAGTTATCATCCTTAGTGTGAACATGAATGACCCTTAAAAAAGTGTAAAGATGCACTTCTTTTTATCTTTCTGCAAAGTTTTGATGTATGTATGACATAGCGAGAGAGAGAGAGAGAGAGAGAGAGAGAGAGAGACTTTAATTTGAAGATCCTTTAATTAATTATTTAAAAAGATTACATAAGAACTACACAAATAGACACACAATTGTCTAATAAACATAAATAAATTAAAAATAACTACACAATTAGACATACATTTGCAGAGAACCATCAGTGCTGACAAACACTGATTCACTCCCCAAGTATAGTTAAAAAGTCTCTCGATCTTTGACCAGGTGATAATAAGCATATTTAACCTTTAACCTTGACCCTTTAAAATTGACACAAAACCCTTTAAAATGGAAACATTTATGGATCAGTTGACCCCACACCACTGAGTTTACCACGCTATCTGCGTGATAGCCAGATTGCCATTTTTGCCTGATGCCTGAACAAAAAATTAAGCAACACATGGATCTGCTTTCTATTTTTGTTATTCTTGGGCCCATAAATAAAAAGTATGGATGTGAACACTACTCCTAAAGTCTTACACCATTCTTTTAATTTAGACAACAAAGCTTCAAGTTTCCCACACTGAAACAATACATTTAAAACATAGTGGTTCCTTTTTTCTTTAGAAAATAATTTTTTTTAGACAGAATTTTAACTTTTAAGGCTGGAGAAAAAAGAAAAATCTCCTGCACTCAAGTTAGTCCCATGATTAAGAACACACTCATTCCCCCCACCCATTATTCACAGTTTCTTGCAAGAAAATCACATCTAGATTTTTTTAACTTGATTAATAAACCAATAAATTAATAACCATTAATTCTATAATGGTATTAGCCTTCCTCTTATCCCTCATCTCATTAACATTAAGGGATCCTAGCCGTAAGGCCTAAAAAAGAGAGATTAGTGAGAAAAGAGTCAAGAAGTTATTCTATGAAGATGTTAGCTATAGTGTTTACTTAGTTTTTTTCCCCTCTTTAGCCTCTCTTTTCTAGTTCCTTTGTCGAATTGCAGTAATGTGTTTCTTTAGTCTAAGCGTTTCTGCTGTGAAAGCTCTTCATAACTGCTAACTCTTGCCCATATTACAGATGCCATAAACTTGTCCAAGTTTGGAAAAAAAATCGATCACTTCACCACTTTTACCCTTAGTTTCATCAAGAAATTCATTAATTTGAGCTACAGTATACAAGTCTCCTTTAATCACTTTTGACATCTCTTCAGACCATCGTTCATCATCTCTCATTTTATCATCAGTACATTGAAAGAGTCCTTCCAACTCATCTACTGAGCCTGCCTTTACTGACTGTATATATGAGTCACATTCTTACTATTATCCACATCCTCAACTTCAGCGCTTAAATGCCTGACAACAGCAGAACTACATCCAGCCTGCTCTTTCACTCACCTCACTGTGCTTGATGACCTTCTTTGAAGGCCTTTCACTTTTATTCTGTCGCTTGTTTCCGCAGTATCGGTATTGTTGATATATTTATAAGATCCGCTCAAAGCTGAACCAACAGGCAACTGCTTTTCATTATCCACTTTCTTATGCAGGCAAGAGAAACGTGTGTGGCCTAAATCTTGAGGTTATTGGTGCTTGCGTACAACATTTAGGAGTTTTTTCTGTGACTTCTCTGTGACTCACGTGGAACGAGATCTCTAATGTGCGCTCCGGTGAACTTAGAAACATCAGTACCTGCTGTCTGAATAAAAGAACGTGTTTCAATGCAGTGATTTTACATCCTAATGGGCCCATTCTAACAGGACTTGTGATTTTTCTGTATTTAGTCAGTTCTTTAATTATGGCGTCGAATGAGATGAAATGTGGCGCATTTGAAATTGTGACTTTAGTTGCCGGGTCCACTAAAGGAGTCACGGGAACAAACATTTCTTTAATCCAAATTACCTGTACAAGGTCAAATACTATCCTGCCACGTGACAAAAGCCGCGAGTGGCTTAAAGGGTTAGTTCACCCAAACATGAAATTTCTGTCATTAATTACTCACCCTCATGTCGTTTGTTCATCTTCGGAACACAAATTAAGATATTTTTTATGAAATCCGAGAGGTTTCTAAACCAGCCATGGGCAGCAACATGATTGCAACAGGTCCAGAAAGGTAGTAAAGACATTGTTAAAATAGTCCATCGTTGGCCAATAATGAGCTGCTGTTCTGACGTAGAACCCAGAAGCTCTGCACTGTTTACAATGTGATCAGCTTAGGAGACTGACATGGAAGAGAAGAAATTGTTCGCACAAAAAGTATTTTTGGGTGAAAAAAAACATTTAAAGTATACAATACTTTATCAGTTTGTATTAAATTTAGCCAAAAGATGAAAAAAAAAAAAAAAAAACCGCTCCATACTCGTGCATGCTCAGAGAGAGAGTGAGAGAGAGAACGTGCTGAAATAGAGTCATTTTTATCTATAGCGTGTATGTAATTTCAGTGAAAGGTGTTTCGCAATGTCTTTTATCTAGTTACATTTTTGCACCACTTAAAGGTTACTGGGAGATAACATAACACTAATAATATCAGCAGAGCACTTACTGTACGATTGACTAACCTTTACTGGAATGGAGTGAATACATTTACAGACTAATGTTTGAGTAAAACATGCAGTGATGAGGAAGGGTACAATCAGTAATTGAATAAATTTTGTCATGTTAGTGACCCTAACTATGTAGACTGTGTTTAACTAGGTGATAAAGAAATCGTTAAGATAATAGGTTTTTGAATTTGTGATTAATAAGTATGCACTGAACACACAAGATGTCCCTTGAGAAAACACAAGCAGCAGTCTTTTTGAGTTTGGGGTTATTTGGGGTTATGGCCTCCTGCCTTTGGCCTCTTAATATAAATTTCTGCCAGCAAAATTGATCAGCTACACTGCATTGCTTGTGCCAGTGAGATGGTGCTACAACGTAATGAACCCTTCACAGGCCTGTGGTTGTTCAGCTGAAATACTGCACTGCTCACCACACCACACAGAGGGAATATTTAATGTAATCCATTCACAGAGAACATTTGGCCCATAAATTCAGATAGAATATGCAGTTCATTTGACATATATATTCACTCAGCCCGTTCCTTCAGGAATGTCTGTTTCCTTTGCTTATTAGTAATAGCTGTTTTTCCATTTTCTGTTGTATTGCAGTTACACCTATTTGACAGTTGTACACGCCAATATTTGGTGCAATATTATTGTACATCAATCATTAAAAGCAGTATTGCTCTCAGTTTATCAAGTTGTTTGTGATAATGCAGTCATCATCTAACCTCCATGTGATCCATATCATGATCATCCATTTTTGTGTCAACTAAATAGCCACACAGAGCAACCCTGGGGCTATGAAAACTCCATCCTCCTGTGGTTTTCATCCAGATTATGGATCCAGCTCAGTGCTCAAAGCTTTCAAATGGCACTTCAAAAAATCATAACCTAAACACATTGTGAAAATACAGTGTGTCACAGCACAATGACATACATTTGACAAAGATGTCTGTCAGATATTCTTTTGCAGTGCTTTTCAGAAGGACTGTGGCCAACCCAGCCTTTTCCAGCATGTTTTTGCATGTTTATAATTTGCATGTGTCCTTTATTGAAAACTCTCTCTCCCCTTTTGTGTCGCCCATATCTGCTTTATCCAGGTACACAGAAGAGTACAGTATGGATTCAACCAACGCACAGTAAGTCAGAGCGGAACCGTGGTATCCGTCTAGCTTTCCGTGGCGAGTGAAATCTGTTTTTATTGGTGTTGTTGTCACCTCTCTTTGGACTACAGACTAATGACTCATTTACATTTAGCAGATGCTTTTAAAAAGGGTGACTTATTTAGTTACAGAAATTAGATAAAGGCAATTAAATGCTTCCTGTGCATATAATGATGTACTAACTAAACCAAATAAACCTAATAAAAATACAGTACAATAAAACCTAGCGCAAATAACTGATAAAAGAGGAGTCTTGGTGCCAAGAGTTTGGGAGAGATCTTGCTGAACTTGAGGTCGACTGATATTGGATTTTACAGATACCAATAACTAAGATGGGCAGTACTTGCTGATAACTGATTAATTAATCAATAGTTTCTAAAACATATACTGAATTAAAACATAACACTGAAAGTTATTACAAAAATAAACAGTATTGACTGAACCATCAAATTGTATTGTACTTTTAAATAAAATATATAAATATTAACTTTGCAGCGTGTATGTGGTCGTTGGTCCTCTTAGCAGCATGAAAAACAAAACTTTAATTCAAATTCTGCATGGATTATATATGCAGTGCTCAAAAAGTGTTTTCTTTATAATCACTAAAAAGCTGATTTCATCTCAGTTATAATCAATGAAGCTGTCTACACTACACAATTAATCTCTTTTTTGCATTGTCTATTTTGTTATAATAAGAGGACTTGAGAGCATGCAGATCTCAGCACTGAACAAAAACCTCAGCGTTTGAAACCAGGGGGGTATTTTTGAGGGGACACCTCCCTAAGTGGTGCCCAGAAAAACGATTTAAAAAACTATTACTATTTATCAGAGCCAATCCTGACCTCCCTGGGGCCCTAAGCAAAATTCTGTTAAGGGGCCCTCCTACCTGACCCATGAGCATGTAAACCATTTGCCATTGCCACACAGTCACACCTGACACCCCAGTGCTCCCACTACAATCCTCCCTCCTTTAACTACACTGATCAAAATAATAAACGCAACACTTTTGTTTTTGCTGCCATTGTTCATGAGCTGAACTCAAAGAGCTAAGACTTTTTCTATGTACACAAAAGGCCTATTTCTCTCAAATATTGTTCACAAATCTGTCTAAATCTGTGTTAGGGAGCACTTCTCCTTTGCAGAGATAATCCATCCACCTCACAGGTGTGGCATATCAAGATGCTGATTAGACAGCATGGTTATTGCACAGGTGTGCCTTAGGCTGGCCACAATAAAAGGCCAATCTAAAATGTGCAGCACAATGCCACAGATGTTGCATGTTTTGAGGGAGCTACAATTGGCAATGCTGACTGCAGGAATGTCCACCAGAGCTGTTGCCCGTGAATTGAATGTTCATTTCTCTACCATAAGCCATCTCCAAAGGTGTTTCAGAGAATTTGGGAGTACATCCAACCGGCCTCACAACCGCAGACCACGTGTGACCACACCAGCCCAGGACCTCCACATCCAGCATCTTCACCTCCAAGATCGTCTGAGACCAGCCACCCGGACAGCTGCTGCAACAATTGGTTTACATAACCAAAGATTTTCTGCACAAACTGTCAGAAACCGTCTCAGGGAAGCTCATCTGCATGCTTGTCATCCTCATCGGGGTCTCGACCTGACTGCAGTTTGTCTTGAGTGGGCAAATGCTCACATTCGATGGTGTGTGGCACTTTTGAGAGGTGTTCTCTTCATGGATGAATCCCGGTTTTCACTGTACAGGGCAGATGGCAGACAGCGTGTATGACATCGTGTGGGTGAGCGGTTTGCTGATGTCAACGTTGTGGATCGAGTGGCCCATGGTGGCGGTGGGGTTATGGTATGGGCAGGCATATGTTATGGACCACGAACACAGGTGCTTTTTATTGATGGCATTTTGAATGCACAGAGATACTGTGACGAGATCCTGAGGCCCATTGTTGTGCCATTCATCCACGACCATCACCTCATTTTGCAGCATGATAATGCACGACCCCATGTTGCAAGGATCTGTACACAATTCCTGGAAGCTGAAAACATCCCAGTTCTTGCATGGCCAGCATACTCACCGGACATGTCACCCATTGAGCATATTTGGGATGCTCTGGATCGGCGTATACGACAGCGTATTCCAGGTCCTGCCAATATCCAGCAACTTCGCACAGCCATTGAAGAGGAGTGGACCAACATTCCACAGGCCACAATCATCAACCTGATCAACTCTATGCAAAGGAGATGTGTTGCACTGCATGAGGCAAATGGTGGTCACACCAGATACTGACTTGTTTTCGGACCCCCCCGGACCAATACAGTAAAACTGCACATTTTAGAGTGGCCTTTTATTGTGGCCAGCCTAAGGCACACCTGTGCAATAATCATGCTGTCTAGTCAGCATCTTGATATGCCACACCTGTGAGGTGGATGGATTATCTCGGCAAAGGAGAAGTGCTCACTAACACAGATTCAGACAGATTTGTGAACAATATTTGAGGGAAATAGGCCTTTTGTGTACATAGAAAAAGTCTTAGATCTTGAGTTCAGCTCATGAAAAATGGGGGCAAAAACAAAAGTGTTGCATTTATAATTTTGTTCAGTGTAGTACTAACGAAAATGTAATTCCTGATCTCAGAAATAGACATTGTTACTAGAAAAAGTACATTCTTAATATCAAGAATTCACATTTTAAATTGTACAAATGTAATTATTGATATAAAAAATGCATCCTGTGAATGAATAAAAGCTAAAATGGCTTGCCATAGCATGTCACTGTGTTTTAAATGATAAAAGCAATACTTGGTGGTTATTATTTACTGAGGGATGTGCATCCATATTGACCAGTATGTCCAGCCAATTAACATTTTAAATGCAATATAGCCGATAAATCAATAGTTAATGTCAATGCATTGCTATCCATCTTGCTTTATTGCAGAGTTGTAACTAAACTGACTTGGAGACTAGATAATCATTGTCTTGTTTTAATAGTATGTGCACCTATAATGAGGAGTGCCATCATGTCCATATTGTACTGGTCCCCACAGATGTTTTGCTGGAAAGGGCGCATTTCTTCATATGAACGCATGTTAACGCGCGACATGGTTATCTTTTCCAAGCTGCAGTTTATAAACAAACACCGTTGCCCTTTGTTGTTTATCAAACGTAATAAATAGTTGTATTTCACTCTCACTTTTTTTGTCAGGCACAAAGTCACAGAACACAGCCCTGGAAGTGGCCGGCATTAGCAAGCAAGACAGACAGAAGATGCACTGCCCAGCTGGGTTAGACAGACAGACTAGAGAGAGACATCAACTTAACTTTACTGTTCTTTCCTGACATCAAACTTGGAGAGGAGAGAACACAAGTTTACCTGATTGCTGTTCCTGCAATTCACTCTCATGGTGTTTTTTTCGTGACAAGAAGGATAGTTCTGCTTAATTTTCACATCGATGTTGTAGGCTAAACTTTGATCGATGCGCTTTGACACGAGGGGGAGGCGGGGCCTTGAGTAATTTGCGGGGCCCTACGCAACTTGCATAGTGTGCGTATAGGGCTGATCGGCTCTGCTATTTATAATAAAATTTTACTTTAGCATTTACTGTCGCTATTCCAGAATATTAGGCCTATAAGACCTGCATCGATTCAGTCTTGTACATATTTTATAGAAACAAACAAATTTAAAGCATATAAGCACTGACAGCACAATCTGCACCTTATCTCAGTGTGGTACAGCGCATTTTGTGGATTAGAGGCTGTTCTTTGAAGTCCTGCAAACCTAAAGTCCTCCATTACCTAGCATACGGCGAGTTTGGTCAAACAGTGCAAGTCATTTTATCAAAAGGCTAAACATGTATATTTTGTAAAAATTTTGGACGGATTCCCCCAACCACCTAGCCTGGCTAACATCAGACCTCTTCTCATTGAGACGTGGTCTGGGAACCACATGTTCATTTTCTCGTATTTGAGGCGTGGTTTACGAATGCCCAGAGCCGTTTATTGGGCGCTACGAATGTCTATCAAATGCGCCTGTACGTAGCTCATAGCCAATCGTTTCAATTATACCAGATGATGTATGTAGAGCGACAGAAATTCGACGAGGAAGAAGACGAAATAAACTTGCGTTCTAAACTACTTAGGCTGCGTTCACACTGCAGGGCTTAATGCTCAATTCCGATTTTTTGAAAAAATTAGATTTTTTTGCAAGGCCGTTCACATTTCCAATTAAATGCGACCTTTTGTGATCTCCTGTGTGAACGTGAACGTGAAATGACCCAGAAGTGACCCGCATGCGCAGAAGAGTACTCAACGGTCAACGACGTCACTTGTTTTTTGCGGAAGTAGCTAAACATGGATGTCAACAGTGGAGCTTGTTTAGCGATATTAAAAAAACCTCGCTTCCCTTCCATTGACTGGTCTCAGCATCGGCCGCCATAGTTGTTGTTTATCTTCTCATTCCCGCCTACTTCAACGCAGAATTATGACGTTTGTCGCGTATTATGACGTGCGGGTCGGATACATGCGACCTGGCCGTTCAGACTGAAGTCGCATTTCAAAAGATCGGATACGTATCGGATTTGGACCACATACCCAAGTGGCCTGGGTCGCATTTGAAAAGATCGGATCTGTGTCGTTCAGACTGTCATGAAAAGATCAGATACAGGTTGCATAGGGGCAAAAAAATCGGAATTGGGTCGTTTCAGCCTGCAGTGTGAACGTAGCCTTAGAACACTATCTAAGGCTGCATCGAAAGGTAACTTCGCGTCTGATGCCATGTTGGATTCATAGATATAAACAAACTGCTTCGGTGTGTCGCATAGACGTCGTCATCGTCTTGCTGCTCCCTCCCCATTCTGTGATTGGTTCCCTTTTTGAGGGGAAAATCTGGTCCATGGTGTCCAGGCTGCCTAGCAGCGTGAATGAAATCACGCTGCGCGCAAGGCAGCATGGGGAAACCCAGGCTACCAACCACCCCTCTCATGAAAAATCGATGGTTCTGCACAAATCGGCTAGGCCGTGTGACATAGTTTAGCTTAGAAAATGAGAAATTCACCAAAAGACGACAACTTTGGAGCACTATTCATTTTGTACCTACAATATTCTATGATTAGAGTAAACTTTACCTACGCAATGTGTGGAATATCGGGTATCAACTGTTTTTAACAGTTCATGTGTATTCTGACTAGCTTAAACACCTCTGATTGGCTATTGCATTCAAGAGATCAACAGACATGTCTGTGATTAGTTGCATTGCTCAACGCTGCAAAAAACATGTTGTAAACAAAAACCTTTCATGCTCTCCAGAAAGCAAACCCGAATGCGCACTGAGCGTTTGCCGAATCTGTTCACAAATACGATACCCTAGCAACCTCTATCACCCCCGTAGAACCGGGCCAGACTAGGACCGGGGCATTATACATACCTTTCATTGTTTTAAATCCGCATCGGAGTATTCTGCTCCATGCAGAGTGTAGCGCCACGTGTCAAAACAAATGCCACGAGGCATCAGTGACAGTTTTTAATTCATCAGTTATCAGTGCAGAATCTGCAGATGAATCAGCAAAAACGGTACATCAGTCGACTTCTAATTTGTATCGTAATAGATACATACATTTCTAAGGCACTGTGCTGTGAAGCCTGTTATACGCAGTCTTCAACTGACCTTCTATCATCTGATTTATTATTATTATTATAATGTTTTTATGATTTTAGTATAATCCTGAAAAGACCCTCTTTCAGGATGAAATTAAGACAACAAAAAGGCCAAGTACGTCATAGAATCCCCAGAGTCTATTTGTCTGCAGAAGCCATGCAGGCATCAGTGAAGAATGGCAAATAGACAATGTGTCTTGTACATGCGTAACCCCAGATGTTAAAACATATTTCTCGAAACCATCACCAACTTTCTCAAAACCTTAAACACAAAAACAAATATTCAAACTACATTCAGAAAACCTCTGACTCATCTAACAAAATCAAACAATTGACTCAAAACTATTTTATCTGTGCTCAAAATCAAATAATTATTTCAGATCATACACACAGCGAGTCAATATTATAAACACTACTGATCATTCATTAGACACTACGTTAAAAAAATGGAAAACCGTTACAGAAAAAAATTATATTCTAATAAAGTAAACTAATTTTGCAGTTACGTAAAAAATTATAGTAATCACAACTTACAGTAGCAAGGTGAATAAATTGTATACTGTATGCACTGCAAGTATAATATTGCACTGAATATTGTACAGTAGGCCTATTGAATGTCTGTATATTCAGCACTTGCATACTGTGAAAATACAGGAACCCAACTGCAAAAGCTGAAAAAAAAAAAAAACTCTAAATGAAAAGCATTCTACAGTACACAATTCAAGGTCAATGAGAGATTCATTCTGCCTCAGCATACGTCTTCTTGCCTGAGGACTTTCTCCACATCACAGGTAATGTCTTCCCTTGTCAGACAAAGGGAAAAAACCCTCTGGTGTGCCAGATCCAGCCTTGACATCATTCTCCACAACTTGCTCTTTCTCGTCCTCATCCTCTTCTTCCTTGTTCACCACCTCTTACATGCACTCTTCCTCCTCTCCCTCTTATATTGTTTCCATCCATTGTTGGTATCAACAATCAGTGCAACGTTTTGAGTAAATTTTGGCACTCTGAACTGACTTTATTATGTTGGCTTGGTCACATCATTAGAAATAAGTGGATTTTACAAATATTTAACCAATGAAAAGGATTTAAAATAGCTTGTGACTAAACCTCGTAATTCAGTTGGATCCTCAAACTGTCAGTCAAACCTCATAACTCCATCCTGCTTCTATCGTGAATGAAGTGCAGCGCGCAGTTTGGAGATCTCTGCTTGTTTGCTTTGCAAACAACAACTGAAGAACTGATAAAGAGTTCTTAAAGATAAAGTAAAAAAGAACTGATGTTTGAATAAGTACTGTGTTCTCTTTACTCAAGAATCATTATGTCTATAAAGGCTAATGTTTTTTTGTATTTGAAGAGCGGAGAAGAGTCTTAGTATTTGCCGTCTAGTTATAGTCAATATACTGTTTTAAATATCCCGTTTCATCTATTATATCATGCTATTTTGTCCAAAACGAATGCGATGCACTGACTGCCTCAGATGCAGTTGTTCCAGTAACAGACAAAATATATCTGTCATTCACTGGTCAAAAACCTTGCAACTCCATCTGAGCTTAATTTTCATAAAATGTTAATATTATAATGACACATACATGTGTTTTTTGTTCAAAGTCTTTTTATTCATATTTTAATTAGTATAATATAACAACAATTTTAAAATCAGATTAAGATTAAATCAATTCTCTTGCTCCAGCAGAGCTCCCCATCCCAACTGCACAATTACACATTATCTTACAGACTATTCTGTACCATATTATTATGGCCTCACAGGGCCAGATAGAAAAAAAGGAGGGGGAAATAATAAAGAGAAATAACAAACAAAAAATTAATACAGAAAAAAATTAAAAAATACATTTTGATCCATTTGTAAGTCAGCACTGGCTGCCAAATAATGCAAAAGGTTTGAATACAGCCTTTAGTGGAGTACTGAATCTTCTAGTGCAAGATGATACATAAGATCTCTAATCCAATGACTAAAAGTAGGAGATCTGTCCTTCCACTTAAGCAATATAAGACGTCTAGCTAGAGAAAGCAATCATATTTTTAGCATCATTATCTAAACAGAGTTCTGTAGTCATACCAAATATTGCAAGAATGGGGGAAGGATTAATAGATACATGCAGAACTCCTGAAAGAAAATTAAATATTAATTGCCACTAGTTAACAAGCTTAGGACATGACCAAAACCAGTTGTGTATGATTACGACAACTCTACACTTATACACAAGGAATCTATATTTAGTGAAAATTTTGCTAATTTTGCTTTTGTCCAGTGGATGCGGTGAACTACTTTGAATTGAATAACTGATTGAGATCTTATTTATAATATCTTGCCATGCTTCTTCTTAAAATTGCAAATCAAGTTCACTTTCCCATTATTGCTTTGATTTTGTTAAAGATGTTAAATTCTATGAAGAAATCAAAGAGTATATCAAATCTATATTATTCTTGGAGAGTGCGCAGATTTTTTAAATTATATCAAGAAGTGATTTAGTAGGTAGAGCTGGAAAGTTACTAGTGTTAGAAGTCATAAAGCTCCTCCCGAACTTTGTTAATGAAACATCATTAAATGTGAGTACTACTTTTAATATAAAATCCAGTTTTAAGATGCCATTTGGCATAATCTGTGGGATTTTCTACTTATCAAAACTGTGCCGTGGCAACAAAAAAAGGTTGGGAAACATTGCTCTAGTGGCTCAAAAGGGGTCCTGACCAGTCCCTCAAGAACTACGGCTAAGTCCCACGAGGGGACTTTTGCTCTGAATGGAGGCCTCAGCCGCCTAGCTCCACAAATGAAGCGAGCGATCAGTGGGTGTTTCCCCATTGGAACCCCGTCAATCAGAGCATGGCAAGCCAATATGGCAACCACAAATACCCTGAGAATAGCAGGACATGTACCTTTTGACAACTGTTCGTGCAGAAACTCCAGCACTGAAACAATCTGGCAGTGAACTGCCAACTTTCAAAGACGCACAATATAAGGGCATAAATTCTTCTAGTGGAGCGAGCCCTGGCACTCAGAATAGTCTCTACTACATCAGCTGGAAGCCCAGCATCTCTTAGTTGGTCCCCCTCAGGACCCAAACGTGATGATTCCAAAGCTCAGGCCAGGGATGAAACATTGTCCCCTGCTACTGAGAGAGAAGGTGTCTCCTGACCGGAATCGCCCAAAGATGTGGGCGTCCTCGCCGTCAAGGATGGGATATTATTTCTGAGAACCAAGCTCTGGTCGGCCAACGAAGTGCTATCAGTAAGAGCAAGACCCTTGTTGACGGACCTTGGCTGGGACTTCCGGGAGCAGAGTGATCGGTGGAAATGCATTAAGATGCAGTCTGGGCCACACATGGGCCATGGTGCCAGACCCAGGGGGGCTGGGTGATTCAAAGAGAAGAAGAGGGCCCACCTCTGCTTTGTAAAATCTTTCCGAAATCTGTTTCCATTCCCTGTGTGTCATACCCTGTCTGGACAGAAATTCTGATCACATTTTCAAATGCCAAGGAATGTAAATCTGAGGGACTTGTCCGGAGCCCGCAGCAGAACCTGCTGCACTAGTCTGTTCAGACGGCGCAATCGCAGTACGCCTTGGCGATTTATGTAGGCGACTACCGTAGTAGGACCCGATATTGGTAAGCTTCACCCCCGAAAGCAAACCTCAGGAACTTCTTGTGTTGTGGCATAATTTCTATATGAAAATAGACGTCTTTGAGATCGCTTGTGACAAACCAATCTATGCATTTCAATACATCATCTTGTTGGGGGATGTTAAATGTTCTGTGTTCTGGGAGACGACAGGAAGCAACTGAACATTTAACACTGAAGGTGGTGGGGATGGAACAGCGGAGTCGTGAGGGTGTCGGAAAGGAGCTACATTTTTATATAAAATTGATACAAATATAAATGTTTGTGCCACATTCTCCTCCTAGGCTGCTGAGAATGGCAAGCTGGTCCCCAATCTCTACGAGGGGAGCATGACTCATTACTCACTACTCTACTCTCTCCGCTTTGGAGCCAGACCGGGTTGGGGCAGGGTGGCCGGTAGCCCTTGAGCTCGGAGAAACTTATCAAATGCGTCCTCTGCCTGTTTGCCTCCTGGAAGCTGCTGACCACTGCATTAACAGAGACACCAAACAGTCCAGAAGACGACACGGATACTCTTGAGCCACAGATGCCTATCCCTGGCGACCATAGCCGACATAGAGCAGCCAATGGCGCGAGCCGTTTGCTTAGTCGCCCGGAGAGACAGATCTGTGGCCCGGCGAAGTTCTGAAAACACCTCCTCATCAAGACTTCTGCTCGTGCTTAAATCCTTCAGCTGGTCAGCCTGGTATTCCTGTAACACTACCATAGTGTACAGGGGAGCACCAACCTGACCCGCTGCCTGAAATTACTTCCCCACCAGCATGGATGTTGTTCTGCACGGCTTGGTGTGGAGCGCTGGCTGATGATGCACTTCCAGGGGAGAGATAGCCTGCGAGAATCTCTTCCACCTGGGTTATCATCATATAACCACGTGCGTTTGCACCCACAATAGTCGAATGAACTGATGTCAAGGGCACAAAGACACGAGAGGAATACGAGTTTCCCCATGAAAGAGTGATCATGGAGATACCGACACTGAGGCCTCTCCTCCTGGCCACCGGACAGAAATCTGTCATCTAACTTTGAACGCTTTGGTGTCTCCTGCTCCTGTGGCCAGTCTAGTTCTAATCTGGCCACTGCATGAGTCACCACCTCGAGTAACTCCTCATCCGTTTTATCATCACGCAAGGAGCACATGGAAGTGGCACTCTCAAACTCCATCTCAGCTGAAGCAAGAGAGGCGGCATCCTCTGCCCGGTCCGAAGAAACGCCAAGGCGCACTTTGAAAGCATGTTCATCTGGAGAGAGCATGAAATAAAGAAAAGGACCTGTCTCTCGCTCTTCAGCCAGGTCAACCCGCGAGCCCCACTATCTTGATGTTGGGGCTTGCCCTTGGAAATAAGCGAGTCTAGCGCAGAGCTCTTTGATGGAAAACAACTCGCAGTGCTCGCACTTGCTTTCCTCAAACGCAAGAGCAGCTTGCTCTTCGCTCATTCGCTCAAAGCATAGCTCATGCGAGTCATAGTCAGGGATAGGCAGTGAACCGGGAGGCATGCATCTCCTGATAAAGTGGGACATGATGAGTTCTCTTTTTTTCTTTTCTATCAGAAAATACTGCACCCTAACTAACAGCCTAACTCCTAACAAAGGGATAGAGAGAGCAGAAGTACACACAATGCGGTCTCTGAAGACAAAGAAACCTGAAGGCACGTCTGTTTCACGTCTATTTATAGCCTCTCACGAGTGCGAGTCCAATGACATCATCGTCAGAGGTTATTTAAGGCGAGACACGGCAGGCAAAAACATAGTTTTTTTTTTACTGGTCAATTTTTTGATTTTTGGATATTTGTCTTCAATAACATGTCTTCTTTCAGACTTGTGTTGAAAAAAAGTCCGAAATACACATTTAGGTCTTTATTTTATTACACTTTGTCTGTTTGCGTCTGTAGATTTCTCATAAATTCAACAAAAGTTTGCGTTCTAAAGGGCCGTACACACCGGGACGAATATCGGCGCGCGTTATTCGCCAGCGTTTTTCAACGCGTTTTTTGTGTTCACACCCAAACGATTTTCGCTGACGATGAGCCGAGTGAACATGTAAATTCATTCCCTGACATTAGATGGCGCGATTGTCAAACGTTCGTGGGAAAAAGTTACAAGCCTATGTACATGAAAGACAATGAAGTAAAATGAAACTCACCATCAAGGCCCATTTACTCTGCAATACCACTCCATAACAGTTCTCTTTTATCAAGATTTTTGTAGTCGCGTTTGTCATATAACGTTAGTTCTTTATGTTCCGACACCAACGAGGCCAGCAGCTCTACATTCATCTTGCCTTGCATCTTCCTCGTCTTATTTCTTCCCAGCAGTGAAGACGCTATCTTCTTCGCCTGTATGTGTGCTCGGCAAGACCGTTTTGTGTTTGAGCGCCCCCAAGTTGTGTTTTACTGTAACTTCAGAAGCTCCAGACACGTGAGCAAAAGCGCCAATCTCATTGGTCGGATAGTTTTTGACGCGGCGCGTCAAACCAAAAAAACGAACCCGAGGCGTTTTTTTAAAAATGACGCTTTTACGCGTGGCGTTTTTCGCGTCGGTGTGCACACTCACATTGGCGCCCTTTGTTTAGTCACGAGGCGTTAAACGTCGGCGAATATCGCGCGCGAAATTCGTCCCGGTGTGAACAGGCCTTAAATCAACATGCTGCTCCGCGATCTCTGCCGTCAGCCTGTCATCACATGCACCGTTAGGAAGCTCTCTCTCTTGTGTACAATCCTGTCGGATCCAAATATGGTCATTTCCTTTTTATCAGCAACCAATCGTGAAAGTAAAAGGGCTGAATGCGCAATCTCATTGGCTGATGAAAAATCTTTAAAGCCCGTTTTCTCAAAATGACTTTTCTCTCATACTCCAAGTCCGAAATCTCCACTTCAGTAGCACCTATATACACCAAACTTTCCAGACTTGTACCTAGTTATATTATGAAGATATTTACAGAGGGATTTGTAAATATATTATTCCTAGCCTGATTTATATAACATTTTATTCCCAAAAACATGGCAAAAATAAATTTATGGCTATTGACAGTATTTTCTGATTTACAGGATAACAAAAGTAGATATCCATAAATCCCTCTGTAATTTTTTCCCATCTAATATGTGAACACAATGAAAAAATTATTTTTAACCTGGCTTTATCCAATACTCAGATATCGTTTTTTTTAAATATATGCAAATTAGTGCATATTTGATTAGATATTGCCTGATTTGCATATTTAAACATTACAGAAAACTTGTAATACATTTTTTTCTCATCTTAATGTAGGTAATCAACTGGGAAAGTTTCATGGTGATATCTGCTAGTTAAAATTTTTACCCTATTCACCTGTAGTGTCTCGCCTTAAGCCAAGTTCTTGGCGTGTTTGCCACACATGCTTCACAACCGGTTGAACAAAGAACGTTCTCATTAGTGTATGAAACACAGCATGGAGAGTAGCTTTTGATAGGTGTTACAACCCCTTGGCTCAAGGAGCAATAACATGAATGGGGAGGCCAAACACATAATCAAATTTGTACAAATAAGTATTTTAATTATAAAACAGACATAACTACATTTACAGTAAAAAATCTACAAACACAAAACAACCACATCAAGCCTTGGACTGGAGAGGATGAAAAGTCAGCATGTCCACCAAGCAACAAGACCAGCAGAGACCAAGCCCAATTGTTTTCCTCTCGAGGGTGAGAAAACCAGCATCTTATAAGCAGCATGGTTAATCAACCAGTTCTCCACACCTGCGACACATCAATTAACCTGAAGACACAAAAAGTGTTACCCAGAGAGACACCTACTGGCAAAACAAAGCACCACAGCCCCTTGGATCATCACACCTCCCTCCCAAAGACAGAGGCCCTTATAAAAGGTACTCTGTAAACATAATACAAAAACACATACAAAACATAATCTAATTCACAAAATGAGATTTAATCAGATTTAAAAATCAAACAAAACTATTGGATCCACTTACCCTCTCTCACTCACCACCTACCCTTCATCAACTCCACCTCGCAATGCTCTCAGGCGCATTGAGAACACAAATGAGGTGAAAGAAACAAAGACAAGAACCAACAATAGTTTTATAGATTACTCGTGAGCTTGTAACAAGGTATTTACTTTTCAGCTTCATGCGGTATTAGACGCAAGACCAACGGCCTTTAGATCCACGGTTTTAAACTTATTTCTCAATATGGGGCATTCCTTTTTCCAATGACCCTTTTCCAAACAATACCTGCAACTCAAATCCGGATCTACTTTTCCAGTGTACTCGGATTTGTTCGGACTCAGTCGCACTACATTTCCGCTACCATCTTCCTTTTTATAAAAAGAATCACCGGTGTTTTTATGAATTAGTACATATTCGTCCGCAAGAATGGCAGCCTCAGCAGCCGTTGTCACTTTATGTTCATTTACATACATAGCAACACGCTCTGGAATGATGTTTTTAAACTGCTCCAAAACTATTAGATTAGAAAGCTCTTCAAAGGTACTAACACACAATGATGTACGCCAACGATTAAAAAGACTTGCCAATTCCCTTGCCACTTCAACGTGTGTTTTACGCTCATCTTGACTCCAACCCCTAAACCGTCGCCGATACGCCTCAGGGACAAGTTCATAGGCTTTCAAAACAGCCTCTTTTACTACTTTATAGTTCTTTCGGTTTTCAGAAGAAAGGGAGATGAAGGCTTCCTGAGCTTTACTTTCAAAAACACTTTGTAGTAAGAGTGTACGTTCCGCGTCGCTCCAGCCTCTATCCTCAGCCAAGCTTTCGAACAGAGAAAAAAACACATCTGGATCTCGATCATTGAATTTAGGTAAGAGTTTAATCATCTGTACTAGACCGGTCATTCGATTTCCACTCGCCCCTGCAATTCCCTGATCATTTAAGGAATCACCATTACCACCAGAAAGCTTTCCTTGTCCGATCAAATGTAACCGTTCTGCGTCCTGAGCTAATTTCATCTCCTCCATTCTTTGTTGCATTCTGAAAGTTTCAAATTTGCGTTCTTGTTCTCGCTCTTGGCTTTTCAATTTCTGTAACTCAAGTTCTCTGTCCAATTCACGTTCTTTATTTTGTATCTTAAGGATTTCTAACTGTTGCTCATAGGTTAACCTTTTAGGATCTAACAACGCATGAGGTGTCGAAGTACCTTCAGGTATCACCTCCTCATCAGACTGTGACTCTGAAGTCAAAACCAACATCTCTCTTAATTTCTCCTCTACAGCCCCTCGCAGAGGTTTTACCTTAGTACTTTTTGTTAAAGCCAATTCAAAATCAAAATGTTCAGCTACTTTAAACAATTGCTCTTTTGAAAGACGCTCTAACTTACCCATCGTAGGAGCAACAATAAAATCCTGTAACAAATCCATTTTAATTTTACTTTGTTACTAAAAAGAACGTTTGAACAATAAAGTATATAATACTCACCAAAGCCAACAGATCACACTTCAACTGCCAGAAAAATTCGTTAAAGCCACCCCGTATCTAAATAATATACATACACAACTAATTATACTCAACCCTGGTCTTCGGCACGCCCACATGCAGCTCAACTGCTAACCAGTCTACCCGCGTCCGACGCACCAAAAACAACAAACTAAAATAAAAAAATAAAATAACAAAAAGCATTAAGCGCTCTTCAGCCTAACACGGGGTTATTTTTGGCTTATGCAGTCTAAACCGCAACATCTGAGCAATTTAGTGCAACCGCTGGACAATTCTCTCTCCAGTCCAAAGCCACTAATCAAAACAAAAATACTTTCATATGGCACTCCCCAAAACTTATTTTACTCAACCAATAATTAACCTAAAGAATAAACCAAACTGTAATTCTAAAGAATTACCCAAATCACAATTCTAATTAAAGAATCATCCAAATCACAACTCTAATTAAAGAATTGTCCAAATCATAATTCCAATTAAAGAACTATCCAAATCATAATTCTAATTAAAGAATCATCCAAATCACAACTCTAAAGAATTGTCCAAATCATAATTCTAATTAAAGAATCATCCAAATCACAACTCTAATTAAAGAATTGTCCAAATCATAATTCTAATTTAAGAACTATCCAAATCATAATTCTAATTAAAGAATTACCCAAATTATAATTCTAATTAAAGAATTATCCAAACCCTAAGCCAATTTAGTTAATCTCGAACGAGCCCCCATATGTTACAACCCCTTGGCTCAAGGAGCAATAACATGAATGGGGAGGCCAAACACATAATCAAATTTGTACAAATAAGTATTTTAATTATAAAACAGACATAACTACATTTACAGTAAAAAATCTACAAACACAAAACAACCACATCAAGCCTTGGACTGGAGAGGATGAAAAGTCAGCATGTCCACCAAGCAACAAGACCAGCAGAGACCAAGCCCAATTGTTTTCCTCTCGAGGGTGAGAAAACCAGCATCTTATAAGCAGCATGGTTAATCAACCAGTTCTCCACACCTGCGACACATCAATTAACCTGAAGACACAAAAAGTGTTACCCAGAGAGACACCTACTGGCAAAACAAAGCACCACAGCCCCTTGGATCATCACATAGGGAACTAAGCATTTAAATATCATTCTACTAAGACATATTATTGGGAGATAAAAAGTGACGACTGACTTTATATGCATTATATGTAAGGTCTGCTATATTATTAAAAAGATCTCAATGATTTACATTACAAGCTGTCAAATGTCTATATAAATATCAACAGCTGTACCAAATTGCTAATTTTTGGGCCTCTTTGAGAAAATTGAGGTGTTTTTTTTCCTCCGAGTGTGACGGAGCCAAAAAAGACGGATGTATCAAATATGATATTCAACAAAAACACATATGTAACTTTTTATTTATTTGATTGGTCTAAAAGTTCAATAAACTGTTCCATTAAAAAAATGAAAAAATATTTTTTCAAACTATTATTGCATATAATGCAAACTATTATTGCAATGTTAACTTGTATGGGGAAGTTGATTCCACCATTTGAGTGTGAGGACAGTGAAATAACAGGAGTTGCAGGAGTGAATACTAAAGCAGAATAGCACCTGTGGCTATACTTGAATAGTTGCCCTGATGAAATAATTTCTGAGGTGGCGGATGTTGTGCAACTGTATACCCTGCTTGTGGTTAGTATGCAAGCTGCAAACGTCACATTGCTATGTCAACACTGCGGCTTCCTGACTCAAATGGCTTTCAGTTTGCTCTATATTTACTTGCTGAATGTGGACATTCTGAAAATTATCTTGTGAGTTGTGATTGCTCTTTGAACCATCAAGAGGAGAATGTTCAAACTAGGGCACAGGTGCACTTTTAAAGCACATTTTTTACACAACTCATCTTCAGTCTCTGAAAGTTATGTCAGTCTTCGAGCGTGAGTACAACATTCTTTTTTCTGGTTTATCGTGTTTAATAACTCGTTTGAACATTAAGCACGTCCCCCGCTTTATTTTCTCATTCATACACTTTTTTTTTTCACCCTAACATGTCATTAATTTTAAGCAGTCCTGCACTGCATGTATTTACATACTGCGATGTGCATGATGTAACAAAGTCTCCATCAATAGACATTTATATCATCGCCCCAATATACACTCACCTAAAGGATTATTAGGAACACCATACTAATACTGTGTTTGACCCCCTTTCGCCTTCAGAACTGCCTTAATTCTACGTGGCATTGATTCAACAAGGTGCTGAAAGCATTCTTTAAAAATGTTGGCCCATATTGATAGGATAGCATCTTGCAGTTGATGGAGATTTGTGGGATGCACATCCAGGACACGAAGCTCCCGTTCCACCACATCCCAAAGATGCTCTATTAGGTTGAGATCTGGTGACTGTGGGGGCCATTTTAATACAGTGAACTCATTGTCATGTTCAAGAAACCAATTTGAAATGATTCGAGCTTTGTGACATGGTGCATTATCCTGCTGGAAGTAGCCATCAGAGGATGGGTACATGGTGGTCATAAAGGGATGGACATTGTCAGAAACAATGCTCAGGTAGGCCGTGGCATTTAAACGATGCCCAATTGGCACTAAGGGGCCTAAAGTGTGCCAAGAAAACATCCCCCACACCATTACACCACCACCACCAGCCTGCACAGTGGTAACAAGGCATGATGGATCCATGTTCTCATTCTGTTTACGCCAAATTCTGACTCTACCATCTGAATGTCTCAACAGAAATCGAGACTCATCAGACCAGGCAACATTTTTCCAGTCTTCAACTGTCCAATTTTGGTGAGCTCGTGCAAATTGTAGCCTCTTTTTCCTATTTGTAGTGGAGATGAGTGGTACCCGGTGGGGTCTTCTGCTGTTGTAGCCCATCCGCCTCAAGGTTGTGCGTGTTGTGGCTTCACAAATGCTTTGCTGCATACCTCGGTTGTAACGAGTGGTTATTTCAGTCAAAGTTGCTCTTCCAACAGTTTGAATCAGTCGGCCCATTCTCCTCTGACCTCTAGCATCAACAAGGCATTTTCGCCCACAGGACTGCCGCATACTGGATGTTTTTCCCTTTTCACACCATTCTTTGTAAACCCTAGAAATGGTTGTGCGTGAAAATCCCAGTAACTGAGCAGATTGTGAAATACTCAGACCGGCCCGTCTGGCACCAACAACCATGCCACGCTCAAAATTGCTTAAATCACCTTTCTTTCCCATTCTGACATTCAGTTTGGAGTTCAGGAGATTGTCTTGACCAGGACCACACCCCTAAATGCATTGAAGCAACTGCCATGTGATTGGTTGATTAGATAATTGCATTAATGAGAAATTGAACAGGTGTTCCTAATAATCCTTTAGGTGAGTGTATATTGTCCACACATTTGACATAAGAAGAGTTTACAGACGGTATGAGATGTAAATAGCGCCAACGTTATGGATATTTAAGTTTTTTTATTAACTTTACGTGTTTACATCGTTCGAATAGAGAAACTGGTAGTCAGGCAACAGACAGGTGGCCAATCCTGAGAGCGACGTCACTACATGCGTTCTACCAGCACGATTCAGGGCTGCGTTTCCCAAAAGCATCGTAAGCCTAAGAAGTTCGTAAAAACGATCGTACGACTGATCTTAATATTATGGTCTGTTTCCCAAAAGCATCGTAACTTAAGTAGCACTTGAAAATCTTCGTAGAACTACGAGTGCTCTGGAGTAATCGTAAATCCCCAAGTGCAACGTAAGAAGACAGATTTATGCGGTCTCCTGCTGGACAACCGGCAGATTACACTTTTATCTAGATTTAACAGATTACACTGCAAACTGAGTACAAATATAAGGTTTTGATTGTACTTTTTTATTGTACACTTTATTGTACTTTAAATGAATGTATAAATTAAATAATAAAAAAGGGAAGAAAACATACAAATCTAAATTAAATGAATGAACAAAAAAAAATCATAAAAGAACGAAGTAATGTGGGAAATATGCTTCAAAGACTGGGCAAAATATGGATGAATAAAAAAAAAAAATCTGTCAATGACTTGCTGACGTGCACGAAAACCAGCCATGTATTGGGCATTTCTTGCAGACCACCTTCCCTGATCTTTGAACACCCCGGGTTGCAGTTAGTTTGCAATGTCCACCCAGATGTTTTGTTTTTCCTTATTTGTATGGTGTCCTTTAAATCTGTTAAAAATAACATCTTTGTTTTGCTCTATCTCCTCTAAAATTAGGCCTACATTAATTTAATATTTTTTGATCACACATTTTGTCAGTAGGCTATCTCCGCCTGAATGTAGACTTTAGACTAGTTAGAGTCTAAGGCTAATCCACAGATGACGATTATTAGGTTAAACCTAATAATTAAGGCTAAACGTTCAGAATACGATTCCATATAAGGTTATATTTCAGCACTTCGCAAATGGACAGCGACTCTTAAGTAGCACGTAAAACGCGTTCTTGCGCGTTCATGTTAAGTGCATTTTTGGGAAACGCTCGTGGAATTGCTGCGAGCGTTCGTAACCTTGCACGTAGAAAGCGCTCTTAAGAGCTAAGATACATAGTTATCGGGAAACCCGGCCCAGCACAGTTATCCAACCGCCCTGAGAATTCCAGACTGTGAATGGTTTGTAATTTTGCTGTGCCGAACCAGGCTCAAGGGGAAATGTAATGGAACCATTCCTCACCGTTCTTAGAACCGTTCGGCCCGACGGTGGAAAAGCAGCTAATATGTTCTTTTCTGTGTGTTTTTTGTGTACTGTATAGGGTTCAAATTCTGTTGAATTTAAACATCTTATTTGTTTACAAAGTAACAACCCCAAACAATCAAGACAATGGTGAAAGAAGACAAAACTCTCTTTACAACACCCATAAATGAGAACAACAGAAGCACTCGGAGAACATGTTGAACTATATTGTTTAACTATTTCATCTACCTAAGAGAGGAACAGTTGATGCTCAGTTTCTACACTTACTGCCGTTGTGTATATCTTACTTCAATGGATGTTTTGATTTTGTTACTCCAATGTTAAGAAAACGCTTGCTTCACACAGTGATGTGAATGTCCGCTTGCTAACTTTTAATGATTGTTCCCATAGAAAGCTCTGTAAAGTAGGCTGACATGAGCACACAGGCTTCAATATAAATGATCCTTGCACTATAAATAGAGTATCTGTCTGTTGGAGAGCTAGTGTACGTGGGTGGAGTGACGGTATATTTGGGGCTGCTCAAATCAGAAGACTAAAGATTTTTACAGAGACTAAATTACTATCAGTTCAGCTATTATTGACCAGCCCTATTGTTCCATGTTGGCATAAAGTGTTATGGATTTCCTTGCAATTATAATTTCAGTCCTTTCTAATGTGAGAAACAGTTTGACAGTCAGGCAGAGCAATTATTTCTGGCACAGTGAAGACTTGCGGACAAGTTTGGAATGTGTGTGTGAGCTTGTTTCTGTTGGTTCGTGCTTGTGCGCACATACATATGCGTGGGCGCAAATCACAGATACACACATCCATATAAAATCTGGAAGTGAAAATCAGTCTGGGACTATTTCAAGAAACTGGTATTTGTTTTTTGCTAATATGTCACAATGGTCAACATTTTATGTAAACTCTTTTTTATTTTATTTTTTATTTTTGCCTGACACAAAACAGCCCCCAGCTTTGAAAATATATACCGTATATGTGTCACCACAACCTGTTTTAAAGGCATCACCATGGAGACAGAGCTGGGGAAGCTGGAAACAATGGCTTTTCTCTAGGATCTCTCTCTCTCTTTCTCTGCTGAATATGTTGCTCATAATTACTGCCTACAATATACATCGTGTCATGCCCTCGACAGATATAAAAGGGCTTTGGGAAGCCTACCATTAGTATGATGCCTGTGACATCACAAATGTGACCCTGGACCACAAAACCTACATGGGTCACAATTTTGAAATTGAGATTTATACATCATATGAAAGCTGAATAAATAAGCTTTCCATTGATATATGGATTGTTAGGATAGGACAATATTTGGCCAGGATACAACTATTTGAACATCTGGAATCTGAGGGTGCCAAAAAATCGAAACATTGAGATAATCGCCTTTAAAGTTGTCCATTTATGTTCGCGATTGTGCTGCATTCACTCACAAAAATAAATGTTTTATATATTTATGGTAGGAAATTTTACAAAATATCTTCATGGAACATGATCTTTACTTAATATCCTAATGATTTTTGGCATAAAAGAAAAATCGATCATTTTGACCCATACAATGTATTGTTGGATATTGCCACAAATATACCCGTGCGACTTGTGACTGGTTTTGTGGTCCAGGGTCACAAATATCAAACATACTCCGAACAATGATTCCCAAAGTGAACGCATAGTGATTTTAGTTTGTAAGGCCAAATGAAATGATTTCTGTGAAAATCATGTATTATTCAAGTTTTATGATATGATATGGCTTATCCCCCGTAAATGGTGGTGTAATTAGAATAAATATATTAAGAAATATTGAGTATTTCAGACCATGCATAAAATGTCTATACCTGACAGATATCACTGAAATACAGGTTAGAGTCCTGGGAAATTGTATGTCGTGACAGTCATGAGCACTGTATACCAGCAAGGGGAATTGTATGTCTGCTATTGTAGACTAGAATTTTGCATTCTATATGGGAAGTATGCATATTCAGATGCTGTGATTTTGTGTGGCATCGGGCTAGATTCAGAGATGCTGGATTTTGGATCATGATGGATTTTGCTGCAATATGATGATAATATATAGAAATTCAAGCATATAGACATGTTTAGTGATATGCTTAGTGAAACATTCAAGGATGGGAGAGGTGACATCTACTGAGAGTTCATCTGAAACACCACCGTTGCTAATGTTTCCTGTCAGATGTCATGATAGATTTGAAACGCTTGCATACATCTCAGAGATGGATCTGGAGATTAAAAGAAGTTATTTACCCGATAGTTTTAGCTGCTTGAAGTTTTTTAATAGTGCATTATGGGATTGCTTTGTGAATGTTGCACAATGCAGAGACATAATAAACAACATTTATTACAATTATTTAGAATTTTAATCATAAAATGATTTTGGACACTTAACAATGTGTGCATGTCATTACATTAGATAAAGGTGATTAAGTGTCCACATATTTTTGTAAATTCACCTTACATTTACTACTGTATGTAAATAATGAATGTAAAGAATTTTATTAAACATCATTTTATTTCCTTTCGACAGGGTGCAGGTGGAATTTTATGTAAATGAAAACACATTCAAGGAGAGGTTGAAGCTCTTTTTCATCAAAAACCAAAGGTCAAGTAAGTAAAATCTTTTGACCTTTTGAGCATTTACAATCACAGAGAAACCAACAAAGCAAAATCCATTACTGCAAGCATAAACAATTTTTATGGATCTCAATATCACTATAGTGTACATGTTCAAGGCCTCCATCATCCTAACAGAGAAGGTGACTGTTTTAACTGTTTGTTTGGATTTATGAAGGTACTGTAAGTTTGCAGGTTTGCCAGACTGCTGAATTATTTCTAATACATTTTCCAGATGAGTTTTATGGTGTGAATCTCCATTTTATAATTTACTTGCAGGTCTCAGAATACGCCTCTTCAACCTCTCCTTGAAGTTGTTAACATGTCTCCTCTATATAATCAGAGTCTCACTAGATGATCCAACTAACCAGGTCACATGTGCACGGTGAGTAAACATTAACTACTTAAAAGGATAATTCACCCAAATATGAAAATTCTGCCATCTTTTACTCACATGCACACTACCATTCAAATGTTAAAATATTTTTAAAAGAAGTCTATTATGCACACCGAGGCTGCATTTGTTTAATCAAAAATGCAGTACAAATAATTAAAAATGTTATTTGAATATATTACAAATATATAATGTATTCCTATGATGGCAAAGCTGAATTTTAAATCTCCAGTCTTCACTGTCACATGGTCTTTTAGAATATTATAATATTCTGATATGCTGATTTGATGCTCAAGAAAAAGTCTTGTTGCTATCAGTGTTGAAAACCATTGTGCTGATTAATATTTTTGTGGAAACCTTGATTAAAAAGATTCAGGATTCCCTGATGAATAGAAAGTATTAAGAATTTATTTGAAATAGATTTTGGTCACACTTTATACTAGGTGTCGTGTCGTATATTAACTATAACTGTACTTACACCAAAAAATAAGTACAGTGTATCTATTGTATTCATACTGTACTGCAAAACACTTTTGCTGCTATTGAGGTGGGATACGGGTAAGGTTAGGGACAGGTTTTGTGGTATGGGTATGTTTAAGGGTGGGTTAAGATGTAAGGGAAGGCTCAGCAGTGTAATTACAGCTGTAATTACATGCAGGGATTTTTTTTTGGCAATATGATTACAATGTGAAAACATTTATGTACACAATAAGTGCACTGTATCAAATGATCAATTTAAATGCTAATACATAGTAGTTAAAGACCTTTTTTACATGAACTGCCTTATTATACGACTGCATTCTTGATTGTGTATAAATTGCTTTTGTTCAGCCTGGTCCAGCTCCACTTCAGGTTTCATCCTCACTGGTGAAAGAAATCATTAGGTTACTTGCATAACCCAGGTTCTCTGAGAACAGAGCTTGCTATCTCACTATTGGAAATACCTCAGGCATGATAGACTATGGAAGCATCACATCTTTGTACCACATTACACTATGTCTGTCTAAAAGGCGGACGAATCACAGCTCATGACAAGGAGTCCACCCCCTCCCTATATACACCGCTGTGATCCCCAAAACGACCAGTGTTATGCGAGTAGGGAAGCTTGGTGAGATACCTCACAAGTAATCTAACATTCTCTTTCAAACAATCTCTCGGTATCTCACTATGGGAATGATATGGCCAATGCGCTTGCTTTCCAAAGTCGGCGAACAGACCCGGCAAGAATGAAAGATAACCTCTCATATTTCCAAAGAGCCAACTTCAACAACTGCATGAGCCATAGTAGGCGTAGTGACATCCAGACAGTAAAATATGAAAAAAGAGTGGGGAAGCCCAGCTTGCAGTTGCACACATATCTCCTATCGAAATCCCTTTAAACAATGCCCATGAGCTAGCCATACCTCTCATAGAATGGGCCCTTAAGCCCATTGGGGAATAAAGACCCATAGATGTATTGGTGAATTCAATCGTTTCCACTATCCAATGGGAAAGGTGCTGCGAGGAGAATGACTTACCCGTACCGCTCATATAGAACACAAAGTGTGCAATTTACACTCCTCCTCCTCCTCCTCCTCCCTTGACAAGATCCCTTGACAAGATCAGATGCAAGATCTCGCTTCGGTGGGACGACATCCTCTTATATGGCATTTTATGAAGGGAGTGAAACGTTGGTGACCAAGGTCACTCCCTTCATAAAATGCCATATAAGAGGATGTCGTCCCACCGAAGCTCCCTCGAAACCTACGTGGCAAGCTGAAATAGCAGCCAGATAAAGTTTAATAGTAGAAAACACACACTGAAAATGAATATGTAATTTGAAGGGGCTATAGCACTATGGATAGTGTTTATAGCTTCCTGGGGAAGCCCGAGCACATTCAAATTGAACTCCTCACTGGTCAGACCCAAAGATTGACCCATTCCGAGTGGTGGTGAAATATCTGCCCATGCTTGTGACAGCAGGTCCCGGCGCAATGGGAGTGGCCAGGGCTCTCCCTGAAGGAGCAGAACAATCTCTGCCAACCACAGCCTCCCCAGGCCAACGAGGGGCCATCAGAAATAGAAAAGAGTCTTCTCTTACTCTGTTCAGGGTGGTTGAAATTTGACTCAGCGGTGGGGATGCATATAGTAACACGTTTGGCCACATTTGTGCCAGCGCATCCACACCCAAAGGTGCATTTTTGTCCTTGAGAGAGAAATACAGTGGAATTTTGTGTTTGCCTGTGAGGTGAACAGATCTACAGCAACCTTGCCATACCTCTTCCAAATCTGATCTACCACTTGTGGGTGAAGTGCCCATTCTCTGTGTAACGGATTGCCCTTTGAAAGGAGATCCACTCTTACATTCAGGACTCCTGGGACATGTGTAGTGCTAAGCGAGCTGAAGTGAACAGTGCTTCAGACAATCAGCATGTGGGCTAAATTATGCAGTTTCAGCGAACATGTTTATTAATATATGCCACCAGCATCATGTTGCCTGTCTTGACCAAATCCCTTTACAAACAGCAGATAATGTTTCAGGGTCACTGCATATTTATATGAAGTTTGTGAAGCTGGGGCATCCAGCGATCTGCCATAAATAAAACAGCCCCCCAGCCCATCAGGGATGCATTCGCTGTCACTATCTTTGCAGAGACACGCCTCCCATTTGAGCCACTATCCGGAATACACAGGGGTCTCAACACTGATGAAGAGCCTTTACGTATTCCGCTGATATTCTCACCCGCAAGAGCCTTTCCAAGCCTTACCTCCAGTCCAGCTAAGCTCCCAGCTCCTCCAATAGCTTGGCTTGATAGGCCATCAGCAATGAAGTTGCCTTAAGTGTCCGCACAGATGATTTATATATCTTCTGGTACATGGAAGCAGTGAAGCGTTACATTGTCCAATGGAGGGAGGGACTGGTAGATGAGAGAGTGGTCTGCCTGTTTGGATGCAGGTGGTGAGCCACTGACTGTTTGACCGTCGGAGGGTTAGAGAGCCCAAGCTCCTCCATCCCTCTCATATCAATTGAAGAGTAGTTCACTTGGTGAGAAGGGAGTTTTCCCATCATAAATATCCCTGGTTACCGTCCACCATCTTAATTGCCACTTGGCCTGCTCATAGGCCTGGATGTTTGGGCCGCAGACAGGATAGCATTATCCTCCTTATTATCCGGCTCATCCCGGAGGAGGCAAGCTAACATCTCCTCATCATCTCCCTCCACCCCAGCTGTTGGTCAAAATACGACGTAAGCTCTGGGGACTCAGCATCCATGATATCCCCCCATGAAGATAGGTCCTGCATGGGAGAGGGTTGAGCCTAGAGCCCGACCGATATGGATTTTAGTTGGCCGATACGGATACAGATATTAGGGAGTACAAAAGCCCAATATCGATATATCGGCTGATATTATTAATGTGTATATTATAGTACAGTACCAGTCAAAAGTTTGGACACACTTTCCCATTTGTGTGTCCAAACTCTATAGAGAATACAGTATACATAAACAGAATAAATATACATAAACACATTTATTGCAATGATCACTTAAATGTGGTGATCAAACCCTTATGATTGAATGAGAATGATACATTTGAACTGGAACCAAACTAGTTTGCATTGCATATTCTATTCTATGTTATATTCTAAATACTGTAGCATAATCTTCACCAATGACTTCATATTTTTTTATTTAGTAACGTTATATAAAAAATAACATAATGTAATGAGTGTCACTGGCAAAACTTAAAAAAGCTTATTATCTTCTATTATTAGTCTTATTTACTCTAGTCTCTACCAGTGGTGGAAGAAGTACTTAGATCTTTTACTACAGTAAAAGTAATAATACCATAATGAAAACATGTTCAATTACATATGTACTTTTACTTTAATACGATTTTAAATAAGTAAGTAGTCAGCTAAATGTACTAAACGTGAAAGTAGTACATATTATGCAAAATGCACTACTAAATGTAAATGGAGCGTGCTTTGCTACAAGCATTTTATCAGCGCTATATGTAAAAAAAAAATAAAAAAATAATCATATCAGCGGCATATCTGCATCATATACGCCGATGCCGATCTGTGACAGGCTCATATTGGCCGATAAAATCAGCAGGCCGATAAAATCGGTCGGGCTCTAGTTGAGCCCCCTAAGCTGAAGGAAGAATAGTAGAGAGACAGGAATCATCTTTAAAATATGCATCCACCCGAAGCCTTTTTTTCCAAAATCCTAGCCGGCATTACGTGACAGTGAGCACAACTTTCCACATCAACCAGTGCGGACTGAGCATGCTTGACACCCATACATACTCAGAAACGTAACTCGCCTTGTTAGCTAGGCTAGGACACAACTCTATTAAAAAGCGAAGCAGAAAAGCTCAGTAACAAGCAGAGAAACCCACAACGTATGGTATCTGCACTACTTTGGCAATGTCAACATTAACATTACATTTGTGAACTGGAGCAGCGCAGCCTAGGTGCTGAAGGAAAGTCTTCATAGGGAAGAGAACAAGAATGCCGTTTTTGGGATCACTGCGGTATAGTGAGGGGGTGGGCTCCTTGTCATGAGCTGTCATTGGTCCGCCCTCCGGACAGACGTGGTGTTATTGGTGCTTCCATAGTTTATAACGCCTGAGGCGTTTCCTATAGTTAGATACCAAGCAATTGTTTGAAAGAACCCACTCTGTGTGATCCTGGAGCGAGAAAAAATGAAGACATTCTGACTTAAAGACCTTTGTTCAATGCAAAATAAGACAATCCTGTTTCCATTCACATACTGTGGAACCTTGTTAACACAGAACAGCAGAATAATACAAACAGCTAAATGTCACGCAAAATATCAGCAATCTTTGAACACTGCATGTCCAATCATCTTAGAGGACCCGAACTAACTGTTGTATAATGATTTTTCTTCAGCTCTTCCATGAAACAACAACAGCATCTCACCAAAACAAAACACATTACAGTACATCTCAAAAGTGTCGTTTAAATTGCTCTCAGGATAAACCCAGACTACTTTGTCTGAAGTGTCCATTAGAGTCGTCTCAATGCAAGCACCAAGAAAACATTAAGAGACAATTAGGCTCAGTGTGTGTGTTAGTAGGTGACAGAAAGAGAGAGCTGTGTGCACTTGTGTGCAAGCACGGTAGGAGAGGAGAGGGAGCCCTACTAGCAGCAATCAAATAAGAGAGAGGCAATCTTACGCTGTTATGTATGTTAGAGCCAGCAGGCATGATCCCTCAGCTTTTCAACTCTGATGTCTTTCACTTTTATGTCTGTTGTGTACTAACTGCCTGTTATCATGATTATAGGAAACACTGCACAAACATCACAGATGCCCTTTGCAGCAAAGCCTGTGCAAACTACACAACAAACCTGACCACAGATCCCCCGCAAATAAACTGGTGAGACCTGTCTGAACTTAGATATTATGACAGATGACAAATCAGATCACAAATCAACTTAACTAAATAAAGTGTGTTTGTTCTTGAATATTTTCTCTAATTGTCTCACATTTGTTTGTGTTTCTTGTGCTGTTTCTTGAAGGGAGTTAATATTTTGGGTGAATAGGAGAGTTCCTGTATGGGCAATACAGGTAGATTGAGATTTGTTTTTATAAACCACACTCTTAAAAATAAAGGTTCCAGGTGGAACCAAAATAATTTTACAGTGTGACTTTAAAGGGGACCTATTATGCCCCTTTTTACAAGATGTAATATAAATATCAGGTGTCCCCAGAATGTGTCTGTAAAGGTTCAGCTTAAAATACCCCACAGATCATTTATTATACCATGTTGTAAATAGCCATTTTTCAGTGGAAGGAAAAACATGCTGTTTTCGTGCATGTATCTTTAAATGCAAATGTATTGCTGCTCCCCACCGTTTTCCAGAAGAGGGCGGAGCCTGTACAGCTCGTGCCTCGTATGCTCTGCCAAAAACTAAAACATCTGTTTGGATTTGATCACGTGACATTGCAGCTCTTCATCATCATGAAAGTTTATTATATGCATGCGTTTTAACACTAGAACCGCCAGCAGGTAAAATTTACCATGCACATGATTACTGTTTTGATATGGCTAAAAACCGTATTATGTCACTGTATTATGCCCCTGTCTTCACAAAGTAATGTCTAGAGTCATGAAATGATTATTTTTAGTCATCAACTATGTTTTTGTCCTGTTGTTTTATGTTCAAGGCTATTTTAAACAAGCGACACTAATCACTTTTCTTAATGGTGAATATTGGCTAAACCAGCCTGCAATGACAACGAGAACTAGAGGGAAATAAAGACATATTTGGGTGGTGTAATATTATAATAAAATGTCATTAATCACATATTAGGATAACCCATGTTATTTAAATGACTAAAATAGACAATAAAGAGGAATAATAATTCACTGCACTGGATAGGATGTATGATGCAACGACAAATTCAAGCACACATTTTCAACTAATTCATTATTAATTTGTTTAGTTATATCATTTACAATTTGAATAAGAGAACAACACAAAAAATAAAATCTGATTTATTCATTACATCATAGATCAGAAATATTTTTTTTTCAGGAAACAGGTACACTTGAATAGCACCACAGTAGCGATACAAATTGCAAAAAATAAATTAATAATAATTAATCGAAAGTTTGAACATTTTTATTTGAATCTGTTGTGTGTGACGGATTACAGTAAGCCTACACGTTGCTCAAACACAGCGTGAAAATTAAGGCATTATATATTGGTAAATTTGACCTGCTGGCGGTTTTTGATATAAATGCCCCGTTTTTAATCTGGTTTTATCTAAACAATTTTTTATCAACAGGGGATTTAAATAACACAATTTTAGTAAAAGTCAATGACTGGGAGACTTGAATATTTGATTGTAAATCTGTTATGTACATTTGAAAAACAGCTGTCGGTAAATCTAAATTCATAACTCATAAATCAGTCTAAACCACACAGAAAGCTGGCTGTCAGACAGAGCGTCTCGTGAATAATTAAACTAAGTTCTCTTTCATGTGTTATTGACCTTAAACTGTCAAATGCACAGTGAATGTAAACAGCAAGTAAAGAAATGATATGTGTATTTTAGATCTGTGTATTAAAGTGAAAGCAGCATAATATACAGTACTGTTATATGCTGTTAATATGAATAAAAAGAATAATAATAAAAAGAAAAACAGAAAACTCTTGATTGAATTAACTTTAGTAGCTTTAATAAGAACACATTTCTTACTTGAATGCTGCTGTAAAATGCTCTGGCGAGGAGATAAACATGGCGGACTGTGTACAGCTCACACAGAGCGGGGTAATAATAATAGGGCAAGTCCGCCTAAGCATATTTGACGTCACATATGCTAGAATCTGCAAACGGCTAATTATGGGGATTACAAAAAGAGAAGTGGGTGGATTTTTACCATTATAGGGTGGTTGTCTACACACATTTATATTCAAACACCATGTAAAAGTGAATTTTGCATAATAGGTCGCCTTTAAAGAACATTTTTACATTGTAAAACAAACTTTTTGTAATATATATGCCTAGTGGTTTAGAATCAGAATCAGAAAAGCCTTATCTCTACTGGGGGTGTAACATTGCTTTTATACATCAGTTCAATAAACAAGAAGTTAATATTGAGTTTTATTTTAGACACAATATTGCCAGGTTCTTTCTGTTTTTACTCCTCCAACAAAATAATTCCAAACTAAGCCAAAGCAACTGTAGAAATGTTTCATTCCTGATTTAATCCGTTTTTTTCGAAAACATTGATTGAGTGAACGATTAAAAACAGATTAAAGTGAATTGAGTAAAAACAGTAACTTGTTTAATTCCCGAATGAATTAGGTGCTTTGAATGAAGCAGCTGCAATGACTCAAATTAGAAATCGCATTTGGACTAATTGGTTTAGTGAGTAATTCAAAGAATATACATCATAAAATAAGTCACTTGTTTGGATCCTTAATAAATCAGTGTGTTTTGAATGAATCAGTTGAGTGAATTAATGACTCTCTTATAAAGACTGTGTATTCTCGCTATTAATTGGCATAATGGAATAACCTGCATAACATTTTTTAAATACCCACCACTACATAGACTGACTGTCTGTCTGGAACACAGACTAACAGAATGATATAAACTTTATATAAAGTTCACCAATTACTCTCTCAGTCGTCGTGTCTGTCCGTTGCAATCTTCTTTCGTCCTGTTTGCTGCCTGAGACAGTTCTAGAGGACAGACCTTAGGAGGGTTTTGCATTAATGAACCTTTATTTTTAAGAGTGTACATCACTTTTGACATTTCTTTATGACTACTAATTACATCTCTCACTCTGATGGAACTCAGACTGTGATAAGAGTTATTTCTCATTAGACTCTGATATTGATACTCTGCTAATCAAAATGTTTCCTGCACCACAGGTTACAGTGGCCTTAATTAGCTTCTTGCAAGCAATGCTCCTGGTGTATCTCAGCTATAAGGTAAGATTATTGTCATTATTATTCTGCCCTTGTGAGCTTTCTTACCACTGATCTAAATTAAATCTGATAATTTAAGCTCCTCTTGGGCTACTAAAGGGTTCCTTTGTTTCTAGTTTCCCTATAATGGGAAGTGTTCCTCGCTTTTAACAGAAAACATTTCTTCATTGATTTATCAAGAAAAGGCGTTTTTTTTTCTGTTGTTGGGAGATGAAAGTAATCTTTGTTGTAATTAAAGGCTGCATCCCAGTTTGCCCACTTAATGTATATTATGCTTAGGCTGTATACACTTTTCTGGGAAGTCAATAGGTGTCTGACATATACATAGTTGTCTCTGCACATACAGTAATAGTGGGATATAAGACAACTTGTACACACTTCACCTATAAACTGACATACTTTTAAAATTTGTTAAGATCCCCACACAGCAACCTATTTACAATACAAGTACATTTGACTATTATCACACTGTAATTTGGGATGCACTAATTCCAATTTGTCAACAACTGTTAATGACAGATATGCAGTAGTGAATTAGGATGCCGACCGTTTTGTGTTCTGATTTATTTAATTGTTTTAATGTGCATGTTAGTACTCTTTGATTCTTCTGCAGTGTAACTTATATTTGTTTAATTTCTAGGGGAACATTTGGGAGCAAATTTTCCAAATCTCCTTCATCATTGAGATGATCAATACAGTGCCATTTATAATTACAGTAAGTAATGAAGTTTCTGGTGGACACAGAAGCACGTATCAAGTTGCTGCCCACACAAAATCTTTGTTGATAGTAATTGTTGAGTACTGTTATATTGTTGTGATTGAGTGTAATTATAAGTCGCCATTGATACCTGAAAGTCAGTTGTGAGAAGGAATGATAATTACTAAAATGTAACAATTAGCCAAGTAACAAATAGCCATTTTTTGACCTGCAGTCATTGGGAACAAATTATAGGTTGTTTTAATTATTTTGTGCTTATGGCATTACAGATGTAAAAGCTATGGAAAAGCACACAGATTTATTTATTCTATTTTTTTGTAGATCTTTTGGCATCCGCTAAGAAACATATTTGTTCCTGTGTTTCTTAATTGTTGGCTTGCCAAATCAGCGCTGGAGAACATGATTGTAAGTATCCTGTGCTGCTGTGTTGTACATTTTACATGCCTGCAGGAAATCTTATTGTCCTAGCAGAATAACATCGGTGTTGTTTGATGATATTGCTGTGTTGGGAAGCTTTACTTCATTATGCACTTGACAAATGAAAATGCATCATCAATGAGCAAAATCTGAGAGGGTGCCAGCATTCCCTTCTGTGCCAGATGGTCAGGTCAAATGGCCAGAGAAAACCTGGCAGGGGGAATGTCCTTTTACAAATGCTTTAAGCAAAAGATATTAGCAAAAGAGAACGCTAACAACCACTAAAATGTGACACTGCCTTGAAGATCTCTCCGTTTTACCCCCCATACTTTCTTAAAATATATTTTCCTAGAGAGATGATAATTACCAAACTAAATAAAGGATCCATTTAAGTCCTGATCCCTTGGTCACGGCATTGTGATTAAAGGTAGGGTAGGCAATCTCGGAGAGACTAGCAATAGCAAGCTAGCTTTGAAAGCAATAGATCCCACCCTCCCTTCAGAACGTCTCCAAAGCCACGCCTCTAAAACACATGAACTCACACAGCAGAGTTTGCAAAGAGTCAGAGACGAGAGATGCCGTTAAATTACCTCTTGTCTCAAACCACATAATATTTAAATAATAATGAATGTAAACAACTTACAGAGCTCTGACTTGTACCAACTGACTGCTGCAGATTCATGTCGGCATTAATAGTGTTGACACTATCGTGTTGACGTGAACAGCTCCGGGTAAATCACGGGTTGCCATCTCGTAATTACGGTTACGATGACGTGAACGCAGCATTGGCCCGTTGTTTTGGTTCAGGAAGAACTGTAAAAGGCGGCTGCTGTTTGTCAAAGATGATGTGTGATAGGGTGACCAAACGTCCTCTTTTGCCTGGACATGTCCACTTTTTACGTACTGTCCGGGGCGTCCGGGGTGGTGGGGGGGGTTATAAATTCATGAAAATGTCCGGTTTTCACTGTTTCAAGGGACCATTAAGCGTGTACTTTAAATTGACTGGCGCTTGTTTTTGCACACAATACGGTACTTTGTTGCGTGACGTAATTCCCGAGAGGCTGCCTTGTGGGTGGCTCTGGGACGCACACATACAGCAGAGCAGAGCAAACAGCGGAGACAGATTGCACACAAAATGCCGAAGCGTAAGTGCAGCTTCACAATTGAACTGCAAAAAAATGTTTTGCCACGTACCGTCACGTCGGGACAAGTGGGAGGCGGAGTGCACCATACGGTCAAGTGCGAGATAAGATGTAAGTAGCTAACAGCGTAAAAAAAAAGCCCAAATGTAAACTCACAGATGATTTACAGAGAAAATGTCTGTGTTTTCGTTTCGGTCGGGATCCGTGTAAGCAGAATGCATGACCTGCAAAGCTGGCACGTACGTGTCAGTGTCAAATAATGGTGCTAGCGACCTAGAAGCCCACGTAAAGTATAAAAGAGAACATCAGGAGGATTGAAATTATTTTTTATTGAAATAGTGTAGTAGATTTTTTATTTTATTTTAACCTATGGCCACGAAAAGAAACAGTCTCATTTTTCTATAGCCTATATATATTATTCTATTGTTGCGGGCCAAACGTTGAATGGAAAGGATGTATTACTTTATGTATTAAAGTACAATAACATAGTTGCAAGGTTGTGAATGCATTTGTCAAGTATTTTTTTATGCATTCACCCCCAACCACGCCCCTACCCCCTTAACCACGCCTCCCCCAAACCACGCCCCTGTCCTCTTCTCTGAAAACTAAAATATGGTCACCCTAACGTGTGATGTCTATTGACTGGCAGGTAGGACATCGTATCATAGCATTCAGTCATTGCATTGGACAGATTTTTTTTGTCCTGAGACTTCCACAGGAGATATATGTACATGTTTTAATATTAAGACCACTTCTATTTTTTGATTGCTATCAGGATGTGAAGAGAGTTTTAACCAGTATAACAAAAAGTGTTTACAAAAAAAAATGCCTACCCTACCTTTAACATACATGTAGGTCTATATCTCATATATAGCTGAGCAGTACAGTTATTAAAGGGCATTTACATTTCCTTGTATATTTTGCTCTATTAAGGTCAGTGGAATAGAGGTTTTAATTGCGTGATGAGCACTAGACCTGATAATGAAGGTTATTAAGTTATTTTTAAAGCAGGCTTTTAAATAGGCAGACTTTTTTCAGAACTGGGCTTTTACAGATAGCTCACGTTGCCTGCATTGTGTGTGTGTTATGCTTAGTCTCTTGACGAAAGAGATCTCTCTCACTTATCTCTGTTACTTTCTAGAATGATCTCCATCGTGCCATTCAGCGCACACACTCTGCCATGTTCAACCAGGTCCTCATACTGATCTGTACACTGCTCTGTCTGGTCTTCACTGGGTAAAGCTCTTTGATATCTTGATATCCCTGATGGGGCTTTTGCCTTTTATAGGCTTGTATCTAATGCTGCAGATCTGAAACCTGTTAATCCAAATTAACCTTTTTTTTAAATAGTGTCAAAACAATGCTACCATTTTTTGGGGGGGAATATTGAACGAAATCTACTGAGTATTTAATATAGCACAACAGTCACAGCTCCCCTTTTTCAGAAGTCTGGGTTCTGGAAGTATTTTCCCATTCATTTTCTCCGTAGGGATTTACAAAGAATCCTTAGTAAAGAGATGTAAGCCATAAAGCACCCAGCTCTGAGATGAATCACAATATCACAAACTTTGTTTTAAACAAAAGGTCTGAGAAAAAGACAAAGGTACAAGACTGTGAAATTAACATCTTTTATAATACAATGTGGGTCACCAAGTAATATAATCGTACAAATACAAAAATAATCGTTTATTGCAAATAGTCAAATATATGATATAAATATATAATTGTATACATACATAAATATATATAAAAACAGAATACAAAGAATCCCAAAATGAATCTACATGTATTACATTTCCCATAAAAATATTAAGCAGCAGAACTGTTTTAAACATTGATAATATTTGAATTATTTCTGAAGGATCATGTGGCACTGAAGACTGGAGTTATGGCTACTGAACATAACATTTTTAAATATATATATTTTTTAAAACTGTTATTTTAAATTGTAAATAAAATGTCAGTAAAATGTATATATTATGGTTTTTATTTAAGTATATAAGTCTGTCTTGAACAATATATACTTTTTATGTTTAAATAAAACACTTTCTCTATGGAGAATGTAAATGGTAGGCCTATTTTGGAACCCAACTGTTGAACTCTATTTGAGTGCATAGGAAATGATTGAAACTCTTAGTTTTCTTCAAATTTTGTTGCTTTTCAACAAAGTATATTTTATAGGTCCTTAATTAACCTCTTGTTATTATCCTCATTAGCCTATGTTTTATTCTGTATTAGCATATATTTGCATATATATTTGATACCCTTTTACCAATATAAAGGGACATGTCAGAATAAAGTTCTTACCTAAGGACTACAACTCCCACAGAATGTGAGTTTACATGATGAATCAGACAACTTTTATAGTCCTTACGTATTTACATTGTTAATTAAATTGGTTTTAAAATTCCCTTTTGAGGTATGACTCTGTGTCAATTTGTTTTGTAGAACAAAATGGGAAAGTCTCTTGAAATAATGCTAACCACAGACCTCATTTTGCTCAAATCGAAAACCGCTATTTTAAAAACCCATTCGAAATTCCTGAGGGAGCCCCTGGTGAAATGGCCTTCTGGGCAAGCCTACAAATTGACATCGTGACTGAGCAGCTCTACTGAATTCTATTCATGGAATGTCTTTCCAACTATAAAAGTCCCATGATGCCGAATTTATTTTAAGTAATGTATATTTTCGAAATTGTTTCCTGAAATGTTTTGTAATGCTCTTTAGGGCTTGTGGGATTCAGCATCTCGAGCGGGCAGGAAAGAGTCTCACCCTCTTCGACTCTTTATATTTCTGCATCGTCACCTTCTCGACTGTTGGTTATGGAGACGTCACACCCAAAATCTGGCCTTCTCAGCTACTGGTGGTCATCATGATCTGTGTGGCTCTTGTGGTGCTGCCATTACAGGTGCCACGATCAGCCCACGAACAGCACAATCAGCAGCTTCCGTATTAATGTTCTCTCTATTAACTATGACTTTTGCCTAAATAAACTCCTAATTACTGCTTATTTATGAGTACTGAATGGATGGTGATCCAACCTCGCTGAGCACTTTTTGCTTTTCATTTTTTAGATGATTAAATAAGAAATGAGTGGAACTAGTAAAAATGTACTGCATTTACACAGTACTTGCTTTATGTCTCTCATTTCAACACCAGTTTGAGGAGTTGGCGTATCTTTGGATGGAGAGGCAGAAGTCAGGTGGAAACTACAGCAGACACCGTGCTCAGACAGAGAAACATGTGGTTCTCTGTGTCACTTCACTCAAAATAGACTTGCTCATGGATTTCCTCAATGAGTTCTATGCCCACCCGAGACTACAGGTACATGCATAAACCCGTATATGTGAGTGTTTATTATTGTTCTGTGTATTGCTGATATGCTAAGCTAGCTCAGTGTGTGATGGTGGTATTAACATTTCTCAAATGTCTAGGATTATTATGTGGTGATACTCTGTCCCACGGAGATGGACATCCAGGTGCGGCGTATTCTGCAGATCCCGCTGTGGTCTCAACGGGTCATCTACCTCCAAGGCTCTGCACTGAAGGACCAAGATCTGATGAGGGCCAAGTAGGTTGTTCATTTGGTCACACTTTAGTTTAGGGTCAAATTCTCATTATTAACTATAACTTGTGCCTCAATAAACTCCTAATTACTGCTTAAGAATAGTTAGTAAGGTAGTAGTTTAGTTTAAGTATTGGGTAGGATTAAGGAATGTAGAATACGGTCATGCAGAATAAGGCATTAATATGTGCTTTATAAGTACTAATAAACAGCCAATATCTTAGTAATATATGCATATTATAAACAACTAGTTAATAGTGAGAATTGGGCCCTAAACTAAAGTGTTACCATTTATTTTTTTCCTAAAAAAGTCCCTTGGTTAGATGTTGATGCATTTTTCTCATGATTAAACAAAGAAGATAAAAGAGCTAAGAAATGAAACAAATGTAATTGTGGATAAGCTTTTATAGAAGTGTCATGTTCATTTACATGACCATTCAGATTTAAAATTTCAGTGTATTTTAAATGCAGCTTTGAAACAAAAATTTTCTTTGAAAATGATGTTGGACAATTATTGTTGGTTAAAAAAAGCTGTTTAAATATTTAGTTCTGTCGTGGAACTCTAGATGGTGCTGGCAAACTGCAAGCAATCACACCTTTACCACATGGCACAAGCCGATTGGCCTCTGCTGATTCTCCTGCCATTGAGATTGCTTGCTCATCATTTAAATAGTCTGATTCAGCACGCTATCAGAGTTACTCTGAAACCCTCCACCTCCCCAGCTCCACCTGTCTAGATCTGCTATGGTATTTATGTATGTCTATTTATGCTGGAGCAGCATATCTTACGTACTGTATCACATCAGCGAGTCTGTGCATCTATTGGCAGTAGCAAGTCCATACTTGCTCTGCAGCAGCAGCAAAGATCTAGTCCACCAAGACCAAATACATTAACATTCCCCTATTCATTAACATGCCAAAACTACTCCGAGAGTTGTCATGATTGAAATTTATTCAGTGTAATCCCATCACTTCTTCCACAGATCATTTGATTTAAACTGATTGTATATCTAACCTTGTTTTGCACAAAACTCAGGTGGCGTTTTGTCCCATGTGGAACAAAATGTCAAAAATGTCCTCTTCCACACTAAACAAAAACTGTATTTCTCTTTTATTTAAAAAAAATTGTAATGGCACTTAGTGTGCCAGGATCGAGACCGATGACGAAAGAAAATTATGCATGTAAACCCTGGACTTTTTTTTTATCAAAGTCGCCTTACAGTTTGTTCGATTTGAGGTTATGACTCTGTGTTTGAGTCTATGAGAGAGCAATTAAGTTGACAGAGAGATCAGTCTAATATATCTGCAAATTGATCTGTATAGCTGCAAGTGATTTCTTCCTTTTCAAATCCTTTTTAAATACATTAATACATAATACTATGACTAAATTACTGAGAACATTTGAGAATTGACCTCCGAATTAATAGTGTCAGAGACCTTCATTTCTCGTGTTTCCTGTCTGCGAGAGCTCTTGTACATTCATCAGTATGTTAAGAGTTGTATTCACCAAAAATATTTAAGGACAGAAGAAGATATGGTGTGCAGTTCTTTAATTGAACAGTTTTATATTGAGCGAGATGACTTTGCAGCCCCGTTACCTATCAAATGTAGACATTATAGTACAACTTGCAAGAACGGCAATTGTGGCAGTGGGATTTGTGTCTCACTATAAAGTGCACAGCAATGCTTCACCGGTAATGTTTGGCCTAATGGCGGGCTAAGCAGTTTAGCTAATTAAATGATCAAAATCTCATTCTTCTCTGTGAAAGACAACTAGTGTTTCCGGCTTTTCAGAGTCTTAAGAGTGAAAGAGCTGTTAGTAAACTTGAGTCATAAGAATGATGTCATATTTTAACAGTGATATACAGTACATCAATGTGTCATTTCTATAATTTAAACTAGCGTAGGCCTACTGATTAACTGTTTCCAAATGGAAGCTTTGGACAGCCTCCCAAAAAACTAAATTAGTCTGTGTGGAAAAGTGTAGAGTAAACCTGCAAGCTCCACCATCAGAGCCAAATCTGACACCAGTCTCAAGCCCATCTGTTCCTTATTAAAGCAGCCTTGAAATTTAAGGATAATATATGTGCTTTTTCTTGCAATGTAACTACATTTAAAATCTAACATATTCCTTCATTATAAATGCAGCAAATCTGTCTCAATATGCCTACTTCATATTCCAGTGCATGAATTTCTCATAAAACTCAGTCTGTCTAAAGTTTCTTGGTCAGTTGTGTAATCTCTGTTTTGTAATTGGAAGGTTGGAAATGAAAGGACTTCATGAGGAGATTGGCTTTTTTTGTTAAAAGTCTCTATGCAGAAAAAAAGGCTTTCTAATTTGTTTAATGTGTTCGTTGGTGCTGCATATTGCTGGATGAATTATGCATGTTGTGAGTGCTTTAATTTGTTTTGCCAATAGGAATTCCTCACAGTATAGTATGTCTTTCGTCTTTAAATTTCTGGGTTTTAAGCTCTATCAAAAGCAACTGTGACTTGTCCACATGTCAATGTCGATTTGTTTTCTAGCTGTAATTCACTCAATTGAAGTCTATACGATCAAGCATTCTCAAGGGTTTAAAAGCAGAAATGTGCACTACAGCTCATATTTTTAAAGCACTTGTATTAAAGTGCCACGAAACTTGCCGTTTCAGCACAGGTCAGTTGTCACCAAGGAGTTATGGTTTTGCTCCTTAGAACTACACCAGCTACTTCCCAAAAATATTTTTCTGCTTTAGTGACCATTCAAAACGTCTATATACACTCACCTAAAGGATTATTAGGAACACCTGTTCAATTTCTCATTAATGCAATTATCTAATCAACCAATCACATGGCAGTTGCTTCAATGCATTTAGGGGTGTGGTCCTGGTCAAGACAATCTCCTGAACTCCAAACTGAATGTCAGAATGGGAAAGAAAGGTGATTTAAGCAATTTTGAGCGTGGCATGGTTGGTGCCAGACGGGCCGGTCTGAGTATTTCACAATCTGCTCAGTTACTGGAATTTTCACGCACAACCATTTCTAGGGTTTACAAAGAATGGTGTGAAAAGGGAAAAACATCCAGTATGCGGCAGTCCTGTGGGTGAAAATGCCTTGTTGATGCTAGAGGTCAGAGGAGAATGGGCCGACTGATTCAAACTGATAGAAGAGCAACTTTGACTGAAATAACAACTCGTTACAACCGAGGTATGCAGCAAAGCATTTGTGAAGCCACAACACGCACAACCTTGAGGCGGATGGGCTACAACAGCAGAAGACCCCACCGGGTACCACTCATCTCCACTACAAATAGGAAAAAGAGGCTACAATTTGCACGAGCTCACCAAAATTGGACAGTTGAAGACTGGAAAAATGTTGCCTGGTCTGATGAGTCTCGATTTCTGTTGAGACATTCAGATGGTAGAGTCAGAATTTGGCGTAAACAGAATGAGAACATGGATCCATCATGCCTTGTTACCACTGTGCAGGCTGGTGGTGGTGGTGTAATTGCCACATGCCTGTCCTGTCTTGTGCTGCACATGGGTGTTTTGTTATTTTGGGCCATGTGCTCGTGTTATTGTCTGATCCCTCCCCCTTGTTATCTGATTATTGTTTGAGTTCATCCACCTGTTCCCTCCTGATTAGTTTCCCTTTATTAGTTCCCTCTTGTTTGCAGTCTGTGTCGGTACGTTGTATTTTGTTTCCTGTTCCCCGAGATCTTCCAGAGTGTTCATAGTCTGTTATTGTTTTTGTATTTACTTAGTTCTGTTTTTCCCCCTCGTGGGTTTTGTTTTGTGTTTTTATTAATAAATACTTATTTCTCCAGCTTTTGAGTCCTCACACCTTTTGTTTGTAGTCTGCCGTGACAGTAATGGTGGGGGATGTTTTCTTGGCACACTTTAGGCCCCTTAGTGCCAATTGGGCATCGTTTAAATGCCACGGCCTACCTGAGCATTGTTTCTGACCATGTCCATCCCTTTATGACCACCATGTACCCATCCTCTGATGGCTACTTCCAGCAGGATAATGCACCATGTCACAAAGCTCGAATCATTTCAAATTGGTTTCTTGAACATGACAATGAGTTCACTGTACTAAAATGGCCCCCACAGTCACTAGATCTCAACCCAATAGAGCATCTTTGGGATGTGGTGGAACGGGAGCTTCGTGCCCTGGATGTGCATCCCACAAATCTCCATCAACTGCAAGATGCTATCCTATCAATATGGGCCAACATTTCTAAAGAATGCTTTCAGCACCTTGTTGAATCAATGCCACGTAGAATTAAGGCAGTTCTGAAGGTCGAAAGGGGGTCAAACACAGTATTAGTATGGTGTTCCTAATAATCCTTTAGGTGAGTGTATACTATACTATATGTAAAACTGATTATATATCTACACATGGTGTTCATCGCTAATATTTTATTGTAGCATTGTAGATTTTTCCTATGCCTGGTTATTGTTTGTAGGGCTCTTAAAATCAGGACATGGATTTATAATTTTCCTGTCTGCTGCTTCACAATCACTGTTGTCATTATATAATTTCCCTGCAGCTCCAGAGAGATTATTCTCATCACAGTTTTATTTGCTTTAAAGGACTTAACAGTATCAAAGATTCTCTCAAATGCATGCGGCAGTTCATGCACAAAAATGCATAAATACTTTTTTAGCAATCTCACAAAACTGTCCATTCCACAAACACACACAGGTCATTTTAACTGTCGTTTAATGCACCAATAAATGCAGAGCTGTTACATTTGCACTCTATGTGAATGTGTGATTTACATTTTTAGTAATTTGTGAGTCTGTTAATTCACAATGTGGATTTACAAATATAAGTGGTCTGATCTGTTTACACAGTCACAGTAAGGATAGATAGTGTTTGTGATGCTGAATTTAGCAGTGTCGTGTGGCTGTACTTTAGAAGCAGTGTGTATTTTATTACATCTGTCCTATTGCAATGACGTACAACACAGACTTCCATTTGTCAGAGCAATTTTTGCTTGTTTTTACAAACTAAGGGAAGTCAAAAAGATTTACTATGGCTATTGACAGCATGTCACAGATTCTGTTTACTTGGAACCTTAAACACGTCCAGAAAACATTAGGAGTGGGAAAACCGGCAGAGTGTTAAAGGCACCTTTGTCAATGAGAAAGAACTTACTGCTATAGTGAGGCTAGTATACCGTGAAATTGACCCTCAGCACTGACTGTGAGAAACATGCCAATAATTACCTATCACCAGCACATTCATACATACACATATGTGCAGTCCTTCTTGAGGAATTCACTTTATGGGTAGTATAGATATAAGATAGCATAGTGAAGTGTCCTTTCTGAGTGACACTGATGTGTCATGATGGTGTGTGTTCTGCAGGATGGACGATGCAGAGGCGTGCTTCATCCTCAGCAGCAGAAATGAAGTGGACCGCACCGCAGCTGTAAATACAGACTTTTCTTTTTAAAAGACAGTTCCTTGCCAAAAGTGTTAAAGTTATTAGTCAATAACAAGAAGTCAATAAATAAATAAATTTTCCCAATTATTACAAGAAACCCAATTATTTTGATCAAAACAATATTCACTTTTTAAATGAACCATAATAGAAACTTGAAATCTCAAAGAGAGAGAAACTTGAATCTTATATGCTGATGTTATTCATACTTTATTAAAATTGTACTTTTTTTTTTTTTCATATTGTAGGCTTACCCATTATAAAGGACACTTATTGCATGAATTTTAGTCTGACTTTAGTCTACATTGTTTTTGTTTCTCATCATATATACAAATACATAAACATTCCTAAACTTAATTTACTTTTAATGGTTAAATGAAATAATGTAAGTTTGCATATCATCACACTTTAAGAATGCTGTCTGTTCTTATAGGATCATCAAACCATTCTGCGAGCCTGGGCTGTGAAGGACTTTGCTCCAAACTGTCCTCTATATGTCCAGATTCTTAAACCTGAGAACAAATTCCATGTCAAATTTGCAGGTGAGTCTTTTGCCTTCCTGAGGTCAAATCATTTCACATGCAGTTTAGCAAGCATTCATCCGTTCTTCACAAATTGAATGCAGATCTTTTTTCATATTCATATTTTGTGACCAATATGTCCTTTAAATTTATTTTCATTTTTATATAGTCCATTTTACTTTTTTACTGAAAAAGCAACTGTTTTTTCAAACATTTAATTGTATTTTTTTTATTTATAAACACAAAATACGTCAATAAAAGTGTGAAGTGTAAAAACTGTCCTGACGATTAGACATGGGCGTATGTGTATCAGCCATCTGTTAGCAATTATTGTGGTATATAGGGTTGTAGCTTCTGTGTGTTTGCTGTATGAATAATAAATATAGATCCTTCTAGATTCTACACTCTCCGCCTCCCAAGTCATACATCCTCATTGAAGTCTTTTATGGTTATGAGTATTCACTTTGTAAGTGTAGCACTGCCTCCACCTCTCGGGTCACTGCATTTGCATATTTTCATTTAGCAGAAGAAGAGATGAAGTGTTAGAGGGATTAATATGCCCCTTTGTGTGCTATAAAACCATGTGTTAATTCAAACACATTGAGAAAGGTAAATAATAGAGAATGGAGAAAAAAATACTTTTAACCATACAGTATCTTTGTGTTTTAGATGAAAATGGTTTTGACAAATTAGTCAGAAGTTAGTACTGGTTGTGATATTAAGATCAGTATTTAGTAAATGTAAGAATATGCTTTTAAAGGATCTTTTTGGGGATCTGAAAACAGTGTTATATGATGGTAATGATGGTTAGGGTTTTATATATTCTTAGCGTCACAAAAAAAAGTCAAGTTAACTCTGTCAATTGCTTTTTCTGCATCTAAAGAAAATTATTTGTTTTCCTAGATATATGCATTACATTAAAAGGATAATGTCTCATTTGAAGAGTGTCTGCCAGTAATGAAACCAGTTTGGTCTGAGTAAATAAGATTCAATTTAATGCTGTTCTGATGATGTTGATGCCATGTTGATCAGTGATATGGAGTGGCAACATTGGAATTTCTTTTTCTCTTTTTCAGCTTTAGAAGTTCTGAGATTAGGGCAGTTCACAGTTCACAAGTGTTTTTGGTTTCATAATGTATAGTGTATATAGAATTCAGTAGGAAGTCCATTCTGTGCTTGGTGCTTTATTATTTTTTAATAATAGAGGGGTTTTTTTGGTTGAAATTCATTTATTTTTGAGAGAACATCAAGTGTTTCAACCTGATCATTCTGTAATATTGAAAGTGAGACTGAATTTAACAACATATATACTGTGTGTATATATATATATACACACTTTGCCGTCATATCAATCAGTGCATATTATATTATATTATATTATATTATATTATATTATATTATATTATATTATATTATATTATATTATATTATATTATATTATATTATATTATATTATTCTCACATAGATTATGTGTAGGTATGGTTTGTTTTCTAGATCATGTGGTATGTGAAGAGGAGTTCAAGTACGCCATGCTGGCCCTCAACTGTGTGTGTCCAGCCACCTCTACACTGGTCACACTGCTGGTGCACACGTCTCGTGGACAGTGAGTACTGCTGTCTTTCCTCTTTCATTTGACGGCTGATGTACGAGAAGTGTTTCCTGAAATGCTGTTTAGTTTATTGAAGGATTTACTAATGAATAATGACTCCTCGCGTAACCTTTCCAATTCCGTGATCCCTAACAAATAATAGTGTCACAAATAATTAGTCAGAGCAGATTTGCCAGGAGAGCCGATCAATGGCATTAAACTTGATGTGATCATTTGTCAGAGGGTGACTGACTATGCGGTCCCCTGAACTTGCTGGGTAAACCATTTCATAAAGAAAACTCAAATGATCCCACAATAGTTTCCCACTGTTTTTTTGGAGTGTTGTCTTAGCGCTTGCATTTTAACTGTCTGTTTGGGGTTTCAGGGAGGGACAGACGTCTCCAGAACAGTGGCAGAGGACGTATGGCCGTTGCTCGGGGAATGAAGTTTACCACATCCGTTTGATGGACAGCAAGTTCTTTGGCGAATATGACGGGAAGAGTTTCACTTACGCCTCCTTCCATGCGCATAAAAAGTGAGTGATTGTTGAGCATTTAACATTAATTTAGATGCACGATTCACTATTCGGATGTATGTGAAATTATTATTTTATAAACCTTCCGAAATATATGACATTTTTTGTTTCTCTTGATATATGTGCTTTAAAAAACTCATTAATCAATTGACTGAGTATGCTTGTATTTTTCACATTTTCCTGTTCCCCTGTTTTGCACACCACTGTTTGCATTTTACACCTTTTTGAATTTTATTCATGATATTTTTTAATCACAATCCCTATTTACACCACCATTCAATATCTTTTATATTAGCAACATAAAAGTCTGTACTGTCGCTTTTGATACATTTAATGCATCCTTGCTGTATAAAAATATTAATTTCTCTAAATAAAAATCTTACACATGATATATACATTAGTGTGCATATCATGTCATTTGCACTTTGTTGCTCAGTCTGATATGGCTCATACTGTACTAATCTCATTTGCACTATAATGGTCAACTGCGCTTTACTACCATGTATATACTTAATTTGCCATTTGTATGGTAATACTTTTATTCACATAATATATTACTATATGCACTTCTTTTTAGATGCTTTATAGATGATGATGATGATTATTGGCACACTACTGGTTGACTGCCAATAAAGTTGAATGTGATATAATAAAAAAGCAGGAACAGGATGTAGATCCTCCCAAATAAAGTTGAGTCACAACTGTGCTTTTCCCTCTTAAACTCCGTGTTAAACACACACAATCGTCTTTTCCTTAGGTACGGTGTCTGCCTAATTGGCACGAAGAGAGAAGAGAATAAGAGCATACTTCTGAACCCCGGCCCTCGCCACATCATGTCTGCCACAGATACCTGCTTCTACATCAACATCACCAAGGAGGAGAACTCTGCGTTCATCTTCAAACAGGAGGAGAAGCACAGCAAAGGGCTGTCGACCACCGGCGTGTATGACGCTCCCTCTCGTCTCCCGGTGCAAAGCATCATCGCAAGCATGGGTGAGGGATGTCACTAACAGAAGCCTTTAACCTTTTAATAATCAAACTATGGGTGGAATTAAAAAAAAACAAGTTTCTTTAAAGCTGCAGTCTGTAATTTCTGCGCCACTAGCAGCACCAAGCGGTATTGCAACATAACGACTGATTTAAAGGGATAGTTCACCCAAAAATGAAAATTATATCATTGTTTACTCACCCTCAAGTTGTTCCAAACCTGTATGAGTTTCTTTGTTCTGCTGAACACAAAGGAAGATATTTGGAAGAATGTTTGTAACCAAACAGATCTCAGTCCCCATTGACTACCATAGTATATATTTTTCCTACTATGGAAGTCAATGGGGACCGAGATCTGTTGATTACAAACATTCTTCCAAATATCTTCCTTTGTGTTCAGCAGAACATGAAACAAAGAAACAACTTGAGGGTGAGTAAATGATGACAGAATTTTCATTTTTGGGTGAACTATCCCTTTAAACATTAATGGTGTTGTTATTGTTACTGTACATAACATCCGAAACAAATGAAGCACAAGTTTTAGCCTCAGGGTTGGTTTAATGCGGTTTCCATATGGTTAACACATGCCAGTTAGTGGTGTGAAAGTAGCGCTCGGAAGCAGCAGTAGCAGGGTGAATATATCAAAATATGCTCATGCTCATGATAAAATATACTTTCTTTTATTGTTTTTCCTTTGTTGAAGTTGATCAGTCTGCTTCATATGGTAAGTCTGAGCATGTGGTTTTCATAGCATTAGTTAAATCACAGTTAAATCATAAGACATCATTGGTGGATGTCTGTGTAAATGTTAACATTTACAGAAACCTTTCTCTCCCGTTCATTCCCGTTAGGAATTCACAGGTCAAGTCTTTTGTCCTGCAAGCTGTTTTAATGAAGATTTGTTTTTCTAATTGGGCTTGGTAACTGCACTTGCATGTGTAAAATGTCCCTGGACTACTCTCTAACATAATTATATAAAAGCATTTAGTCCATTATGTTTCTTCACAGGTTCTTTTCTTTCTTTTTTTTCTACACTTAACATTTTGCAGCAGAACATTCTTCTACATAACAGCAGAATTTCCCTTCAGAACATTTTCTTCCCTTCACCATTTTTAAATGAAACCTCACTGTGCTTAAAGATTTTGGTTGCAAAGCACTGATTTGAAATGTGCAAATCAGTGTTTATTCATAAAAAAGCAATAAATCAGGGTTGAGGTCAACTTCAGTGCATTTAAGAAATGCTATAATTAAACATTCAGATCATCTACTCTGTATGCAGGCCAATTGTTCTAGTAATTTTTTAAATCATGCGCTTGTGGAAATTAACTGGAATTGACCTCAATTCTGAGTCATGTTGGCTAAAATTGATGATATTTCTTTGGCAGTTTTCATTGCACTCAAATTTGCACAAAAGCAGCTGAGATATCAGATCAGACAACAGATTTTAGATAGTTTGTTTCACCGGGTAAACACATCTATATCAATTTCCTCATGCTGCATCTTCCATGCTGCAAGCTGAAAAGGAAAACCTCCACTCTCATGGCTGATTTCTGTTGTATTGCAGGAACTGTGGCCATTGACCTGCAGAATCCCGATCCGCCGGCTGACAGCAGTAAACTGGCTCTGCCCACGGAGAACGGAGCTGGGAGTCGGAGACCCAGCATTGCCCCTGTGCTGGAAATCGCAGATTCCTCTGCCATCCTGCCTTGTGATCTTCTCAGTGACCCTTCTGAAGATGAGACCAACCAGTCCGATGAGGAAGGAGCACCGGCCATAGAGTAAATAATGTTGTCAAAAGTACAAAATGAATAAGGGGAACAGCAATTGAGTCGTTTGTCTTTGACTTTTTAAACAGCCAGCAAATGTCAAAGAAATGAGCCTTAAATCATGAGGCTTGATGTGAAGAGCTGTTCTTTTCCTTTACTAAACATTACCTTTTCAAAACTAAACAAAATGGCTAATAAAATGGCCATTGGATGATGAAGGGGCCAATAAAATCCTATACACTTCCGTATACAAGTTTAAAAAGTTCCGTTTAAAAGTCTCTTATGCTCAGAAAGACTGCATTTATTTGATCAAAAATACAGTAAAACAGTAATATTGTGAAATGAACTGTTTGCTATTTTGATATATTTTCAAATGTAATTTATTCCTGTGATGGCATCATTACTCCAGTCTTCAGTGTCACATGATCCTTCAGAAATCATTCTAATATGCTGATTTGCTGCTCAAGAAACATTTCTAATTATTATCAGTGTTGATAAACAGTTGTGCTGCCTAATATTTTTGTAGAAAAAATAATTTTTTTCAGGATTCTTTGATGAATATCAAGATATTTTGATCTTTTGTAATTTTAGAAATCTCTTTACTACTATTTTTGATCATTTTAATGCATCTTTACTGAATAAAACTATTATTATGTAAAACTGTAATTATTATTATTTAATTTCCTTACTGTACTCTTTCTATAGTGCGAATGTTCAATTTACATTTAATAGCTTTCAGGAAGTTCAGATGAACTTTAAACATATTAGTTGCTAACAGCCTTTCAGCGGTCATGCTGCAGAATAATTACAGCGTTTGCTTATGTCAGTCAGAGCCGGGGGAGACGTGCACTCTCTTCTCTCTCTCTCTTCTCTCTCTCTCTCTCTCTCTCTTACTCTCACACTCACGCACGCACGCACACACACACGCACACACAAACATTACGTTTTCATGTTTTATGGGGAATTTCCATAGACATACTGGTTTTTATACTGTTCAAACTATATATTCTATTCACTGACCCAAACCCTACTCCTAAACACATCCCTCATAGAAATCTTTCTGCATTTTTCGATTTTGCAAGAGTTGGTGAAGATCCCTGCTGAATGTTCAGTGCACTCACAGTGCCCTCTACTGATCATTTACATGCAATGCTTTCAAAAATAAAGCCTTTGCAGATTGATTGATGTCAGTCAGGGGTTCATGTACTGTATATTCTGTGCATTTTTAAACAGAAGAATTCGTTGTAATTCACACTCAGACCTTTGACACTTTATATCCTTCTACTTTTTCAAGGTGTATTAAAGGCTACCCTCCAAACTCCCCTTACATTGGAAGCTCCCCAACTCTTTGTCACCTTCTGCAACAAAAGGCGCCATTTTGTTGTTTACGACTTGACAAGGTGTGTGTTTAACTCTTAATTCACTTTAAAATACTGATATTCCGATTCAGTTTAATTCATTGTCATGGGGTAGTTTAATGAAAGCGGAATTGTCCAAGAAGTGTTTACTGAAAGGTTTTTTTGTGTGTGTGTGTAGTTGTGCTAATGCATTTATATGGAGGGATTTAACAGTCTAAATTAAATAATTAAATGTCTCTTTTCATTTTACATAAATACATTTCACATACTATTTATTTATGTTTACTCCCTTTTCATTATGGTTATATGTATTGATTGCAACATTTCGTGATATATTCAGTTCCATATTATATTTATTTTCTTTACTTCACATTCTCGGTCATATTTCATTTTATTTCTAGACATAATTCACATGGTATTTCACTTTTTGACATACAAATAAACGTATTTCATGGCTTGTTTATTTATTAATGCTTTCATTTCATTGTACTTTTATTTATTTATTCCAACATAATAGCGTGTAACAATATTCTATGTTTAAATATTAATATTTATACCTATCAGTGCCATTATATGTTCATTTATTTATAGCCTGCCTAAATCCCTCAATGCATTTAAATCTGATCCCTCTTATCATCATTTATTCCAGTCCATCATTTATTTAATTGTGTTTGATTCAGGGTTGCCGGCACAATAGTTTTGAAGATGCCAAGGCGTATGGATTCAAGAACAAGTTGATTATCGTTTCGGCTGAGACAGCAGGAAACGGCTTGTACAACTTCATAGTGCCGCTGCGTGCCTATTACCGACCCCGGAAGGAGCTGAATCCCATTGTGCTGCTGTTGGATAACCCGTGAGTGAGCTGCCTCATCACTCTTCTCACCGCATGGTAGTTCATAGTGATGACTTTAGATGACTTTGATAGGCAGGCAGAAGCATTACTTAACCAATCGACTTTTCACATTCTAAAGTATATTGAAATGATAGCAATTTGCAGTTTACTGTCAATCTTAATGTATTATCTTGCTCTCTAATGCTATACACTTTCAGAAGTGTTATGTTCACATATTCTTCCTTTCAGTAATGCAAAATTGCGTACGCAATTGTCGTCACGTTGTAGATTCTTCCTCAGAGTTTCCATGGCAACTCGGAGATGTCAAAATCCTTTTTGCAATTACCTGCTCATACATTTTGCACAAGCTTTTATTCCGTTAATACATTTTTATAAGGTTGTTTGCCAAACCTTTAAGAACTTTAAAACTGCAGCTGTGAGTGGATTAGCATTGTTAAACTGCTCCTCCTCTCCATTTCCAGGCCTGATAATCATTTTCTTGAGGCCATCTGCTGTTTCCCTATGGTGTACTACATGGCTGGTACCATAGACAAGTAGGCCTTTAAACATTTCAGTAAACGTGCACATCCTGAAATGGGCTTTAGTCCAGTCTGAATGGTGGCTTTGTGCTGGTTTCTGTCGTAGTTTGGATAACTTACTGCAGTGTGGCATCATCTACGCTGATAACCTGGTGGTGGTGGATAAGGAGAGCACTATGAGTGCAGAGGAAGACTACATGGCAGACGCTAAAACCATAGTCAATGTGCAGACCATGTTCAGGTACGAACATTAATAACTTAAGCAAATTGGTTGTTATTTGTTTTTCTTTAAGCTGATGTCTTTTTCAGTATCAGCTGGAAACATGATGGCATTGGGTACTAATTACTTTTCACCGCAAAACGTCCCTTTTGTCTTTGTTCTGCTCTTATTGTGTCCTCTACTAGGTTGTTTCCTAGTCTCAGCATAATCACTGAGCTAACCCATCCTTCTAATATGAGATTCATGCAGTTTCGTGCCAAAGACTGCTACTCCCTGGCTCTCTCCAAACTTGAAAAGGTCTCATATCTTAACAGCCACGCCATTTGACTTTCATTGGGGTCCAAACATCTGAGATTTATTTTTTTAATTATTCCAAATTATAATATCAATTATAGTTTGGGTAAAAAGTTGAATTGCAGAATTAATATGAATTTCAGGATGATTAAATTCAAGCTCCCTGAGCTCCATGAGTTTGTGTAAAACCTCGTATGATCTAGAAATAGTGCAGACATAATCTAAATTATTTTTATTTTCAGATTTAAATTACATTTTGAGTCCCATATTGTCAATGTGATCTCAGACTTTTGGACTAAGAATTTATCATTTTTCTTCCTTGCCAGTAAACAATTTAACAACTCTAACCAGGCCTAACATTAACATAATATAATTTCAAACTTTTCTATGATACAACTTTGCTTGAATTCTAAGAATTTATTATGACATGTTCCATTAGGAATCTGTCAAGTGGTTATTAAGTATGATTTGTTTGTGGTGATCGCATGCTTCAAAAGGCTGAAAATACTGAAACTGATATAATACTGCGTCCCAGATTTCCAGATGGTCTCAAAATCTGAGATCATCAGCGGTGGAAAGTTCCATCAATCTTTTGTTGTGATCTTTTTCCCTTTTCTCCAGATAGAGAGAGATAAGGGCTCTAATCTGGCATTCATGTTCCGCCTCCCGTTCGCTGCAGGCAGAGTGTTTAGTATTAGTATGCTGGACACTCTACTTTACCAGGTGAGTAATAGATCAGATGCAAATACTGCTAATTCTGTACAAAAGGCATTCTAATACATTACCATTCAAAAGTGTGGGGTCAGTACGAAGAAATCAATGCTTTTATTCGGCAAGGACACATTAAATCGATCAAAAGTGACTGTAAAGACATTTATAAAGTTACAAAAGATTTCTATTTCAAATAAATTCTTTCTATTCATCAAATAATCTTGAAAAAAATCGGTCACAGTTTCCTCAAAAATATTATTATTTTCAACATTGATAAATGTTATAAAAATGTATGTTTCTTCAACACCAAATCAGCATATCAGAATGATATCTGAAGGATAATGTGACACTCTGTTTGTAGTTTTCCAGGAAAAAATTACATTTCAAAATATTTTAAAATAGTTATTTTAAATATTTCACAATATTACTGTTTATTACTGTATTTTTGCTTAAATAAATGCAACGATGGTGTGCATAAGCCTCATCTTTCAAAACCATTCTACTGACCCCAAACTTTTGAACTCTAGTGTGTGTATATATATTTAATAAAAATTTTATAAACTCAAGTTTTGAATAAACTGAATTTTGCATTGCCCCTCCCACATTAAAATGTATGAAGTAAAATGTAAAGGTATTAGTAATGAGTACATGACTCTGTATATCAATAATGATTATACAGAATGATGCAATGTAAGCAATGAATGAAGCAATGTAAGCATCATAGAAAAGTATATACATTCATTAATTTGGTACTATATGCATGTTTTGACCATAGAGGCACAGAAAACAATTATGTACGAAACATAACTTGATGAGCAGTCAGTCATAAGCTGTGTTCGAAATCACCTATACCCTCATTCACTATGCCCTACATTACTCCACTAATATAGTTCACTTGAAGGAGTGAGTGGATTTGGACACTGAATGCACTGCAAGGGCTGCCGCCTTTTCACAGTTTGTTGCTGTTTAATAATCATTTGAAAATAAACTGGCAGCTCAGTAGTAATGAAAAGATTTATATTGAACTCTGTCATGGATATAAGCATGTTTAAACCTTATTAAACAATTGAGTAATCAATCAAAAAGGAATTTATACCTTTATGGTATTAAGATGTACCCACAGCAGTTTGGAAAATGGATGGATAGATGATTCAGCTGCGGGCGCCATCTTCTGGTGAGACGCGGAAATTCATTCATCACGACCCTCTCAGTGCGTTATGAGTATTCTCTAACCGTTGAGTGTACATTAGTTTATTGCAGTTTATTTTTGTATCTCTACACATTTGATACTCATGAAGGCTGATACCTTTCTGTGAGGCAGATAGAAGCAGAGAACATTGAGTGGCATTTGCAGTAGGTTTTGCTCCCCTCAGGCATTGAGTCTCTATAGAGCCTTTATTGATTGTGTGAGGTCTAGAGATCATCTGTGTGCTTTCTGGGGACTGTTTCTATGTCTATATATCGTTTCTGTGTTATCTTCTAGTCTTTTGTGAAGGACTACATGATTCTCATTGCAAGACTTCTGCTCGGTCTAGACACCACCCCTGGCTCTGGCTACCTGTGTGCTGTAAGTGTAACCGCAAACAAAAACGCACCCACACACACCATCAGCAGCCAGTACGTCTAGCATCAGTGCGTGATGCATTATGCAAGCTATTGTTTGAGTTAAAATGCACAAAGCTGGTTATTTGAACTTGCCCACCCACAAATCTGTTCGCGCTGACAGGAGTGTTGAATTGAAACAGACGGTGTAAAAATAACATCACAAGTTTTAAAGGCAGATTAGTATGTGACATGATGGACGACTTTCATTAAAACTCCCACGAAATGTTATATATCAGCCCAAAATCAGCTTATGCTATATATATATATACAGTATATCAAGTTTAATTATTATATATTTTTTTAGCTTAGTTTAGTCAAATTTGACCTGCATGTTAATGAGCTTCACCATTCACTTTTGAAACAGATGAAGGTATCGGAAGAGGACTTATGGATCCGGACGTATGGAAGACTATTCCAGAAGCTGTGTTCATCTAGTGCAGAAATCCCCATTGGGATATACCGCACTGAATCTCACATGTTCTCTTCCTCAGAGGTAAGATGAGATTAAGAGGAAGAGATCAGAGCATTCAGACACGGATAAATACGCTTTACACGGTCCATGCAGCTCCAGACGCTTGCACAGCAGATAAGATCCGTCACTGTGCCTTTACTTGATCTTGTGCAGTGTTAAAGATTTACAGCTTTATTTTGGCCTAAATCATGGCTTTGCTGGCTGCCTTATTAACTGTGTTGTGACTTGAAGCTTGTGAAATCCTTGTGCTAATCATTTCTCATTTTGATCATTCACAACTATTGCTCTTTCAAGTATAAGGAGGTTTGTAAAGAGGTAAGAATGCAGACTTCACCCCATTTCTCAAACACATTCTCATATGTTAATGTAATTATGCTATGTTTCAATGGCTCATTGTCTGTCCTGTGTCATTTTACTCTTATGTTATTTTGCAGTTTCTCTATATGTTACTGGTAATCTATATAATTGAAAAAAAAAAAGTTTTGATAATGCGAGTGGGGTTATTTAAAGGTGCATTAAGTAGTTTTCTTAACTAAAAAAAGCAACATTATAATGTTGTTTCCATAATTAAATAATTGTTTCTTCATTATAACTGCACTGAAGTCAAATCAAATAATTACAATTATTATTAATAAAAAAATATTATTATTATCTGGAAAATGTGTGCTTTTTTTAGGTAAAGCTATTTTTATTCTAAAACATCAGATTGACTTTCACTACAAGTTTGGGGTCAGTAAGATTTGTTTATGTGTTATGTAGCCTCTTATCCTCACCAAGGCTGCAATTTGTAAAAAAAACAAAAAAAACAAACTTGAAGTGAATTATCTTTCACAAATTATTTAATTAATAATTTATTAAGCAGCACCATTATTATTATTAATATTTTTGGTGGAAACCAGGATACTTTTTTTTCTGGATTTTTTGAGGAATATAAAGTTCAAGCGAATAGAAAGAACAGCATTTTTTTTAAATAGAAATATTTTGTAATAATGTAAATGTCGTTACTGTTAACATTGATCAATTTAATGCGTCCTTGCTGTATAAGTATTAATAAAAAAGATATATCTTACTGACACCAAAATGTTGAACATGACTGTACCTTAAATGTAGACAAGGCTCATATCACACTGTAAAATATATATTGTTGGTTTAACTTAAAAAAATAATAAGTTGCCTTAAAATTTTGAGTTCGTTGAAATTAAAAAATTGAGTTAATACAAGGAGATTGGTTAAATCAACAGAAACTCAAAATATTATGTTATCTGAACCACATTAATTATCTAAGTTGATTTGACAAAAGAAAAAATGTTGAATTAGAGACAGCTAAAATATGTCATTACTTAGTGCACTTTAACAGAGTAAAGTGGTTCAACTGCTAATAAACTGATACAAAAAAAGTACAATTTAATGACTTCAGCCCTCAGACAATGAAAACGTCAGCCCACCACTTTAAACATTGTTAACCTATTGACAACCTGTTGCCATGCTGACCAGTCTCAGGTGTCTATGGAGGACTGTGAGGACCCGCGGGACCGCAGGGAATCCTGGAAAGAGAAAACCGCCCACAGAAACTCCACAGGGAGCGACCAATCAGAGCACCCACTCCTGCGGAAGAAGAGCATGCAGTGGGCGAGACGGCTGAGCAGGAAAAACACCAAACCACCCAGTCGAGCCGAACGCATCAATCAACAGCGCCTGAACCTGTACCGGCGCTCCGAGAGACAGGAGCTGTCAGAGCTGGTGAAGAACCGCATGAAGCACTTAGGGCTGCCCACTGTAGGATACGGTGAGTTTGACAAGGGCAAGTGAGTATTTCCATTTGTGCCTACTAAAATACTGAAGGTGTAGAACCCCTTGCATTGATGTCTTTTTGATGCTTGTGTCATTATAAATGTACTATGGTGGAGATCTGTTTTCACAGTGTTTCTCTTTGTAAATCATTGTGTCCCCTTGTGTCCACTGCATCAATCATTATTCTTATGAAACATCCTTTATCAGGGATCACAGGAAAACTACAAACAGAAATAGGAGTGAAATATAGTTTACATGCCTTTATTATTAATCATTGCATAAGGGAATTTTGAATGTTCAAATTTTACTACAGTGGAGTCCAATAGTCTCAAACCACTAGTGAAAATATTCCTGTTGTGTAATCGACATATCACTTTGAGCAAAATAAAATTTTTTAATGATTATCTGAATTTCTGCATGAAGTCCACACATTTGTTTCAAACCTAATGGTCATGTTCTCCAGCATGTTTTGAGATGATCTATAGAATGTCTTGAGCTTCACTGAAAGCAAGAACATCTGACCATCTGTACTTTTATTTGATAATCAAACTGTTGGACCTCACTGTATATCATAGATGTTCCCATATTATAGCAGGTGGGTTGTATAGTGTCATGATGAATATGATTTATTGTCGAAGGATAGGTGGTCATTTGAATGGCCAGAGCTAACCATCGACAACTTCTGTTTTGTGTGTCCTGCCTGGTCTTTTATTCTATATTCACCTTTCTAGAAACTTCTCACTACTCACTTTCCATCCTCCATGTTGCAAAAAATCATTCTCTGATTTTCACTAAGCAACTCTGAGAAATACTGATGAAAACTGAAGGCGAAGTGTGTAATTTTTTATTGTTAAAGGAGCCGTATGTAAGATTGTGGCCAAAATTGGTACTGCAATCACTTTTAAATTACTGTAGAGCGGTGTATCCCCTCCCCTCCCCCCTGACTCGAGGTTGCCAGATAGGCTGCAGGATCCAGCACGAACGTTTGTAGCTGCAGCTGTGGTAACTAGAGCAGAGCTGGCAACCCCGATGCCGAAACACTACTGACTTCGTGATTGGTAGATAGGTGGAGGGTGGAGCATCAGGCCAAAACACAACATGACAACATCAACATCAGTTGAGGGCTGCAACTTTACTATTTAAATGACAATATCCTGGTCGTACTACTGTTGTCAGTGATATAAGTATTTGAAATGAACATGATTTCTTAATGTCTAGTGACATATCAGGGTCATTTTATGATTAATTGAAATACATTTCTTACATACAGCTCCTTTAAAACTAGTGCTGTCAGATTGATTAATCGCGATTAATCGCATCTTACATAAGTTTGCGTTTACATACAAAATGTGTGTATATATTATTATATATATATATATATATATATATATTGTATATATATGTGTGTGTGTGTGTGTGTGTGTGTGTGTGCGTCTGTGTATATACACACACACATACACACACAAACATTATATATATACATATATATACACTACCGTTCAAAAGTTTGGGGTCAGTAAGATTTTTAATGTTTTTAAAAGAAGTATCTTCTATTCACCAAGGCTGCATTTATTTGATTAAAAATACAAACAAAACCAGTAATATTGTGAAATATTATTCCAATTTAAAACAGCTGTTTTCTATGTGAATATACAGTAAAGTGTAATTTATTCCTGTGATCAAAGCTGAATTTTCAGTATCATTACTCCACATGATCCTTCAGAAATCATTCTAATATGATGATTTGATGCTCAAAAAACAAATATTATTATCAATGTTGAAAACAGTTTTTTTTTTTTTTTCAAAATTCTTTGATGAATAGAAAGTTCAAAAGAACAGCATTTATCTGAAATCTAAAGCTTTTGTAACACTAAACACTACCGTTCAAAAGTTTGGGGTCAGTAAGAATTGCGACAAATAAAATTAGTAAAATTAGTAAAATAGACAGTACATTTTTAATTTTATTTTTGGGGGAAAGAAATAAAATAAATCAATACTTTTATTCATCAAGGATGAGTTAAACTGACATTTATAATGTTAGAAAATATTCTATTTTAAATAAATGCTGTTCTTTTGAACTTTCTATCTATGTACACAACTGTTTTCAACATTGATAATAATAATGAATGTTTCTTGAGCATCAAATCATCATATTAGAATGATTTGTGAAGGATCATGTGACACTGAAGACTGGAGTAATGATGCTGAAAATTCAGCTTTGATCACAAGAATAAATTACAGTTTAAAATATATTAAAATAGAAAACAATCATTTTAAATTGTCATAATATTTCACAATATTACTGTTTTTTTTTTTTTTTTTTATCAAATAAATGCAGCCTTGGTGAGCAGAAGATACTTCTTTTAAAAACATAAAAAATCTTACTGACCTCAAACTTTTGAATGGTAGTGTATATATATAGTTTAAACTAGTTCTTTTCCCATTTTACACAGAAATTACACACTTCATCTTTAAAAATTAGATGTAAACCATAGTGTTCTGTTAGTAATGACATTTTATAGTCCTATAAGTTAACTAATATATAAACCATAATAGTAGTATTAAGTAATATTAATGACATTTTGAGAATGTGTTTTTTGCATGATGAATTTTTCTTGATCTTTCTCTTTACAAAGTGCTGCTTTCTGAGCTGCTTGCTTGACCTTTTCTTTCTTATCTCTTTCTACTTTGGCCTTTTCCCTGCACGCTGTAGAGGACGTAGCTAATTTAACCGCAAGCGATGTGATGAACCGAGTAAATCTAGGATATTTGCAAGGTAAATCCACTCAACAACACTGTTCCTGTAGTATAGGATCGTTCCTGTAGAACAAGTCGCTTGATTCATGAGCTGAATGAAACCTGATGTTCTGGAGATGTTAATAGGAAACTCCACTGCTCAATTTGTCCAGTGACATTAATTGGAACAGCATCAGCAAGTCTGTATTTAATAGGATAAGCACCAATATGCCTCTTTGTTTCGTTTTCTTTTAGATTCAAAAGTCATATATGCACATTTTTAAAGTACCTGATTCTTAAATTTTCCTGGCCGACAGTTTCTTACTAAAGCTACATGAATGTGTCTGAAGCCTGCTGCCTGCAGTCCTCCTGTTTTTACATTTTTTCCAGATGACATCAGTAGGCTAGTCTGTGTCCCATGAGCCTTCCTCTTATCTTATTAAAAACAGACTACAGGAAACTGCTGGCTATTGACATTATAATGACGCTGGACAAAACCGGTATGATTTAGAAATGACCCTTGCGCTTATCTGTAAAGCCAACTGATGTTATTCTTATATTTCGAATTTGCATTTATGTATAATTATTATTACACAGCAGCACACTGGAATACTTGATTCTAAATGGTCATGTACAATGAAAACATTTCAAGTCGTTTCAACTGAAATTAATGTTCCACATCCATTTTTTTTTAAATTGCTGTGTAATAAGCTGTATAATGCACAGTCAGCCAGTCATTATTGCAAAATAAAAGCCTTTAGCTTTTTGTCACCCGTCCTGATCACAATCATTTTGTATTTACATTATTCCGTACATATACATAAATGCAAAAAAAGTGTAGCATTTTATTATGAATTAAATACAATTCTAAATAAAGTCTGTAACTTCATCCTGCATAGACTATGTGTGGATGTAAATACAGCATTTACAGACATTGCATTTTTTATATATACCCAAATCAGCAGTATTGCATCTAACATTGTCTCATTATGCTTGCAAAAACATGCTCCTGAACAACAATGTCATTTGACAGCAGTGCTGACCTGTTTTATGAAATAATGAAGTCTGATTTCATAGTTAAATTAGTGATGTAGTTGTCTTTTTCTCCTCTGGTACGAACTGAAGAGGGTACTTACATGACAGAGGGTACTGCAGGTACTCACTGGCATATGAGCATTGATTTAAGACATGATGAGTGAGGGCTTTTGATTCCAGGATGTTTGGACAGAGTGGAGTAGAAAGCATTCAGTCTTTGTCGGAAGGGTCCACCTAGTGCAGGTATTTAGGTGCACACTTATAAGTCTGCTTGCACTGATCTACAGCATTGTTTTTATTTTTTTATTCTTTTTAACGGGGTGATACTGGGAGAAGTAAGAAGTACTTGGGTTTCCCATTGGTATAATCATTTAATTTGCATTTGAATATTGACTCCTCCCAATCCCACACTACTAATGTTTTTTGCTTCACTCTGATTGGTCGAGCCTTAGATTGGTGGGCCTGCCAGATCTTCTAAGCATGCTTATATCTGTGTGTGTGTCAGTCTCACTGTTTGATGACTTTGGCCTGTGTGTTAGCATGGCAACCGAGCAACATTTATGGGGTCAGCTGTGATTATGATGCAGTATATGGATGGAAATATTGAATTTGTGGGTGGATGCGGACCCTTGTCTGCATGTTTCCGCGCATGAGGAGCGCTTGCGGTTGCATGGGCGTTCCGTAAATGCAGCCATGCCCTGTCAGTAACGGTTAGCCCTTCTCTCTCTTTTACCTGGCCTGGCACTATAAGTGGCTCAAACAGGTGGGTTTGGAGAAGCAGAGACACTTTGTCCCAGTCTTGAGTCTCCTTATTTCCAGAACTGCAAAGGTTCACACTTCTCAGTCATTTACAAGCAGGTAAAATACAACAAAGCCTCAGAAACCCAGCCTACAAAATCGTAACACTGTGGGGTTACACAACTGCCTCCCCTTTTGACATTTTATTGAATATATTTCCCTACTTTTGTTGGCTATTCTGACTCAACTCAACAGTATAGAGAAGTTTCATTATTTATAATAGGGAGTAGGGATAGAGATAAATGTTAAAGATAATTTATCAGAACTGTGTCACATGAATGTTTTTGGCTATTAAGAACTGATACAGGTTAAGTACGACAGTGATGTTGTCTTTTGTTTCTCTTGCAGATGAAATGAATGACAATCAGAACACGTTGTCGTATGTGCTGATAAACCCTCCTCCGGACACCATTCTAGAGCTCAATGATATTGTGTAAGTGTCAGATATTAAAGCTGGTTTGTGATTGCAATAGGGAGAAGAATGGGATCGACAAAAAAGTATTCAAATTCAGGTCGGTCGCGTCAAAAGCTAAATCGACTATCCTCACTCTCCAGCGCGTCCTAATTTTGCCAAGTTAGACATGTTCCTGGGTCAACGAATTTTGTTGATCCTAGAATAACATTCCTGTCTGAAAATGTAATCATAGCCCTATCCCTACTCCTAAACTAAACCCTAACCATAAGTTATCCCTAAAATCAGAGGGAAATTATAAGTGATTAACACTGAGGTAGAAGCACCTACCCTGGTTGTAAGCCTAAATTTGACAAATTGTAAACTTGATTAAATCTGATTGGTTGATTGGAATGTTGTTCCTGGAACATGTTGCACTTGGTGAAATCAGGTTCTGCCACTCTCCACGGCACTGTTCTTGTTACCGGATTGGTTTCTTTTTGTAATTTTGTCTAGCTCAACCAGACAGTGATGGGCGGAGTTAGTATAAAAAGCCTTTGCGAAGAAGACGGGACATTTGTACTTAGTGGAAAAAGACACTATGCATTTTTTCCCCATCTTCTGGCATGAGTTTGGGGCGAGACTGCCTGTTTGATCCAACCTTTAACACTAGGTTTTTATATTGGTATACTGTCCCACATAATTTGTGCAACATGAACAATACCTTAAATTGTCCAGCTTATTGAGCTATTACATCTCAAAGTGATCAGATCACCCATTAAAACCCTAGCAACCATCCAGAACCTTATCAATATGGCAGCATGCTAACACTCTGAACTCCTTAGATACTGTGATGGTGAGTTTTGCATTGCTAAGCATATATCCATTTTCTACAGAACATATACAAATCTAGTTATCTTTTCAATTACACTTTGACGTTGGTTTGTATTTAACTTTTTCAACATTTTGTGATGGACCTGACTTTCATTATGAATCATCATTTGATTTTAAACAGTGTGCTGGGTCTAGCTGGCTGGTTTTTAACCGTACAATTTGATCTCCACCTTTCCGTAGCTACATCATCCGCTCTGATCCGCTGGCACACGTCCCTGACAATCTCCCAGGGGCTCCAGCAGGAGGGAAGCTACGGCAAGACTATGGAGCTGAAACGAGGGACGAGACCCATCTGTAAGAACCGGAAGTTCTCTTTAACCCTACTTCCCTCCCTCCTTCGCCTTGAGCTGCTACAGTCTGCATGAAGAGTGTCAGGACACACAACCAACCAACCAACCACACAGATACGACCCATGTGCCAACACACTGACAACCCAAGCTGCCCAACCACGCCAAACGGCTTTAACTGTTCCATTGAAACAATTTACAGATTCCTCTTTTCTACCACACAGACATGTAGAATCTCGTGGCACATTTCAGACTTCTCTGAGTGTGACTGGTTATTACATTTTTGTATTTGAGACATGGCTCAGTGCGAATCACTTTGGACCAAACAGGCTGTCCAAGCACTTTGGATTTATAGGGCAGTGTATATCAGAAACAGTAGGTAAAGCAGTACTGAAGAGGGCAGCTAAAGACAGCAGAAAGAAACAACTATTACATCAGTCAGCTGACCTGAGTGGACCAGAACGCTGGATACTGCCCTGTAATACATGTGAGGGGTTTCAGTATGATATTGAACAGAATTAGTTTACATCAGTGCTATTTTTTTGGAACATATATAGCACATATATAGTACACATATTTGTACATATATATAAGTTAGTCACTTATTCTTTTACATGATCAGTGACCTTTTAGTATTCACAGTATTTTGTTGTGATTTCGTCCTCAAAGCACAGTTTTACGTTTGAAGTTTGAAAAGCTAATCCCTAGCTAAATCTTAACCGCCATGATTATTTACTGTTAATTGTCAGTTATCACTACAAGTGTGATCATTTACCAGTTTACATGGGACGAGAACAGAACGTAAAGTTCATCGCCATGTGATTTTAAGTTTACAGCAAAAAAATGGAACCTCTTCAACAGCAAACGTGAAGATTCGCAGGAACTGTACTGCACAAGCCAACTGTGCTTCAGGTGCATCATACATATTGCATGGATCTTGATTAGGTGTAATTGAAGAGATGCCAAATGTGGTATACTATACACACGATCAGTGTTGAAAAAGGTTTGATGTCAAATTGAATTTATTTTTGGGTGATACAAAAGATAATAGTAGATGCAATTGAAGACATTCGTTTTCAGTGACATTTCTCAAAGCTACCAAGTGTTTTTTTCCCCATTTGTTTTCTTTTTGCAACAGCACCTGTATTTAAGTTTTTGCTAAATGTACATTGCTACTGCTCATTTAAGACAAAAACAGACAAACAGATGAAATTAAATGGAAATGACTTGGAAAAAGTGTCCCAATCAACCTGAATTAACCCCTACATCATTTGGAGTTGCCAATTTTATTGCACAAAGCTCTGTTGACAGAGCAGTACATAGTAACCCTTTAAACTACATAAGAAATTTGCATTTCACAATACATTTTACATAAATTAAACCAATTTATAAGTGATTTAAAAGGTGAAATAATGGCTCGAAAAAGTTATTTATATTGTATTTTTTGGATTATATTGATATATTTCTATTTCTTCCTTTGCCCTCTGTATCAAGACGTGCTTCTGTATTCCATTGCCATTTCTAGCAGAAAATATGGAGCTGACATTTCAATCTATCATGAAAAGCTGCTTTTGTTTTTAATCTTTCTATTATTTCAACAGACAGACGTATTAATATTTCATTATACAGAAGATGTGAATGCCCACTTTGCTCAAAGTAGCTAAGTTTGAATACCTCTCATATAACTTACCTGTCTGTCTCCATAAGGAAATGTGAGATGACTATGAAAGTGACGAAACAGGGAAATCACTGTAGCTATTGTGTTTAACATATTTCAGAATTGTGTATTTATGATGTTTTATGCCTTATTTTGCTTCCATTGATCTAGCATATCAGTTTATTTATTGCTAATAGCATAGCTCCAAGACCTGTCAGTAGTTTAAAGGGGTGTTACTAAGGGTCCGGTTTTACCATCCCTTGACATGTTACTCGGAATACTGTACAGTAAATCAGACTATGTTCATGTTTTACTGCTTGTGTTAAGATGTCACCTACATTCTGTCCACCGGTCACTGATTTTTTGGAAAGGATATGCATAATGTGCATGTTCAAAATAACAGCTTGCAAATTTCTTCTATTTTTACTAGTTCCCTACGATTTAAATATATATTGACCAGCTGATCACAGCTGTTGTAATTTACAAAATTTCTGTTTTATTTTTCAGTAGTTATAGAAAACATGGACCATGCATGTCCTAATCTTGCCAAATGTGTCAGAGACCCATGTTTACATTTGCTGGCTCCTGTTTTTGGATTGTACTGAACAATACTTAAACTTCTAAATTTTGTACAAGTTCTTAAATGAAGTCTGTACTAACATGTGAGAATGAATCAATAAATGCTGCATGCAGCCAGAGACGTGACAGTTTTTCCAACCAATGGATATTATAACTCTATTGATGTATAATCACAGTATAAACCTGATTTAACACATTTTACTTTACATTTAATGATGCAGTAAAAAAAATCCAAATGTGTGTACTAAAAAGTTGATATTTTTTACATACCATATCCAACAGAGTCATATTTTGCAGTATTTTTGTTTTGCCGGTTTCGCCTACAGAGCTGAAGAACAGATTATTATTTTAAGATCATAACATTTGTCATTTTTTTAAATATAAATGTAGATATTTTTCCAAATGTGACACAGATACCGGATCAGCTTGGGGAACAAATCTTGTGAAATCAATTATGTTTTTATACTGTATGTCTTTCCAGCGCCTAACGACTCTGTTTGAGCTTGAGTTTTTTTTTTTGTGTTTGTCTCCATCGGTCTCGAGTCCAGCGCCCATGATTTTCCACCACCTCATGTAGCAGGTCTATAAAGGTGTACTCATTCCCCAGCAAGAGGCTGTCATCATTTGGAGAACCTCCTGAAGGGGGCGCTCTTGAGCCAGAGTCGTTACACACCTGACCCCGCCGCTGGTCTCTATGAGCTCTTGGTGCCGCTTTCTCATCTCTCCTGGACTGCTTCTGGAATTCTGATGCAACCTGCTCACTCTGGTGATCCCGGTGTGTCCTTTTCTTCACGCTCTGCATTTCATCCATGTAATCCTTGTTGTTTATCTCCTCTTCGACAGCAGGCTTTGACTTGCTGCCACCAAACGGATTAAAAATGCTGAACAATTCAGAGCAGACCTCACTTTCTTCGATAGGCGAGTTTTTAAAAGATAAGTCGGAGAAGACGGTCGAATCAAGATCTGACCTCCATGTTTCCTCATTTGTAAAAATTCTGCCATCTTCCCTCAGTGATTTATTAGCATTAGTGAAGTGTTCTTGTGCAGTGAAATGCTGGAATTTTTGAGTGGATGACTCAAGACTTGCCCTGTAAGCGTCCTCATCAATAGCGACTCTGACATCTTCCATTGGGGCTGTGATTTCTGGCAGAAACTCCAGTGCATTGAAATGTGGGGCGGTTGGGAGGGTTGCAGGAGAAATCCTGGGATGAAATGGTCTGATTTCATGCCTGCAACCGGTTACAAATATTAGATTGGGGAACACGTTGAGGACTTGTTGATTTTGAGCCCACTGCTTCTTCCACTGGACCGCGGTCGGAGGCCAGGTCAGTACCCGCCGAATGGGTCTCGAAGGTCCAGATGTAACTTTAGCAGTGTTCTGATCGACCACAGAAGTCTGGTTTTCTGGATCAGCACCAATCGTGAGGTAAGGCAGTTTCTCAGCATTCTCCTCAGACTGGGATGTCACATGATTTACCTGGAGAATATCTTGACTGCTTCCCGTTCCAACGGTCAACTCATTCAGGTCTTCCAACACGTCAATCTCCACACCATTCTGAGGAACATCTTTGTCTACACTTGTTCCAGCTTTAACACTCTTGTCAGTATCTTCATTTTCCTCTCGAAGGCTTTCCATGTGTGATTCCAGAATGTCTGTGGTGTTACTGAACTCATCAGTGAATCCATCACTCTCCTCGTTTGCAAAGTTTTTTCCGTCTTCCAACTTTTCCGCCTCTTCAATATTCATATTCAGATTGTCTTTTACTTTTTCTGAGGTCATCCATCCATTGAAATACTCATCATTCATCACCCCAACTTCCTCAGTGGCCACTTCTGCTTCAACCTGTTTAGCAAACATCTCTGTCCTGCAGAGGACCGGCCCGGCGGAGCTCACGCGTTTAATGGGTTCTCTAGTTTCATATGTCCTTGATGAATAAATATGGTAAATCTGTGATAACTTCTCATCTCCAACCACCATCTGGTTTGTCCTCAGTAAGACCTCTCTTGTGGCAATTTGCGTTTTATCAGCAATTTCAGATTTCGCTTTTCTGTTTTCCTCTCGGTTGCTCTTTGCAGTTGTTTCACTGGCCTGTATAATCTCTGATCTCTCTGAAGAAGGTTTTACGGCCTGTAGATGTTTCCTTTCTCGTTTCCTGTGGTACAGTACTGAAAGGACACAAATGACAAGTACCAGGGCACACAGTACCACTGGTTAATAATAAAAGGTTAGTCATTCATAACATAACACACTGTAACCCAACAGAAGCTACAATACATGAAAGTTACCCAACTGGGGGCTAAGGTAAGGCAATAAATCTACATACCAATTAAAATGATTAATGTTGAGTGTCCAATTGTGAGAGGTTTGTTTGTAATTACAGTGGCAGGACTTCCAGTGGTAAGGCTTGCATTAATACAACCCGTAGTGTTAGGGCCCATGGTTGTTAGGGTTTCACACTCTGGTACCTGCCATACTGGCAGACCTTTCAGCGCAGGAGGGTTGTTACAACACACCAACATCTCATTCTCCAGCAGCGCAGCATTCTGCAGACCTGCATACATGTTTGAAAGTCATTTAAAATCCAGTTTCACCCTAAAATGAAAGTGATCTATCATAAGCCTCATGTACACTATTCATGTAGAGTTTGGAGTCTGTAAGATTATGGTTTTTGAAATGTCTCATGCTCACCAAGGCATTTATTTTATGAAAAAATACAGTATGATTAATTATGAGATGGAAATTAATGTATACCTTTCAGGTATTTGGCAAAGTCCTTCACAGAGCAGGAGCAGTCCCAGGGATTTCCATCCAAACGGATCTTTGTGCCGTTAAGTGGAAGAAACAAATCCGCACTCAAATGTGTCAATTGATTGTTAGACAGGTTTAACTGCCTCAGTTTACTAAGACTGAGAAAACTATTCTGGGTTATAGTGTGAATCTGGTTCTGAGACAAATCCAGCATGAGCAGGTTGGACAGCCCTTCAAGAGAATTGTGATCCAGTGTAGTGATTTCATTATTTGACAGTCTGAGCGTCTCAAGTGCAGAATGATGGCTAAACCAGTCTGACGAGACTTGGGAAAGATGATTGCCGTCCAAATTAAGAGTTTTGAGGTTCTGAAACTTATTAAAGGTTTGCAGCCCTATTGCTGTGACACCTTGGTGTGCCATAGTCAGACTGTTCACAGAGGTCAGATTTGTGCTGTTAAACATGGACAAGTTGATTTCTCCTAAGCCACTCGCAAAGATAATCACAGAGGTCAAGCCAGCAGGATAACCTAGAAAAAGAAAAAAAAAAGAAATAGAAATGTGTTAATCTGAAACTCCTGTTAAAGGGATAGTTCATCTAAAAAATGGAAACCTTTATGACTCTTCCGTGGAACACAAAAGTATATGTTGAGAAGAATGTTCCAAATAATGAAAGTCAATGGTGACCAGGGCTCAAGCAGGATTTCCAGTAAATAACCACTTTTAGTCGTAAAACTGTATGGCTTCAGAAGACTTGGAATATAGTGCATGAGTCGTATGGATCACTTCTCTGGTACTTTTTTTTGGTGTCCTTTCAGGAGCTTATCATTGGTCATTTCACAAATAATTACTATGAAATATCACGAAACAAATTGAATTAAACATGAAATTTTAAAGTAGAAAGAAAAAAAAAGTCTGTATTTAAAACTTTGAAAATAGTGAGTTGACACTTATCTGACCTACTTGACTTGTATTCTCTGGCAGATAACAAGCACAATTGGTAACCCTATATTTTGATGATCCCCTTTAGACATTCTGTTGAGTGTAAGAATCGTTGCACCTACATGTAAGCTAACTCTCATTAGAGTATTAGTAGACTGTATGCTTAACATCTGCTAACACTTTATTGTGATGGTCCCTCAACACACATTCAACTGATTATAAGTAACGCAAGTAACATGTCAACTTATTCTACTAAACCTAACCATCTACTAATACTCTAATGAGAGTTAGCTGACATGTAGATGTAAGATTACTTCTAGTCAACAGAATGTCTGAACGGGACCATCAAAATAAAGTGTAACCGCACATTCTTTTTATGAATATCAAGTGACTTCAGAACATCCTACCTTTTGGAATCTCCTTGCAAACATAGTCTGTATCTGTTTGTAGACAGGACTGACTCCATGCTTCATGTATGCAGTGGAACACCACAAAAATAAAGAGAGCTGGGCAGAAGAAGAGAAACAGCTGTTTATATCACAATTTGGTTGCTTTTGAAGCCAACATCAAATCGAAGTGCAATAATACTCACCGTGCATACTGAAAAACAGCAAATAACAAATGTCTTCAGAGTCCCCGTCTAATGACCATCAGTCCACCGAATGCCTGACCTGAGTCCCCCGCTGTGGATAAACTGCCAGTTGCCACGATACAAATGTGTCATCAGTGGACTGTCAAGGATACAGTTCTCGTCGATGAAGCACGGTCTGCAGTGTTCCAGTTCGCAGAAGTTGAGACCCCCAGTAATTAAACTACCATCTTTTCTTGCAATCACCCAATGACAATAAAGCTATTGATATAAAAGTTTATCAACTGCCAAAAAATTACATGAAAAATCATGTAAAAGTAAAATGTACAATGTTTAACACTTTATACTATTATGCATTACTGAATGAGGCAAAGCGCAATTACTGTATAAAGCAAGAGGTGTTAAAAAAATTAAGTGGAAGAAAGATGAGAATGTCAACAATTAAAAGGAAAAGAAATGAGAATGAATGTATTGACTTGAAATATTTATTAATTCTCAAAGTCTTATTTAAAATAAATAATAGTATGATAAATGAAGCAAAATGACAAAGAATGAGTAGTAGTGTTTTAAAAAACAAACAAACAAAAAAACAGGTGATCAACATCAATACAATCTTTTAGTTAAGATATAAAAACACATAATATACAAAACTGCAATTAAAAATTAAACAAAATGCAGCGACGTATAGACAAGTCTAACACCTATTATTTGGATACAGTAGTTTAAGAGTCATTAAGGTTCTGTCAGTGTGCTCTTTTCGGTGTTAGTGTTTCTCACATGTTTCTCAGTGTAGAACAGAGTAGAGTACCTTCTCTTTTCAACAAATAGCTTTAGGAGCAAAAAAAATGGTTTAGTAAGCCCTTTGAAATTCTAACCCAGCTATACACCTTCATGAGCAAAAAAATTCAATAAAGTGCATGTGCAACACTCAATTGATCTTGACACCAAACACGAGGCTTCTGTGAGTGTTCTCGAACGTCTAGACACAAGGATGTCGGCAGTGTTGACACTTTTCGCTCTGGAATGTTTTCAACCTTGGTAAATAAGTAGACAGCGACTGCAAGGGAAGTAACCGATTATGAATATATTAAATACTGTCATTCAAATCGTTTACAGCGACACTCTTCATAACAGAGCATGCTGCTCTTCGCATGAGAAAAAGCTCCAGTGCCAACATCAACATGGTTACATTGCATGATAATAAAAGCACTAAAACATGATCATAAGTGCACCATAGTAAAGACTGTCCAGTGGAGAGGCCGCTACAGAGTAGAACAGAAGAGAAGAGAACACGTATCAAGATCTGTTTGATTCCCTATCGAAAGGGCCATCGAGTTAAAAAAGAAAAAAGAAAAAAAAGGGCTACAGCTGAGCTGCTTTTTTAAAGCACTGAATAAACAGACATAGTACCACAACGCATGAAGGCCAAAAGTACGCAGACCTGGGATTGTCCCAGCGACAACAAAGGAGCAGCATGTTTCGGAGGCAAAAGAAAGTTTGTTTGATAGGCAAGTCAGCTATTTTTTTTTTACATGAATTCGAGTTCTGGCAATCCTCAGAGGCAGCAGACATGTTTTGAAGATGGTAAAAGGAATACTCATATCCCTTGCAAAAAAAAAAAGAGGGAAACAAATCAAACGAAAACAATCATGGGGGAAGCTGAAACAGTGCCAAACTAATAAAAACTTCAAGTAGCAAAAAAATTAATCAGGTAAAAAGACCACAGGATTGGGGGGTAAAGGACTACTTCAACCCTAAACACATTCAAATGAAGTGCATGTTGACTCATGCCTGTTTGTTTGTCCAGCGAGCCTCTTCCATCCAAACTCTGACGGAAGCAGATAAAGTGATTACTGGCCTCGATGTAAAAGTGCAGCTCTTACGAGTGCCATCTGACTTCACTTTCCACTCTTTTTTGGTCCTGCGGGTCTTTTGGCTTGCCACAAGTGGTTATGGATAGTCAGCGCATCAACACTAACGGACACGGTCTTGGCGGGGATTACAGTGAACTGCTTGCGGTCCGAGCTGTACTTATAGATTTTGTCGATCATCTTCTTAGTGATGCTCTTGGGCCCTGTGCCGGTGAGCTTGTGGATCTCCTCTGTGTCGGGGAAGTAGGAGTAAAGGGCTCTGAACTGGCACCCACTGTCCCGGAAGAGAATCATCAAGTGGTTGGAGTCACACTTCTCCAGCTCCTACAGGTCAAAAAGGAGGCAATTCAATTACTATAGTTCATTATCAAAATTGATTGGCAACATCACAATATTATTTGCACACCATGAACCTTCAAACTGGTCACACACCTCAAGAATGGAGTTCTTCTGTGGTTCATTTACTTTTCCTGCTAAGCAGCAATGAGAGATGGCGTTGTGGATTATTGGCTTGTTGGACTTCGAGCTTGGCTCCTTGAAAAGCTTGGGTCCTACAGTGACAAAATATTTATATAAAAAAATATTAAAACTTCAATATAACACTTATAAAGTATCTTATGATCACCAAGATTAGTGTTGGCAATTGAAAATCAATTCCAATTCTGGAATCGGACACTTAAGGCCAGGAATCGGATACTTGTTATACAATTAAAATATTAAGTATAAAAATATAATATCGATTGCTTTGTGTGCATTTTAATATGACTTTAAACCATTCAAGCGAAAGATGACACACACACAACAGCAAAAACGTGCGCACAGACAGTAGCCTCTCACACTGTATAGTGCGCGATACTGAACTGAGTTCTCTTCCGTGTCTTTTTGCACTTGAACGGACAAATACACACAAAAAATGTGTCAAAATATTAATATATCATTGTCAATGTTGAAAACAGTTGTGCTGAATATTTTTGTGGAAACTGAAAAAGGTAACATTTTACAATAAGGTCACATTAGTTAACTACATTAGCTACAATTAACTAAGATTAATAAATGTTGTAGAAGTTTTGTTGATTCTTAGTTCAAGTTAATCTCAACATTTGCAAATATACATTATTAAAATCAAAAGTTGTATCTGTTCACATTAGTTAATGCACTGTGACCTAACATGATCATTATTAACTAACATTAACAAAGGTAATAATTGCTGTACAAATATATTGATCATTGTTAGTTCATGTTAGTTAGGCTAACACATTAATTAATGTTAACAAATGAGACCTTAATGTATTATGTAAAGGGTTACCATTAAAAAGAACATCATTTATTTGAAATAGAAATATTTCGAAACATCATAAATTGCTTTGCTGTCACTTTCCTTGCTGAATAAAAAAAAAACTTTCAATATGAGAAGAAAAAAGGTTCACTGGGACTTCTGTAGAGGACCAAAGACAATAGTACCACAATCGTTACTTAGATTTGATCATATGCAGATTATTTTCTTTATTTTTCTGTCCACAGTGAAAGTGAAAAAAAAAAAGCTTTATGACATGAGAAAAATCACTTAAACAGAACATATTTAATGTTTATAATTCAACTTATGTGGAGCAACTTGCATCTATCGCTTGTCAATTTGTTATGTCACTTAGATAGGACATGGTGTCCCTCTCTGAACCCTATATACAGCTCTCATTGATGCGTACAGGAGATTCTCAGCTCCATGATTAAAAGCTAAACTACCTCATCCATCATTCTGACACCCAACAAATGCCACAAACCTGTCTATTCTCCTTCTAAACAATCCATTGCCTTACATGCTTCAAAAGGTTCTTTGTGGTGAATGTTAAGATAACAGTCATCAATGGTAATGTAACTAGGCAATTTTGAGCATTACCCAAATAACTGACATGAACCCAAACATTTTTGCAGAGCAAACAACTGAAACACTTCAGAGAGTTCAGGCTTTAAGGACAAATTCATCCACTAATGTCTGCACAAGCAAAACATGTATGTGCTCAAGCACAAAGACAAACATACTGGCTAATGCATGGTCGAGATGATATCAGCAGCATGCTGCGGTTTTTAACGCAGGATGTTGTCCTGGTGCAGAGGAATCTAAAGAAGTTTAAATAATTTAGTACATGAAACCAACAGCTACTGAGCATCAACACAAGTATAAACCACTTGCTTCCAACAGAATGGAAAGTGAAAAACTCACCGGTGTATTCTGCCATGGATGTTGATGTAACGGAAGACGCGGTGGAACCGTTGTCCCAATCTCTCTCTGTAGTCCGACTGGAGTTGCGACTGAGGCCTGGAAATGACTCTACTGATTCCCCTCTGTTTGTGGAAAGAACGAACAGCAACATTAATGTGCTCTGGAGGTCACAGTCTGGACAAATTCAATTGATTCTGAAACAAATTAATGAAATGCAAGCATGCATAGGCACACACCCTGTAGGACAGTGGGAAGGACTTACCGTTGAGATCCCGCCCCTCCTGAATTGACACTGTCTGGTTCAGTGGTGGCCACAGAGGCCAGTGATAGACTAGAACCAGACTGGGCACTGATGAGATTCTCATCTGGTGAGGGACAGTTTCATTTTTTCAGTTTAAATGCCATCAAAAGTTTATTAGCAAAAACGTAACTTAGCAACAGTGCAATAACAGAAGGCATAATTTAAAACTTACTGGCAGCATGGCACTTGGAAAGCATATGAATTGAAGGTTCTTCTTTCAGCACAGACTTTGGCCTTTGTTTTTTGGCCTTGGTCTTCGGTTTGGGTTGAGGCTGTTCTTGCTCCTCACACATCTCTTGCTGTTTCCTTCTAAGATATTCCTGCTTTATCAACTCTCTCCTAGTCTTCTCCTCCTCTTTTCTGATTCTATCCTCTTCAGCTTTCCTCCTGGAATTGGGAGAGAAGAGAGGCTTTAAACATACAAACTCCATAAAAAAAATGCAGAGCTTCTCTTTAGCGTTTTTATATTCCTGGAGGACGGCACTTCAGGGGTTGTCAATACCTGGCTTCATCTCTTTTCAGCTCACTTTCAGCCTCTATCTGCTGCTTGCGGAGCCGTGCCTCCTCTGCCTTCCTCTGTTGTTTCAGCAGAAATGCTGCTCGCTTTTTGGCCAATTCATCCTCTGCTTTTTGCTCATCCTGCAGACATTTAACAACAAAACTTTTTAGATTTTTACATTGGATGACTGAAACACTACGGTATTTTAGGCTGTTTCCCCAGGGTGGTGTTATGTGTTTGCTATAGCGTTCTGAGTGTTTTTTGTTTGCTTTTGCTAGGGTGTTGCTCAGTGTGGTTTGCTTACAGGTCCAGGTGAAAGTGTGAGTAGGGTTAATAACTTTGGGTTAGGGGGTTCCACTAATAAAATGTTAGCAGTACATAAAATAAACACTTTGCCAGAATACAATACAATCTATTTTCCTTCAGATAAATATTTTCTAATGCACTGACTTTACCTTGAAAAAGAAGCCCATTCCAGACTTCTTTTCCCCATCACTTCCATCAGTGGTGACATCCAAAACATCTGTGCTTTCTTCATCTGGGTTGGAAGCCAAATCAGACAAGTCTACTTCAATAAGATTGACTTTTCCTCTAGAAATGTCCTCTGAGGAGATATTATCCCTCGCTGGCCCATCATCAAATGTAGCCTCAGTGTCCTGTAAGGTACTGGACATAGATTCTTCGAAAGTGACACCAAGCACCACAGAACTTGGTTCCCTAGAGATCCTCAAGTTAGCTTCATCATTAAGGTGGAATGTAGTGCTTTTTGGATTCCCTTTGTCTTTGTTAAAAGAGCTTTGCACAATGTCCTCAGGTTCTGTTTTGGGGGGCCTGGCTCCTTGAATTAACCTGGCAGAGGGGCTGTCAGTAGGTGTAGGAGTAGTGCTCTTCTGCCCTTTGCTGTGCTCCTTAAGCAACAGCTCTGATGGTTTGGAACGGGGCCGTGCTGAACTTAGTTTGGGCGGCTTTCGCATCACAGGACTGCCACTTGGTTCAACGAAATGTATAGAAGCTCTGATCCTGGCTTCAGAACCATTACTTTGGTCACTGCTAGGTAGTTGAGCAGCACCTGTTGGAGACTGGAGATTCTGCTTCATAAGCACTTCCTGCTGGAGTGAAAGTTGCATCATTTTCTGCTGAATGTTTCCTATGGCCTCGTTCAGCAACTCAATGGAGCGGTTGCATTCATTAAGATCTATCTCTTCATCCATATCTAAGGCACTAGGGGGCACAGGTCCCCCACCTGCCCACTCGAGAGATGCCTTCTCAGGCTCTTCAGCCTCTTTCGGCCCATCTCTCGAATCAACACAGGTATCATCTTTTGATGACTTCTCTTGATTGAGTTTTAGGCCATCTTTCAAGTAGTACTCAGACTTTGTAGGCTGAGGGAGTGTGTCACTCTTCCCTTTTTTTACTATGTGCAGGAAGGCTGCTTTTCCAAGCTTAAGCCTTTGTCTTGCCGTGAAGACCTCCATCTTCTTCTTTTGGGATTCAATTGCACGTCTCTTTTCTTCAAGTTGCATGTGAAGCTGAACAAGTTCAGAGGCCAGCATGTTGGTACTGTCGTTGTTCTGCGGTGTGGGGCTCTGGTCTCTTTTTATCCTCCAGGAGGTCAGAGGAAGGGGGCAACTCTCTGAGCCATCAGGTGTTGTGCGCTGTGAGCTACTTGTGCTGGACCGGATGTCTTGGTTGCTTCCAAACTTCAGCATCTTTCGTTCTGCAAAACTGGTCATGCGCACACTGCCACTAGCCACACTGCTGACTTGTGACTGCTGGCCAGGGCTAGAGCACCTGCTCCCACCATCCTTATCCACATGTTCCTTTACATTCATGTCCTCGCGCAGCTTGGCCGACTCTTCGTCCTCCTCATAGAACTGTTTCTTGTCTGGATGGAGCTCTTTGGTGAGCTCTGCATCCTGCTCCTCAATGGTCTCCACGGTCTCTATATCAGACCCTTGATGGATGTCCCATGCTTGGATAGGGCTCTTGTCCTCAGGCACAGATGAATGAAGGTAAAACCCAGGTGACCGCTCAGCAGAAGACTGCTCAACGCTACTTGTCGCCAGTGGTTTGAAAGTTTGCGTTTGCCCAGGGGCTAGAGGCACAAGTTCACTGGATTTGTGCTCAATAGTGGTCTCAAACTCAGAGCTGGAGTTGGGGGTAAAGGTCCGGTTAATGGTGTGTGGAGGTCTCCGTCTGGAAGATGAAAGAGCACTTTCTGCTCCTGCCACTCTTCGTGCTGACCCTCGATGCCGCCCTTCGCCTGACTCTTCTTCCTTATTCAGGCTTACGGACTTCTCTTTGGCTGGCCTGAGAACTGCAGGCATCAAAGGTTCCAGGAAGAAACTGGCGTTTCGGGATTCTGAGGATGCTTCCTCCTGTCTTCCCCAAATGCATGTTTTACCACCAGGGGTAGCACTCTGTCGCTCTGCATCCTCAGAGTTTAACAGGGAGATGTCGTCCTTAGATGAATCGGCCCTGGCAATGGTTACCAGCTCATCCTCTTCATCCATGTTAACGTTGCCCAGTAGAGCATGGCCATTGACCCGTTTAACACTGCTGTGACCCGGATGGCTCTGGTGCTTGGGTGTGACAGTGGAAGCCAGGCTGTCCTCACTGATAGAGCAAGTCAGACTAACGCTGTCGCCCGATGCCAAGTCTGCATCGCTGTCCGTAGCAGAGTGGAGAACATACCGATTCAGCTGAGACAGTGGCCTGATTATTATAAGACAAGAATTACCAAACTAAATATAAAATCAATGTAATATCTTAAAATATATGTTTTAAGTACTTATATTTAGCAATAGTGTTGTACCTCTGCCGTTTATCTGACCAAGCCACAGATCCTCTGGAGTGAGCTTCTTGCGTAAAAGAATTGGAGCGATTTCGGCAGGCTAATAAGAAAAGCACAAGTCGGAGAATTTGATTACCTGATTCAAAGTCACACACTAAAACAACCGCTGACTTGACACATCTCAGTCTACCTCCATATGAAAATTAACTAGTAAACATGATTACAATACAACAGTTTATGTAAATCAGCATAAATTGAGTGAAACAAATTGTAAGTATATTTCATAATTTATGCATTCATTCACATAACCATAATGCAGGAAAAAAGTGCCTTAACAGTCATAAAAATAATGGGGTGGGGGGGTCATCATGGGGCTAAAACCAACTTAATTTTCTTTAAGCCAAATATCATATTACTCAAACATTCTGGTTAGGACTTTGTTCTAAATAACTAATCCCCAGTATTCTGCCTAAATGGCTTAAGTTACAGATTCCATTTAAACTTTTAATTTATAATAATAAACAAAAGGACAGAATATCCAACTTTCAAAGTTTAAGCAAAGAAGCTTTAAAAAAAAAAAAGAAACACACAAATTAACTATATCTGAGACCCAACATTTTTGGGTGCCTTTCATTTGAGCATGAAAACAACAACAACAAAAAAACTAGTTAAAGAGTATTTCTATGAATGGCAGCAGAAGCTTGATGCCATACCCGTGCTTTCCTCTCCTGGCTGAGCCTTCTTTTTTCTTTGTCTCAGTGGCAGAAGTGGATGGGAGGGGCTGAAGCTGGAACTCCCCTTATTACTGAAACAGCAAGCAGAGAACATGGTTGGCAAACCACCAGCACAAAAAAATAGGACGAATGATCTCCAGGCCCCCAGAGGTCTATCCAGCCAAAATCTAATCGTAACTGACACTAAACATTTTCCATGTGGATGGACAAATATAGACAAGCAGCACTGCTCTGTTTAGGACCTTCAAAAGAATAACTTCATCTAAAACAGTCTGAATACAACAATTATAGAGCACTAGCATGACATTAAAATGTATTTTATTTCCGAGTAGCTTGTATTTTTACTTCGGCTGTGAAATAAAAGTAAGCAAAGTGAACTTATTAAAATTAATTTAAGTTAGGCAGGGCAGGGCAGTGCAGTACTGTCTCAGCATGCAGAAAAAACACAGGCACAACATGACAAGGCAAAAGACGTTATGAGACAATATATGATTCAAGCGTGAATCATAATCATGCAAGCAAAGTTCCCTCTAAAGTGCATGCATGAATGCAAAAGCAATATTTCCCAACATATAAAAGCCCACAGAGGTCCTACATTTTTATTTATCTATCTTGTATTGCTCACATGACTAGGGATGTGCAAAACTATGTGAAGCTTAAACTTTGTCTGCAAGTTAAATTAAAGCACAAACACAAACAAAAAATATCTAAATCTAACCTTGACCTCACTAATTGACTAGTAGGGTGTTGGACCCATTCCTAATTACAAAATAAACGATTCTTAACAAGGTTATCTTGAGGCTACTTTTTATTTTACATTTTTCCGAAAACGAAGAAAAATAACAGTAATACCTCTAGATAACCAAGTAACCGTCATCTTGAAACAGTTTTTTGCTGCTTTTAGTTGAAACACCCTCACCTCAGTAGAGGTGGCCTACTAAAATGTGAAACATAGCCTAACTTCTAACGTCTCTGCATTAGAAGTTTTATAATTTTACTTTGTGAAGAATGTCATAGTGAACACTCAGTTGGTGCATGGTGTTTTTTTACTTGGTAGCTGAAGTAGTAGGGGTCAGACTGGTAGAAATAGTTTTAGTTTAGCAAGAAGGGAATGTTAGGTATAAGTTTATTTTAGAAAGAAATCTGAGAATGACCAAGGCATATTTTTACATTGAAACAGTGTTCGACCAGATCACTGACATTTACACCAACAATTACCACAATGAATGATTTTACACATGGAATAGAGACAAAACCATGAGGCACTTACAGAGGCTCAGATTCTTCGGGGTGCAGGAAGTACCTGTTACAAACTTCCGGGCTGTTCTGGACAGGAAGAGCTGGATCAACCACACCAGGAGACACCAGGAAGCTCCGTTTGGTGGCATTGGAGATGGGCACAGTAGGCCTGGCACTCTTGGGCTGAGTCATTGCTCTTGCTGCAATGATAATAGTAAGTCAAATTATTAGTACAATAGCCAACTTTTGAGGACGTTGGTTGAGGCTTCATGTAAACTTTATTGGTTTAAAAAAATTGATATCAGAAAAAAGGCAGAAAACATAAATCAACAACTTTAGGCACTTCACACAATAATATGGCAAATGGACAGTAAAACCAAAAACAAAACAAAAACTCTTCACCATCTTTAAATTCCTGAACATCTCTTGGCTGGACAAACTCAGGCTTGACAATCTCAAACCACCAGAAGAGCTCCGCTATAAATACCATGATGTTGTGCTGCAGAAAAAAAAAAAAACAGCGAATAAATCAAGAACAGATCCATAGGGAAATGAAACGTCCTGTTAATGATGAGATGCATTATACATAACTGAATAACTTACCTTGAGCACAGGAGGTGCATACAACATGTCCTCTAAAGTCAAATAGAAGCTTTTGTTAAGGTACTCATTGGAAAACTCTTTCAGCAGCTGGATATTATAAAGGCTGTCTGCTATTGAGGTCACCTCTTTCAAGCAGATGTCTGCAGATAACATAAAACACAAAGTTAGCAAACAAGCTATCCTGAGGCATGCAGGCTCTGAAATTCACGAACGCTGAATCCAAACGAGGTCAATATTTGCTAGCGAGTTGAAGTATCAGAAAAGAACATTTCAGAGGACTGTTACGAGGTACAGCACCAGGGGAATAAAACTACAGTCAATCAACATTATGAAAAAGCAAACCAATAAACACAAACTTCAAGATACCTACTGTATCATATTTGATATGTAATTTTCTAAGGCCTCTAAATTATCAACAATCAAAGCATCGCTGAAAAACCTGCTAAATGCCTTCTGTCGTCTGATTGATAGTTTTTACTTTTTTAGTACTTTAATACTAAAAGGCCTTTTAAAAAAAAAACGTGCCTTTTCAGGTACTGGTAACATGCGTCTTTTTGCTTTGAATCGTTTACTGATTGTTTTACTGAATTTCATTTACTGGACCGAAGCAACTTAGGTTTATTTGATTATCCATACATCACTTCTTTAGAGAAATCTGTTCAAATTAGAGTATCAAATATGATACATCTGACTTTTGAGGAATATTTATTTGTAAATGTCTCAATCATCATTGTATTGCATTGCATTATATGTTTTGCCCCCCACAATTAAAAACTACAGAGCTTAAATCTAAGCATTTAAATATCATCATACTAAGACATATTATTGGAAAATATAGTGTGTCAGTTTGTTTACATTGTAAGTAGTCTGCTACACCGTTATATAATCTGGTTGAAGAGCAGAATTTTCTTACTTTTTGGCCACATCAATATCAGTAATTGCTCCCAATTGCATATTTTTGCTCAGTTTTGGGCTTTCAGGTGTTTCTTTCCTCATTATACTTTACAAGTCGTACTGTGAGCCATAAAAGCATGGGCCTGGTTTAACAGACAGGGCTTAGATTAACCCAGGATTAGCCCTTAGTTCAATTAGGACATTTAAGTAGCTTTTATAAAGATTCCTTAGAAAAAAAAGAAAAAAAAAAGACTGCTGTGCATCTTGAGAAAAAACAATGACAATGACATGTCTATAAAGGCTACATTAACATTATTTCATACGTAAAGATTTACAAGATTAAAATGAAGTGCAGCACCAATCTCGAAGGGACAGTGTGTTAAAATACGTTCTCCTTTCCCAGCTGAATGTGCAGTAAATAACTGTGGGCCCCATGTTGATTTTCCAAAAAAGTAAGCTCTGTGGCGCCATCAAAACATGTTCTGTTTGTTTAAGTTGCCTGACATAGCAACAGCTCTCTCAACCAATGGCGTAACTGGGTCTACTTAAACTGTTTAGGAGGAAGTAGGGGGCAGGGTGGAGGAGGCAGTAGGAGTGTTTGGGAGACCTGATTAGATTTGGTGCCACTTTGGTGAAGAGATTACACGCAGGTCTGAAATTCCTTTAAGAATACAAAGACTAGTTAACTAGTCTGTTATTTCACTCTACCATCGAGCTTCATCAGGTCTGGGCAGTAATAATGGACCACAGTCAGCAGTGCAGCACCGTCACACACGTCCCTGATCAGGTCCTCCAGCAGGGGGAAGAAGGGCAGCTGTCTACCTGAGGCATGATCCCGCCGATACCGTACCTAGAGGTGACATGAGAGGAGGCCAAACTGTCAAAACCACCTACAACAACAGGCTTTTTTCCACAAAGTAACCTTTGGTATATGGCACTGGTATCGTGTAGGCAAGAGGCACTTTTGCAAGAGGAACATATTTGATCCTTGAGGCTAAATATAAGAGTATTTGTCGGTCTAACAAAACTAGATAGCCACTAGACAACAGTTATAACATAAGTGACTAAGACTAACAGACAGTTAAAGGATTGGTACATCCAAAAAAAAAAAAACTAAAAACTAAATTGTCATTTATTAAACCTCATGTCATTTAAAAAAAAATTCCAAGAGACACAAAAAGAGATGTTTAGCAGAATGTCAAAGTTGCTCTTCTCCATATTACGAAAGTGAATAGGGACTGGGGCTGTCAAAAAATGCTGTCAGTCGATCACACTTTTTTCTGTAATTAATTGCACCTAACATTAAACATTTTTAAGATATTTTTATATTGTAATATCACGTCAAATCTCCAAAACAATATAGAAACAACAAAGACAGTATATTTACAAATTTTATGGCACCCTTTTATGAAGCACTATGAAGGACAGTATCACAGATACCAGTTCTGACACTGATGTGTCTATTGATTGATTGATTTTTTCCCCTAAATTTTAGCCATTAATTATAGCCATTCAACATTACAGTATAATTAATACTATTGATAATGTCAATATAATATAAATGTTAAGATTTAATAAGCTTTTTTTTTAAATAACTTTTAATTTAAGTGAACTTAAAACAATCTTCACATAAACCCATTGTAATAAACGTCACATTCAGCTGTGCCTTTAACATATCAGGGCTCAACGCTGAGGTTATTTTCTACTTATTTAATCTAATTAGGCCTATAAATTGAATATAGATTAATCCTTATTAAAGCTACAAAAGTTATATTCAGTCAAGAGCAGTGTGATTTTCTCTCTTTTTTTGTTCTTTGATTGACATTAAGAACACAAACAGCAGCAGGTTTATTAAGACATTTAAGACCTGATGGGGATCTGACACATCCTATTTTTTTCTTTATGGTCATTTACTAATTTAAGACTGTGCTTAGGAGGATTCTTGACAAAATGGGAATTGTCAATCTGTGCCGGTGTTTTTTTTTTGCAGTTAACATGTCTTTTTCTTGGCCTGTTTTTGTATGACCCTGCTGAATCGATGAGCGTTTTGCTGTCCATTGGTCATGCCTTAATTTCGCAATATCTAGTATTGCATCCTTCTCATGAGCATTTAATAATTTTTGACTTTTCAGTGTGAGTCAAGAAAACCTGCTTAATAATTACGAACACCTGAATATAAGGCATTTTTTCATTTCCGAAATTATAAATATCACTTATAAATGATTAAATACAAAATTGATAGTAGTTATTATGATTGATGTGGTTTGGAATTGGTCAAATGTGCTTAAAAAAAAAATAAAAAAAACAGAATATCAACTTGCATAAAATTTCAATACAACTTTACAACAAAATTAGATCTTCTGCTCCAATGTAGCTCTAAAATGTCCAGGTCCAAGGCCCAGTTCTCATTCACTTTTGTTGTGCGGAAAAGATCAGCTTGGAAATTCTTCTCAACTACTCCTTTTATATTCCATTGATAAAGCAACACCATATTACCAATCACCGACAGGGGTGGGTGTTGTGAGGTTTTGCGCTTGTGCACGGCTGCCTATGACGGCTGCACGCGAAAACCTCACAACACCCACCCCTGTCGGTGATTGGTTGGAACACTATTTATTTTGGTTTTGAGTGGTGGTGAAACCAACTGTTTTTGTGTGCAGATCTCAGAGCCTAGGCTGCCTACAGAGACGTGTTTTTTTGACGGCATGCTAATGGGGCGGGTAGCTAGTGGATCGTTAGGAAAGATTAGATGAATGTGATCATTTATGTTTTGGCATGAAATCGCTGATACAACCTTTAAGGGTTTGAAACAACATGAGGGTAAATAAATGATGGCACTTTTAATTTTTGGAAAACTGCTATTAAAAACTGCTCCTTTACACAACAATACAGCAGAACAGTGACTGGCCACAAAATAGTTTATCACAATAAACTTAATTCAACAACAACTAATGATATGAATCATAAGAGCAAGAAACATTAATACACTGTTGATACATATAGGACTACAACTACACTTTCTTATAAATGGTTGCATAAAACACCTGTGTAAACCAACAAAAAGCCAAGAACCCAAAATACAAACGATCCGCAAATGTAGTGGTCGACTGATGTGGATTGTTTGCTGGCCAATGCCAATATCTTAGAGCAGTGGTTCTCAACTCCAGTCCTCTGCTCTGCACATGTTGTATGTCATCTTTATTAGAAAGACGACAAACACTTTTTAGCTTGTTAGAAAAGAGCTCAATGAACTGAACTAAGTATGTCAGATAAGGCAGACATACAAAATGTGCAGAGCGGTGGGTCCGCAGGCTTAGAGAGCAGGGAAGCAGACGGCTGATATAAAGCCAATATGCATGATATCACATTTAAAGACACTAAATAATACATTATTAATTTCTGTAATGAAATACATATTTATTTGACATATTTACTGAAATAATTCCGTCATGCACAGAGGTATATGTATACGGAACAAAGTATTATAGCGTTTCGATTTATATCAGACAGATCTGTTAACAGGCACTGTGGTTTTCAGTGCTGTCAAAATAAAAGTCCCTCTTCTCCGACCCTTATCAGACACACTGAAAAAATAAATGTATCAGCCAATGGCGATAATTAAAATAAAAGCCAGATATCGGCATGCATATTAACCATATATATTGGTCGACCACTACAGCATCTACACATTTAACACAGCAGCCATAATCATAATCTTGTAAATGTATTCAAGTGTTCAGCCCTAACAAACACCAAGTCTAGGTTTCAGACAGGACACAGTGAAAGCTAGACTGATCTAAAGGTAAAGGTAGCAGAATGGAGACAGATGATCTCTGTGCCACTCATGAGACCCCCACAAGATCCAGCATGCAATGGGCAGGTACAAACATAAGATCAGCCTGAAGGACAGACTAAGCCGAGAGACAGACAGAACAAGAAATGGACAAATGAAGATGGAAATGACTGCAAAAGATGAGAAGACGAAAGCCAAAGTAAGAGACTCCAACACACACAGACTCTCTCTCTCAAACACACACACATACAAACTACGCTAAGCGGCATGTGTTAGCTCATAACTGCATGTGCTCAAAGGGTGAAAGGCAGATCATTTTGCGCGATTACAGCGTGAGCCACTGCACAGCAGTGTCTTCCAGTGTGCACTGATTAGATAAAAGCGTGACCTGAGTGGTGATGGCGCATGTCGGGACTGACACATACTACGCGTGCAGTGGAGAGGAAGCACTCACAGCAAACTTACAGGTACTAGTTTCCAATACCATTTTGAGGGAGACTATCCCAGTAGCGAGGGAGGAGGTTAGAGGGAAAGAGACGGGAAGAGGAGCAGAGAAGATGTAAAGTCAGGGAAGAAAAGAGCAGACAGATGTGACCCTGCTATGAGGTTAGAGGAGAAACAGAAGGAGTGATGCCACTGAAGATATTAGATCATCATCCTGTTTACACCTGGTATTAACAACCGTTGCATTTGATACGATCAAGTGGTCAGACGACTGTATTTCTCAAACACGTCTCCAGTAAAGTTGAAATCAGAGACTAGGGGAGGCATTATTTGGGGAGAAAAAGTCTAATTGTTAGATTTCCAATTAAAATTGCAATTATTTACAAAACCAAACTAAACAAAAAAACTAAAGAAAACCTCTTTCCCACTAACATTTCCTTCAATGCAGTTTGAATAATGTTTTCTAGACACATACAACCCTGTTTACCCTGTCTTTAACGATGTTCACTTGTGAATGGATTCCTCAAGACAGATGTTAAAACCAGGTCTAAACAGCGCCTGAGAATTAGAGAGTTTTTACAATCTGTGAGTGAAACACTTGTGCTGGGATGTCTGGTACCTTCTGATGACTTGGAGAATCCAGCAGATGCTGTTTTGATTTGTGCTCCATCTCTGTGATCTCCCTCATTTTCAGGTTCACCTGCAGAACAAAGAAGGGAAGTGCTATGATACATAGAATTCAAAATAAACATCTGAAGTTTCTAAAGCCTTCTTTTAAAAGTGCTGGCAGTCTTCATGCTTGCATGAATGGACATGATCTGGCCAAGCACTGAAAGGCCCCCTAAGCGACTAGACAAATGCAGGTAAGCTATTAGTACATGTAACAATATGTCTATTCAAACCGAAATTTCAGCATTTAAACTGTGTTCTGTTAAAAAGCAAGGTAATCTGATACATCAAGGACAGTTCCAATACAAACATGACTTGACTAAGGGCCACACCCTTCAAAAAAAAAAAAAAAAAAAACACACCTTGTTGATCCAGAAGATCATAGCATCCTCAAGGTCAAAGGGGAGCTCTTTGGAGGCACTGAATGTGGAGAATCGCTTCACACAGGACACAACCTTCTCAATGCTGATCATCTCCACAGTGTAGGCCATCATCAAAGCATCAATCATGGGGATGTGAGAACTCTGTGCCACAAAACAGAGGACAAAGAAGTGTCACATTACTGCACTTTCATGCAGCATAAGAACAAGAAAACAAACTACATTTTACCAACTGACTTTCTAAAAATAAAATAAAAACTGTTTTCACTATAAATTTCAGGACAGCATAAAGTAAATTTTTAAATGTAGTACTATTATAAGGATATTCATTTCATTGTTTTACGTCAAGCAAAGCCCTTTAACCGATCATTAACCGACAAGATTGTTAAATTAGAATTAAATTAGAATAATAGATAAATAGATAGTTTTATTTAATGCCATGTCAGCATCTAAGGCTATTTTCATACAAAAAACAAATATCATATAAATACAATAAAACCAAGCAAACAAACACAACAAGTCATATTATCTTTTTTTTCTTTTTTTTTTATTAACATATGATAAAAAGAATCCAAAACCTTTTCAGGCATAATCTTACTAAACAAGTCTTTGACCCATTAAAAATAAGTGTTTATTATGTTTGTAAACATTTTGCTTTATTTACCGGTATTTTACGTTATTTCCGAATTTAATAATAAAATGCAACTTGTACGAGATTTATCCCTTTCTTTTCTCTATCAAAAATGCAATTTTATAAGTGTAGTGTGTTTTTAACCATGCAGAAAACATTTTAAAATATCTTGAAAAATGACTTGAAAAATGACTTAAATTACTTTTTAAACCATTTAACTGATCATTTTAATCGGTCAAAATTCTTACTGTCGGTTAGCGGTTAGTTGCTCATAATTAGCCTATGATACTCAAAAACTTTGTTTCACACCAGCATCATGCAAAAAATGTAAATAAATTCATATTAATCATTCATAATAAATATAATGCATATGAAAGTAAAATGTTTCTTTCACAGTTTTTCACAGGAAACTGGTACTACTTTATTATAACCTAATAAAAGAAACGTCCCTATACTCAGAAAGTCCAAATGTTTAAGGGTGCTGCTCTTCCTCAGACTAAGAAAGGGAAAAAATGTGCACAAAGCTTTGAGGAATCTCCTATTTAGCCCAAAGAAGGGCATACGGCTCTAGCTAATAAAAACACGGAGTCCAGTTAATCTGCCAAAAAGCACAGTCAAGATGAAGTAGGTAACATAATATTTCTCATTTCTCATAAAATGTAAAAACCTTTATGTAACATTCCTCATGCTGGTTACAACTGTGTACACGACCTCATGATTTGAATAACCTATTACAAAATACACCAAGCACTTGAACATTCAGTCTTAGTTTGAGACTGTGAACAAAGCCCATCTAGTTACCATGGCAACCCCAACAGCAGTCAACTAGTTCATACGCCAGCACAATCTCAGCGGACTGATCCGTGACTCAAGCCAAAAGTGTCAGCGAACTTTCACAGTCTTGGAGTGCGATGGACTTTGGACTCAGATAAACGTTGTACTAAAGCAGAAAAGCACCCTATCACACTATTTGTACCATCTCTGGAGTATGTGTTCTGCACAGCGCACAGTATGAAATTTGCATTAAAAAAACAAGATGACCAACTACATTTGCCAATACGTGCCATATAACCAGAGAGCACACTGTGTCCCCCAATGAAATACTATAGAAACTGTACCGTTATAACTACCGTTATTTTTTCAAATCTCATTAGTTGATCAGACAACCGAGAGTTAAGATATTTGACACTAATTAAAATTGCAAAACAACTGCAATCATTAAAACATACGCTACAGTTTAAAGGTCTGGAGTCTGTAAGATTATTTAATGATGGTGAAAGAAGTCTCTTATGCTCACCAATGCTGAATTTATTTGATCAAAAATGTATTGTGTTTATTTGCTGCTCAAGAAACTTTTTTATTATTAGCAAAGTTGAAAATAGTTGTGCTGCTTAATAATTGTTGGAAACCTTTTGGATACTTTTTAATCAGGATTCTTTGATAAATAGAAAGTAAAAAAAAAACAAAAAAAAACAGCATTTATTTTTAATAGAATTTAACAATTTAAAAGTCTTTAGTGTACCGTTTTATGCATCCTTACAAAATAAATGTATTAATTTTCTTTATTTCTTTTTTTAAAACTTACTGACCCTCAACCTTTGAATGGTAATGTACAGTGCAGTAAGCAATACACTAGTATCCCATTCCAAGTTTTGCCAATGTGTCAAGCTACACAACATGATTTAGTGGTCAACCAAATTTAGTGATCAGGCAGATATCCATTAAACATTAAGCAGAGAATAAAGAGGCTGCTCTGGGACTTCAAAACAGTACATCCCTTAGAGCCACGTTATTAACACAGCAGCATTAAAGCCAGACGTCAGCTAAATAGAATGGTAAACATGCATTCGCCGTACACAAATAATATACATGGCACATAGTCAATTAAACCAGATTAAAAATAGCACTTCACGTCATAAAGTTTGTAAATTCCAGTTGTGACTTTTACTAGTAAGGGTACTCCATTCTGACAACTTGATGCCAGGTATTTATGTAGCACTGATGCTATAACACCGGTTCAAAGCACACAAATGACGCCTATACTTCTTAAAAGTCATCATGCTGTACAGTACACACCCCACAAAGCCATTCTGTTCGGTCTAACAGGTTTGTGTGGATCAGACTGTATTAGGCTCTGCACAGGGTGTGGGCTTGACCACATATATTTGAATTTGAAGTGATAAAAACACGGTTGAGTGTACAATGCTGATTCACCACCATCAGTGATTCACCATTCACTGGAGAAAGCACATCACTGGCAAAAAAAAAAAAAAATACAGCTGTGAATCAATGAAATCCACTCCGCTCTGAGCTACTTTAGCTCAAGCACTGATCACACTAATTGTTTGGACAGGTGATTGTAGTGGTTATACGTGAAAGGAAAAACACAAGCTGGATATGCCAACAATAGCAGCTTTCTCCTGTCAGTGCAGAGATATCTACAACAGGAAGATTTCTGCAAACCACAGTTTCCATATCACATTTGCTTTTTCTTTGTCTGGTTCTGGACTGTAATTAGCGCTTGCTAAGGCAACCATCACGATTATCGTTTCTTCCTCCAGACAACATGCTGGTGCGTGTGCTACGGATGCGAATAATACTTCAAATGATGCTATTACTGCTTTATACAAGAAATATAAATCGAAAAGGGGTCATATGGATCATATCTATGAATGTCTTTTAACTTGGGGCTGTAAAACATTACCTAAAAACCACTTAAAACACCCTAGCAAACCCAAATTAATATTACCCAGCCATATCTTGGCAGCAGAATATCATGGAGGGCTGGGGATGGGCTTTTTTGACCTGGGGCTGGGTACAAAGGTCCATACGGGACCCCTGCCATCTTGGCAGTAGAATATCAGAGATATGGGGGTAGGGCTCTTTTGACTAACGGCAGTGTACAAAAACAAAATCAAACACCCTGGCGGTGATTTTTGCGCGTACACACACACAAGATCGCACTGTGCACACACACAGAAACATTCAATAGCACAAAAGAAAGTTGTTATCAACACGATTTGTATTAATAAATTAACTTCTCTACAGAATCTCTACATTATATTACTCAGCAACAAGGTGGTAACATCGCTGTTTTTGAAGTGATTAAACCAAGGGCACAGTTTTGGTTTTAACATTGGGGGGTTGAAGTGTGAACCGTTTTAGCGGGGTAGCAGGGCAATAAGTTAGAATGCTAATTTAACTATTCGTAGCTGGCGGGTGTTTTCTTTTTCTTTTTTTTTGCCTTCACATCTTTTAATGCTGTGCGTGGATTATCCTTATACTTATTTTAAATATATAAAAATGTAAATCATTTATTAATAAATATATTAGGGCTGTAATGGATCGTAGTTGATCCGTATGGACCAGGCCCCACGGTTCGGCACACATGTGATTTGCAGATTACTTGCAAAGTTTTATCATCATAGACTGAAAGTTGTGTTTTGTCTTACCAATTTACACATTCAAATTACTTTAAATCATTCAAGCTAGGGACAAAAGAGAACTCACTTCCATACTCAAACACGGAATTGATCTTTCACGTCTCCTTGCACTTAAATGGACAAAAGCACCAGTCTCTGCAAGTATTCTTCTAAACACAGTAGGTTATGTCTTAATTTAATGTAAACAGCTGAGAAAGAAATCAGATGTGTATCATTGTATTGGATCTGTGAATTAGGTCTTAAAGCGACAGCAGCCTATAAAATACCTCCTGCTGACTGTGTCATTAATGTTAATCAAACAACAAAACACAGATTTAATAAAGATTAATCTATATTTACCTGAATACTTCTTAGACCTTACTTAATTTTTAACTTTGTTCTATTGTATTTATCTATGCTTGTAGTTTGTGTTTGTTCTTATTTTATTACAGACTGTTCACTTGTCTTTAATATCCTAATGTTTGAACTTTATTAGTTGGCTAGTAGATTTTGCTGAGGTATCAAAGTACTTAAACAGGGCTTTGAGTAACGAATGGAAAGCAAAGTGACATTTGCCCACCCACTAAGCTATATTTATTTATTGTTTTTTGCTGATCTGAAAAATGGTCCGATCCGTGACTCAAAAACCGTATCATTATCTGAACCCTGAGTATTGTGATCTGTTACAGCACTAGATTTTATGTATATATATATAAAAAAAATAAAAAAAATTATATATATATATATATATATAAAAAATTTTTTTTTTTTTTTTTTTTTTTTTTTTATATATATATATATATATACATAAAATCTAGTATAATAATAATATAATATACATATCTCCTCTGGCATGACAAAACCCACTATAAAAAAAAAAAGTATATATTTGATGTACATTAATGCATATAAATGTTATACAAAAAAATTTTTTAATGTCACGTTTATATAATGTTCAATAATAAATGTACATCACGCATAATTAAATATATACAATCACGTCTTCAACTCACAAACTCACGTTATCCATTCAGCATACTGTAATCATTTTATGAGAAGTACTATATTCCAAACACATCCAAAGATACGAAATGACCAAATAGATTTTGAATGCAACGCACCATTTTGATTGGTTGGCAGGACAGATCTGAATCTGTGACAGGCGTGTCATCGCCCTCCATGACATAGATGCCTTTGCGAGACAAGGCCTGGATGACTGACTGGTGGGACTGCAGAGAGGCCACCTGGTCTCCTTTGAGAATGAGGGTGCACACGCGACAGTACAGCTCACAGGACAGCAGTAACCGGATCACCGGGGGTTTAATGTGTTCCTGGTCATACTGATCTGTGTAGAAAGGGTCTTGCAGGTCCTCTGGGATGTGATCTGACAGGATGAGAAAACAATAAATTAGGATATAAACAAATTTTACTGATGCTGAGATACTGATGAAATACTTGGGATGTTTTCAACTGTTATTGCCGCTACAGTTTCTATGTCTGGTATCAGATGCAATCTGCCGGGGAACCCCTTGCTTTGTTGCCATCTACGGCACTATGTGCTAGACAATAGCGCGATGGTGTGAAAAGCAAGACATAGGGCCCTAGTCTCATCATGAAATCTCCTGTGCAGAAGCAGATGTGCTGTGGCAGCTGGGGGTCTGGCCGCAACCATGAGGCTCAAACACTGGCAAGAAAAGGCCAGACATGTCCTAGTCTGGGCAGCCATTGCTCCATCCACACCAACCACAAATATTTCGACGCCCTCTGCACCGGCATCCCCCAGGAGAACCATATCATTAAATGTGAAGGCACTGGGTCCAATCATCCATCATGCATTTATGCACACACACCTGCCCCCCTCTGATGAACCACGTGGAGCTGTCTGCTTTGTTCCAAACCAGTCCGTCTGCCACATGCACGGGTTGTTTAAAGACTGGAAAATTACAGTGAGCATGTCTTGTGTTTCAATACAGCAGATTTAGAGCATATTATTACACAGGAGAATGATTTTAGCATTGCATTAATGTGCACAGGGATACCAACTTAGTCTTAACATTTTAGGAATTTATAAGAATATATAGTGTAAAGCATCAACCTATATATATATATATGTAAATCAGTTAAAATAAATCAAATAAAGTTATAAATATGGATATTTTTCTCACAAAAACGCATCACATCGCTTTAGGCAGCCTTTATTAACCCCCTGGAGCCGTATATGGATTACTTTTATGGATTACTCACTCTCATTATGAAGTTAAAGGATATTTTTTAATATAACTCAAGATTGTGTTTGTCTGAAAGAAGAATGTCATACACCTAGGATGGCTTGAGGGTGAGTAAATTATGTGATCATTTCCATTATGGGGTGAACTAACCCTTTAAAGGTTGTATCAGTGATTTCAGTCCCCCCAAAAAAAGTTGTGAGGTTTTGAGCCAGCTTCTTCTTCAGCTCCGACTTCGCCTGCAGCCGTGCACGAGCACAAAACCTCACAACACCCTCCCCCTGTCGGTGATTGGTTGGAACACTATTTGTTTTGGTTTTGAGTGGTTGGTGAAACCAATTGTTTTGAGGGCATGCTTATGGGGCGGGCAGCTAGCGGATCGTTAGGAAAGATTAGATGAATGTGATAAAAAAAAAATGTGGGCCTGAAATCACTGATACAACCTTTAACTTTGTCATATGTTATAAATATAAAAACTCCACATTTCAAATTTTTACCGCAGTATGTTAACCGAGTTTGTTTGCGTGTGCTGTGCTTTGAGAGGCTGCGCGAGCCTCAACAACAGGGCAACCTTGTCACCATCAGTACATTATATATTATCCACCATCAATCGACATTTACAATAAATAAAATAAAATCAGAATCACTTGCGTTTCGGTAATTCCCATTATATTTTTTGTTATTGACGTTTTAATCAGGTTATTTGTCGGGTCACGCAAGTAAAATTATCTTTCACTTGTTCCGGACAAGTGTTAATGTCGAGCCCCGCATATAGATATAATATAAAAAATAAAATATCTAAAATGTCAGATATCTACCGTACACCAAAGTACAAGAAGCAGAAGAAGAGAATATGACAGCCTTAAATAAGGGCCCAGTTGCAAGCATTTGTGCAGTATTCAAAGTTTTTTTTTTATCTAAAAAAAAAGAAGTGAACTGGACATTCAAAAGGACATTCCAAAGGACATTCAAAGCAGTAATCATCAGAATGCAAAGAAATCCTTCAAATCTGGCCCACTTCTGACAGTAAAGATGCACATGGCCTTCATCTACATTTAGGCCAATTACTGTGCTGAAACAACTCCGCTTTAACCACAGCTTTACTGAAGGGAATTTCCTGAATAACAGAAAAGCCGAGGGGGAGGACAAATTACTCCAAAATAATGGAGGAATAAACTGTATTTGAACCTCAACCCACAGACAAGCACATGTCTAACCCCTTCAGTAATTAAATAACTCCCACGTTAATAACAATAATTATTGACAGCCATGTTATTATTGTTACCCATCACTGTTATGGCAAACTGACACACCCTGCAAAGACAGTTCAGATAATTAAACATTCAACAGCAGAGAGACAGTTTCCTCAGCTTTAAAACGAGGTCAGGAGTCTTACACACCACTTTTGTTTCACCCACCGATGATGGCAGATCGGGGTGCTTTTTTGTTAGAGGGGGCACAGGCTACATATCAGAGCATGCTTGAATACATCCTCCAATGGGATCCCTTTCCACTGTGCCAGTCTTATGAGATGATCTAATAGGAGCCATATGCTCAAGACAGATCTTGTGTGCAACTCTTCTGGTACCACCATGAGTCAATACTAAATCCGTCCAACAAAAGAAATAAATGAATACATGTCATAACAAAAAATGAAAGAAAGTCCACCCCACTAAAAGTTTGATCACATTTGTCCACACACTGCAGTGCTCATATGTTACAGTCATTAGTGACTGATACTAGAGCAGAGGCTAAAAATATACCTGGAGCAAATATGTCTGCTGGTCATTGCTTTTTCCATATGCAGGTACTCAAACAGTTAACCCTGATTGACAACAGAAATGAATAATAATGCCTCATTATCAAAATTTAGTAAAGTCCATATGCAGTAAATTTTTTGTTCATTTTTCATACTTCAAAGAAATAGCAAAGGTTTATTTTTATGTATAAAATGTGCATCAAGATGCATTGCACTTGCATCAGGCAATTAATGTCTTTACGTGCCATAATTTAGTATATTGAAACCTATCATATGGCATATGTATTGCAATACAGTGTGCTGCACAAGCTGGACACATTTTATGATAATCTTATGATGCTTATCAACCATTTTTTCCCCAAAACTTTACAGCCTCTCTCCTATTCACCTTTACATGCAAAATAGCCTGGACATTCTGCTTTATTTGTGTTCCACAGAAGAGAGAAATTCTGGATCAAGGGCGAGTAAATCCCAACAGAATTCTCAATTTTGGGGGAATTATTCATTTAACAGATGTCTGAAAGCTTGACTTTTTAAAAAAACTTAACATAGATTACATATATAAAATACAAAACAGACTCGTGGTGCCCCACATACAGCCTGCACTCTATATCTGCTGACAGGGAGTTGGTGGCATTAGGAAAACCCTTCCTGTTCATCCACAACATTTCAAATGTGCAAGCACTGCAGAAGGGACAAATGCTTTTGATCCTGACTGTCAAATACAACAACGGTGGACTCAGACTGCTGTTCTCCAAACCAAAACATTTGTAGGTCATATATAAGTTAGAGCTGCACAATTCTGGATTCTCCCGCGATTCTGAATGGACAACTAAACAAAATAATATGTAATTTACTAGAGGTTCTGACAAAATGTTAATTGCTGAAGTGTATTTGAAACATATGTAGTTAATTTGAATGAATTATTATTATTATTTAGAAAATTGGTTTGAATGAATGATTCAATGAATCACACATGTACATGGCAAAACCAGTTTTTGGGTATTTTAAGTAGCTTGGAGTATAATGTCAAGATCATGGTACTGTCTATATGTGAATAAAAGCACTTTCACATTCTGTTATGCTGCTTGATATTGCAAACTGATATTTGTTTTTGTATTATTTTCACATAATATCATAATAATAGTAACACAGGTTTGTAGCTTTCAGTGCACATTGCTATTATTCTAGTTATTTACCTATAGCATCAAATGAATTGGAAGTCTATGAAGAAAATAACTTCAAAATAAGGTGGATACTGTTATTGCGAAATACGATTTCTGTCATATCACCCACCTCTAGCTCACACTTGCAAAAAAATGTAAAAAGTACCATGCTGCTATCATGTTTTTTCAGACCTGTACCATGACCTCTTGGAAATACCTGGGCTTGGAGTACTAAGTAAATACCCTGGTACATGAATTTCAGTAGCATCCATCAAAGTACCACGGTATTATCATCTGATACCAGTGCGATCCAATGTTTCTGCCACTGGATCATTTTGCTGTGGTAAATATAGCATTGACACATTTTAAGTACTATGTAAAGACCATAGTATGTGTGTACAAGTAGTATGGAAATACCATTTTGGACATGCACCACGACAACGCCTAACTATGAATATGGTTTATCATTATCAATAAATTGCCCAGTATCAAGGTACAGTGATGGCAGGTGATAATACCACAGTATAAGGGGAGAGGCACATTTTTTCTGGCTGTCTAGCCAACTTGTCTCTGATTAGTCTACATAGCACACACAGTCTATAAATCAATTTAATAAATACAAGTCTTGCTTTTCGGTCCTGTTTTCATTCATAAACAAAGTTAAATCAACTCACCGATTCCGAAAGCTTTGGCGAACAGCCATCGCAGGTTAGCCGCTATTTTGGCTCGGGCTGAATCATACATCTCCAGCGGCACGATCTCCGGCGCCTCGCCCGCCGCCTCCATCTTTCTGCGGGCGCTGTCAGCACCCAGCTCCGCGTCCATCCCGCAACCACCGTCTGAAAACACACAAGCAAAAGCACTTTCAAACAACCTTAAAGGCTTTCTTATGAGGGCATGTGGTGTTTCCTAAGCTGCATGGAAATGTGTCAGGAGCTTTGGAGCAGTAACATTCAGTTCTTTAGCGTCCAAGCTAGCTAGCACACGAGTATTTATTCCAACACTATCCTCTCAAATATGTAACTTTAATCATATTAATCCCAGACATAAACGACATGCACGTTTGTTACTTACAGCTACTGAACAAAACAAACCTAACCACCTCCTGACAAAACAAGATAAGCTAGTCTGTGATTAGTTTATATGCAAAGTAACTAGCTAGCCATCGCCCAGGTAGCTAATAAACACCAAAATAATACTATATTAAATATTCAAACACTCACACGGGGAGATAGATTTAACCATCTGTGAGAGCTGCTGTCCTGAACGTAAACTGGTTTGCATGTTTTGAATGAAACACAGTTACCAGCGGCTAACAGCTAATGCTGCTTTAATGAGATGAGGACTAGCAACCCGCTGCTAAACTACAGCCCCTTTGTCAGCAATTAATGAAAACAACCACATTTACCGCAACGTACCTTCCATATGATGTGCTATCAACAATCCACTGTAACAAATCTGTGGGTGAGAAATGAAAGAAAAGGATAAAAGGCTCCGGTGGGAATCATGAGGCCACGTTTAGTCCGAGCAGATACGAGTGTCGGTGGATGAATGACAAACCCCTGTGAGTGTGTAACAGCCTTAATTACTAACACACTTCAAAATACCCGCAACAAACAGTCTAAAAACAGTTTAAAATGTCAATTATTCAAGATGTGCTGTTGTGGATGAGAGTTATGTAGCTTAGACAGATATTGTTATTAGGCCTGATGTTGTGTTTGGTTAAGAAAAGCACATTGATGTTTTATATTCTGTTAATGTGTGTTTAAAAGATAATAAGTAATGCCTCTAGGATAAGGCTAAATTATTATGCAAGTGAGCTGAAATTATGGTTTATCTTTCCTAATTATATTACAGTAATTTCCTGTATTATTATTTTTTGTAAAGTCAAGTTTAATGGACATTCCCGCGCTACACGTACAGTCAGTGGCATGAAATCAGTGCAGATTAATGATATGATATTATTGTTTACTCGGTCTTTATTGTTCTGTCTGTAGGTTGTGATAGCCAATTAATAATGTGTTATTTGAAGATGCTTTTTATTTATGAATAGGAAAATACAAAGGTAACAGGCAGGCACAAGTTTTTTCTCTTTTTTTATGCTCCCTGAAGATTATAGGCTAAACACTACTGCCATTTTGTCCATCTAGAATATTTAATTGTTCTCATTTTCTTGCAGTTTTTCAAGTACAGTAAATAAACAAATGTATAAACGTTGCTGATTGTGCTGCGTAGATTAGCCTACTTTAACTACAATTTTCATAATTTGTATGGATTGTAGTTTGTTACGCAATCTATATTTTAGGTAATGTAATCTCACTAATCTGATTACTTTTTGATTAATTTGTACTTAACTCATCACTGTGTTTTAATCATGTTTCTGATAGAGATAAATGTGTGCCCCATGTGTTCTATTATGTGGTAGCCTATATAATGTGGTTGTACAGTGTTGTCTGATGTATCTGTTTTTTATGCCAGTGTTAAAGATGAATTTCTGTCAAACAAAAGAAGAAAAATAAAATGTATTCTCCTCTTTGTTAACATCGTGAAGTGCATTAAACATATTATGTCAGGCTTTCTCAAACTAGGGTTTGTGTATATCTGCAGGGGTTTGCAAATTGATGAAAAGCTAATAATTAAATCTCAAAAAAGAAAAAGAAAATATTTTAAAATAAAAAAAATACTTACTAAAAATATTGCCTCTCAATTTTCCATGTAATTATAAGTAGCAGTTATTTGTGTGTGCAATTCCACAAAACTTGTCAGAATATGCAATAAGCTTTTTTTTAAAGGAAAACTATTGGGCAAATCATTGAATTATGAATAATTTACTGCCATTTTGTGAATACTGAGTAACCTCAGCAACTGTATGTTTACGAGTACTATTTTAAAATGTAAAATAATCTAATTACAAGTAATTAATTTTGGGAACCTGATGAAGTAATCCAGATTACATGTAATCAGTTATACTATCTCAAGTCACACCTCAACGCTGATTCATCTTGAAAAGCAAACATCCACCTCCCTGCACTGCCCTGCTCTGAGTCTTACAGGCAAGGCAATAACAAACACTCAACACTGCCTTTGACTTTTTTTATTAATGTGTAGACATAAATCTTTGCCCAAAGTATATATGTAAAAACATGTTGCAGACACAGAGGTGCGGTCATCGTGGAATGGATTATGTAACTTCATGCTGGTCTGGTTTATGGCAATTGATGCAATCTAAGTGTTTAGATTAATGCTAAGAGATCTATATCTCTCAAGGCTGAGATTTGACAGGGAGGTCACAAAATGATGGTAAAGAAATTAAATTGACATAACTACCACTGTGAAGGTGTAGAGGCCTGTTAGTGGTCAGGTTGTAATGACACACAGATTCCTGGTACACTCTTACAAGTTACAAATAAAGGTTTATTGTAGGGCTGTGAAACGATTAATCGCGATTAATCGCATCCAAAATAAAAGTTTGTGTTTACATAATATATGTGTGTACTGTGCATAATTATTTTGTATATAGTTTCACAGCCCTATGACATTAATGGTTCCATGAAGAACCTTCAACATCCATAAGACCTTGTCAACTTTCCATTTGGCAAAAAAAAAAAAATATATATATATATATTTAAAGTGGAAATGTTTATAACAATATAAACTTCTTTATAGGGAACCGAAAATAGTCCTTGTTGTGACCTTTATTTTGTGTACTCAGGAAGGGAATTTATCCCTAATGTTACGCTGATGTTTGTTTTTATTGTTTAATACATAATACTGATATTTTATTATAAATTAGCTTGCATGAATTTCATGCCTCTGGTTGATCCTCTGCTGCGCTTAAACCAGGGAGTGGGAATAACACCCGTGCTGAGTTATTCAGCTGGAAACATTAACCATCCCCAAAATCTTTTGGAGTGCTCTGGTTGTGGAGGGTCCTGTCCTCAGAAATCAATCAATGTTTGTTCATATTGACACAGGATTTATTAGACTGATGGCTGAGATTCCCAAAGAGAGACCAGATGTGGAGAGAAGCTTTTTACTTAATGAACTCTGGTGACAAGATTGGCATTAATGTACACAAAAGGAAAACCAAGACCTTTCAACAGCCCATCAGCCTGAAACTTTTATTGTGGTCCAAATTGTGTAGGCATAACAGAACTTAAAGCATTTAGATAATTGCTTAATATTTATCACCAGTTTGGAATAGGCAGCTCATTATGGCACTATAATTCAATTCAAGTTTATTTGTATAGCGCTTTTCATAATGCATATTGTTTCAAAGTAGCTTTACAGAAAATGCTTGTTTGAATGTTACAATTTAGGAAGCATTCTGTTATCAGTCAGATAAGTGTGTCAAAATAAAGTCCATATGGCATTAATACACAGCTAAAATAATATGTTGTACTTGGCTAACTTCATGTATATAGTTAGGCACACACTAATAACATGTTATGCAGAAATTACAACTTGTGCTCGCAATGATTGTGTTAGGATAATATACAGTATAAGGATAATATTTGATAGTTTTGTCGATCCAAAGTTGGTATCATCTGAAATATTCGCAATTGTCGGCGTCGACTGAAATAATTGAAATCAACTGCATTATAACTGTATAATATACACAGAACACATTATGACAGAGACTGTATCGCTCAATGCAAATGAAAGCACATGACAGTATGCTCAGTATAAAGACAAATACCTTTCAAAAACGTAACAATTTCCTTAAAAATATTAAGCAGCACAACCATTTTCAACATTGATAATAATAAGAAATGTTTCTTGAGCATCAAATCAGCATATTATAATGATTTCTGAAGGATCGCATGGCACTGTAACCCTGGAGTAATGGCTGGTGAAGATTCAGCTTTGCCATCACAGGAAGAAATTATTTTTGAAGCAGAAAAGCGTTATTTTGAATTTATAATAATATCTTACAATATTAATGTTTTTACTGTATTTTTTATTCAATAAATTCAGCCTTAATGGGGGTATTAGGGACTTCTTATAAAGATATTTAAAAAAAAATCATACCAATCCTTTTAAACGGTAAGTGACTAGTGTGTATCAGTACACAGGAAAATTGTGTGACAGAATGCTCAATAGAATATGTATTTGAAAGTATATAAATTGTAAAATGCAAAAGTACAGTAAGCTGCCATATGAGGTGGGTAGACAGTGGTACTCATGTCATGTCATATTTATATTACTGATTGTCAGTGCTGGGTAGTAACTGATTACATGTAATCTGGATTACATAATCAGATTCCAAAGTATTTATTAAAATTCTCATCATAGTTACTTTTTCAATTGATTACATGTTATTCTCACAATGGCAATAAATTAAAATATAATTCATAATCCATTGATTCTAATTTGTTATCTTTTAAATGTTTCTTTCTAAATGTTATACATTCAGAAGGTCTTCCAGGTTTGTGGAATTGCACACACAGATCAGCCACTAGTCATGAGCTCCTCATGGAAAACTGAGACACTGCACACTGCATCAATGGATTTACAGAAATCATTTCACTTTTAAGAATATTTTCTCAACAGTGCAACATTGCATATCTAATGAGCTCCTGACAAACACATAAATTATTAGTATTTGAATTATCACGCGAGTCATTTAACCATGTATTACCGTCTTTGGAAGGCGTTTGTCTTTCAAACACATTATAATGTACACATTCATGTCATTTTATATTTACATACAATGCAAGGATTCCCCCAACTTTGACCAATATATTTACTTGAAGTGTGCCCTTAGATTTTTATTTTATTATTGACCTAACTTATTAACTTAATTCAATAATAAAAATAAAATTAAGTTCACGATAACATCATGTAGCCTAATACATTGTTTTTTTTTATTTTTTTATTTGTTTTAGTAAATTGTTTATTTTTATTATTTTTTATTTTTAAATTATTTGTTTTAATTTAACATTTTTATGACTTATTATTTAATAGCTCTTTACTAAACTCACAAACCCCCTGCAGTTCCATCATGAACCCCAATCTGGGAAACAATGATGTATTTAATGCACTTCATTGTTGTTGATTACAAAGAATGGAATAGATTTTCTCTCTCTTTGTATTTTTATATCAATATGGTATAAGATGATCCTATTCAAAATCAATGTGATAAACGAGTTAGAAGTCAAAAGTAGTCATTACCTTGAATGTGTAATAATGGTTTACGTTACTAACTGTCATGAAACAGGAGAGGAGACACAGAGGTAAACATAACAGTTCTTAATAGGTTGTTAGCAATCTGGAGGATCTTCAGACGGGTGAGTGATGAGCATAAGCAGTTCAACAGATAGTCACACTTAACTGACAAGTCTTTCTTCTTGCAGGTTTGAAGACAAGCATGATGAGGGTTGAGAAATACTAGTTTGAAGGAACAAGTAGACGATGAGTGAGTGGAGTGAGTGTGAGCTGTGTGCTTAGTTAGTATTCTGGTGATTGGGAACAAGTATGGTAGAGTTGAAGGACCTGGTGCTGATGGCATGTTGGTTGAATCTGCGACTCGTGACTTTGTCATGTAAATTGGAATCAGTAGCTGACTACAATCATACCCACCACTGTACAAGATATGGTACAAGATTTTTCTATTCAAATCAATTTGATAAACGAGTTAGGTCAAAAGTAATCTAGAAATAGTCAAAAACAAGTATTCAGAATAGGCTACATTACCTAAAAGGAGTAATGTAATGGATTACATTACTAACTAAATTTTTTTTGTCATGCAATTTGTAATCAGTAACTACAATTTGTAAGTAATCTACCAAGCACTGCTGGTTGTCATATGGGATGGGACCAAATAGATAAAGAAACAAGAGTGTCTGAAAAAACAAAAACAGTCAACACGTGGAAGTTAATTACATTAGATGACATTTGACATTTGTTTTTGATGCCTGCATTGCAGATAGTTTTGCAGAAGAGTTATGTAACATGTTGTATAATTCACTGTACCTAGGGTTGCACAGAATCAGTTTCTATTCCATATTTATGTTGTTGTTGTTTTTTATGTAAATTTTCTGTTATTCATTAGCTGTACCTCGAATAGGTGTTATCTACAGTAATTCAAATTTTATTCAAAATGAGCACCATGTTACAACACTTAACCCATGTGCAATGCATCACGAGTAACAATGCAGTTTGACGCTTCACTCGACAGAGTTCAGTGCATTGGGGAACACTAGCATCAATCAAGTTGAAGGGCCTGAATTGTTGAAAGACAGATGTGTTAAAAACACCATGAAATTAAAATTGACACTATTTGTTTTTTTTTTAAATGGAATATTGCAGGATTTATATGCAGGACTATAAATTATTTGTCTGTGCACTTTTTATTTTTAAGTCATGTCCCATCATAAACTTTAATAAAAATTACTTCCCCTCCCTCTTGCAACGGCATCTTTTCCTTAATAATGCGTTTACTGCCGTGTGTCACGGTCACCAATCTTCACTGATCATCATCCAGCACTATATAACTCTTCCCTCTACAGTTCACCATTGTCTGGTCTCGTCGTTCCCTCAAAGAAACACTTACCTGACTCCTTACCTGCACGATACCTACCAGAACATCTGTCTTCAGTCATCTGCTTCCTTCATCCGTCTTCAGTCATCTGCCTTGATCTTCATTTCAGAACCTGCAACAGATAAGACCATTACTCATCCAGATATCCATCCTGAACACTATATTCATCAGTTACTCATGCGATTACATACTTCTGCAAATAAACCTGTTGATAACTTTACCTGTGTGAATCCTTCTGTTTCATAACAGAAGACCAGACCCTAAGCTTCCTTCCGAGTTCCTAGAAATTTCACACCAGGTCAACTGGACAGATGACGTCCTAAAGAATGTGTTCGGGCTTGGACTGGACGATCCTCTGCACCAGCCAGCTACAGCCGCAAAACCATGTTCATTCGCACAATACCTGGATCATGTGCTGTTGTTGAGCGGTTTAGCCTTCGCCGTGGGTTGAGGCTGATGATTACATCACCACTCAACCACCATCACCAGCCATCTTCCTCGCCACACCGCCTGAATGTCTTCATGTTATACCTGCCGAGCCAAAGACTGTTCACGCCATGTCAGCCGCGCCTGAGAATTCGCCGCTGGTTCCTGAGCCCGCTTCAGCCCACAAGCCAGCTCCAGGATCTCGTCCCGCCGATACCACCCTTTTAGCATCTCGTTCCACTGAAACCATCCTTCCAGGGACTCGTCCAGCCGAGACCACCCTTCCAAGGACGAGTCCCGCCGAGTCCAACCTTCCAGAGTCTCGTCCCGTCGAGGCCACACTTCCAGAGTCTTGTCTCGTCGAGACCACCCTTCCAGAGTCTCGTCCCATCGAGACCGCCCTTCCAGAGCTTTTTCACGTCATGCCTGTCAAGCCTGAGCATCTTCACGTCATGCCTGTCAAGCCTGAGGATCTTCACGTCATGCCTGTGAAGCCTGAGCTTCTTCAAGTCATGCCTGTCAAGCCTGAGCTTCTTCAAGTCATGCCTGTCAAGCCTGAGCTTCTTCAAGTCATGTCTCTCCAGCCTGAGATTCACGCCACGCCTGAGCCCTCGCCTCTGGCCAAGATGGCCTCCGCCACGCCTGAGCCCTCGTCTCCGGCCAAGATGTCCGCCGCCATGTCAGTGCCTATTCCTGTCCAAATACCTGTTCCTGAGCCTGAGCGTAAGCCCATAACTCCACCTGCTTCCATCATTGCGATCACATACTTCTGCAAATAAACCTGTAAATAACTTTACTTGTGTGAATCCTTCTGTTTCATGACACTGTGAGGGCAGGAGGACCTGACACTCACATGAGATCACAGCAATAACAAACCACAACAATCCAACAATCCAATCAATGATGGACAAAGTCCTTCACGGCTGCATCCGAAATGGCTATTCATCCCTCATTACAGGTTTATTGGCTAAATTTACAGATTTTCAGCTGTTTGCAATGAACAAATCAAACAAAAGTAATTAAAATAGCTAAACACAGCAAATGTTTCAAGTGGTTTCCAAATTCAACTGAAAATGCAACTTTTAATGACTTCTGCTGTCTAAAAATTATTCAACCCCTTCATTGCAAGCATCTTGAGTACTTAGTAGAACACCCTTTTGCTGTTATGACCTGCTGCAATCGAGATGTATAACCAGACACCAGCTTCTGACAGTGTTTCTGAGGAATATTAGCCCATTCATCATGAGCAATGCCTCCAGTTCAGTAATATTCTTGGGTTTGTGTGCTGCAACCGCCTTCTTCAAATCCCACCAGAGATTTTCTATGGGGTTCAAGTCAGGTGACTGATGGCTACCGTAGAATCTTCCAGGACTTCTTCTGCAACCAAGCCTTGATGGAATTTGAGGTATGCTTGGGATCATTGTCCTGTTGGAAGGTCCAATGATGCCCAAGCTTTAGCTTCCTCACTGACGGCATGACATTTTCTCCTAGGATTTCCTGATACATCAATGAATCCATCTTGCCTTCCACACGCTGCAGGTTTCCAGTGCCAGAGGATGCAAAGCAGCCCCAGAGCATCACCGAGCTCCACCATGCTTAACTGTAGACAGAGTGTGCTTTTCATACGCTTCATTCTTCCTCCTCCAGACACACCACTGATCAGATCCATAGGGCCAAAAAGTTCCAGTTTTGTTTCATCACCCCACAGAACAGAATCCCGAAACCTCTGTGGCTTATTTATATGTTTTTGAGCAAATTGAAGCCAACTTTCTTTTTGCTCTTGGGTCAGTAGTGGTGTACGTCTTGGAGTTCTGGCATGGAAACGGCATGCGTTTAGTATGCGCCTTATTGTGCAGCTGAAACCTCAGTGCCTGTTGCCACCAAATCTTTCTGCAGGTCTTTTGCAGTTACTCTAGGGTTTTTCTGAACTTGCCCTCTCAGAAATCTGGCTGCAGCCATTGATAGCTTGTTGATACCCATCCAAGTATAACCACTGTTCCTTTAACTTTGAATTTGCGAACTATGCTTGACTCTAGGAACATTTAGTGCCTTCACTGTCTTTTTGTATCCTGTTCCTTGTTTGTGAAGGGCGATGATATCTTTTCTTAACTTTTTACTGTTTATGTAACATTTTAGTCTTCCTGGCAGAACTTACGCTAGAGCTTTCATTTCAGATATTTCATGTGTTCTAGCAGCAAACCTGTTGCAACCTTGATTAGTTGCATCAGGTGTATTTGAGACAACACCTGTTTTGCAGATTTGTGTGGTTGTGGGATTCTATTTAGAGGGTTCAATAATTTTGAGACTGCAGAAGTCATTAAAAGTTGCATTTTCAGTTGAATTTGGGGAAACCACTTGAAACATTTGTTGTGTTGAGCTATTTCAATTACTTTTGTTTGATTTTTCATTGCAAACAACTGAAAGTCTGTAAATATTGCTAATAAACCTGATTTGCAATAAGGGTTGAATAATTTTGATTACAGCTGTATTGTAGGCAAGGCAAGGCAAGGCAAGTCAAGGCAAGTTTATTTATATAGCACATTTCATACACAATGGTAATTCAAAGTGTTTTACAGAGAAGAAATTTAAATAATGAAAAGAAATAAGAATAATTAAAACAGTTTAGAATAAAAAAAAGAAAAGAAGTGTAATCAGCGGAGCGGACACACAGTGGCACAGTACTCATTCAGAAAAATGCAGCTAAACAGATGTGTTTTGAGTCTGGATTTGAAGGTGACTACTGTAGGAGCACATCTGATCTCTTCTGGAAGCTGGTTCCAGCTGCGGCTGGCATAATAGCTAAAAGCGGACTCGCCATGCTTAGAGTGAACCCTTGGTATTTCTAGCTGATGTGATCCTAATGATCTGAGTGATCTGTTGGGTTTATATTCAGTGAGCATATCTGCAATGTATTGAGGTCCTAGGCCATTGAATGATTTATATACCAGTAATAATACTTTAAAATCAATCCTAAATGTAACTGGGAGCCAGTGTAAAGACCTGAGGATGAAAAAACAAATGTGAAAAAAGAAGTATGTCCAAATTCACAATACTCGTAAGGAGTAGGCAAAAAAGACCCAGATGACCTACTTCTGGTGAGATTCTAAAGTGTGGATATAATGGACACTTTACTATCCCATGAGGCCATGGGAAATGATTTGTGAATGGAGGTGTAGGGACACAACTGACACTGGTAGGTCATAATGATGACAACATGGCGAATGTTGTACATTCGGATTACATTCATTCTATACACACTCATACTATAGAACATACTTTTTTTTTAGAAGTCGTAATTACTTATTCAAAATAAGTACCTACTCAAGAGAGTATGCGATTTCGGACGCAGCCAGCATTGTTCCTTGTTTAAGAAGCCTCGGATATTTCACTCGGATATACGTAGAAAAGACTATCACAACTTCCGTTTCAAGCTGACTTTTAAGTGGTGGTATAGTCAGAAAAACAATAATCAAATTCTAGTATTTTGAAGAGTTGCCTCAAGAATATTGAGAGGATGTCATCTAAACAGTATCAATTCATTAATATTCTGCTATTTTTTTATTTTAATTAATTAATTCTTGTTCACAACGAACCCGCCTATCCCCAAACTTCAAGGTCTGTGTGATCCCTCATTAGATTTGGAGGATTTTGAATAATTCAATGTATATGTAACAATTTTTTTTATAGCTGAGCCTCACAAAATGAGTAGCCTACATACTTAAAGTAGACATTTGAAGGCTGGTTGGCCGATTTAGTTCAACGATGGCATTTTTCCTCTCAGCTCTCAGCAGCAGATGGCGCTGTTGACAGGCCAATGAAATAAAACCATTAGCAGCCCCTAGTATATAAATATTAGTCATAAAAATACAATAAGAAACAAATAAATAATTTTCTTTGATATTCAAACCCAACTTATTATTGCAATGATAACTTTGTTGATATATCTGTTTTGAGTTGCTGTCTATAAAGGCTTTGACCTTTGATATAAATCAAGCTAAAGTGTGAAAGAAATACACTTGATAAATAAGTTAAATAGGCCATAAAATAAAGTGTTATTGGAAGAAAGACAGAGAAATACAACAAAGGAGACTGAAATCTAAATACACATAGGTATCTTTTATTATGCAAAGAAACTTGTACAGACAGTTGAACTGACAGAAAATACTCTGCATGTAAACTACACATTTGCAGATATGTAACATTTACAGATATTGTATACTCAGTGCGGTTCAAAGCTGATGAACACTTAAGTACTGATGGCTTAAAGAGGATACATGACACAGCCTGTTATTGGGACCTTTTAACTTTGTGATTTTGTGGAAAACTATTGGTGGTCAATAGTGAGTCATAAATCATCTAATTGTGTTATTTTATATGGCATATCCTCTAGTGATTTGTGTGTATAGCCTACATTTATTATACTTGTCTCTACCCCAGTGATACTGAGAAAAAATATATATAGACGTTCTGCGTATAGAAAACATAACTACGTAGAATTAAAATATTTCAAATTTCCATGGCACACTTAAGATTTCTGAAACAAAATCCTGTTTACATGACAAACGCATACAATATATCTATTTACATTAGCCATAGGCTCAAATGAAGATACAAAACTGGAAGTACAGTAAAGAGAAGTTCAATTTGAAACACCTCCATAAAACCCCAGACACTTTTGGCCACGTGACCAGTTCTACAAAATTGGGAGGAAAGATACAGATCACTTGATATTGGCACCTGTTTCATACAAGTCAATATTAAGTATTTCCTGTAAGTAGCTCAGATCCTCACTTTCACATCCACATTCACAGTGGACATTAAGAAATCTTTCTGCTTTTTGCAGGAATTTAATATACAAGAAAGAGAGAACGAAAGAAAGAGCAAAATCACTTTGAACTATACAAATGTTCAATTATAAAACCACTACTTATTTGTAGTATAAATCTTGTAACACACAAATCAGAACCTAACCAAAACAAATATCAGACGACGTAACGCGTAAGAAATTCAATCATAACGGAAAAGCAGCTTGTTTCAGACAACATAAATCTACTTTAACACTGAAGTTTGTTGTATAAAAACGTGCTCTCTAAAATGCCCGTACAATAACTTTTTTTTACAAATTTATACAATATTAGGTGTAAATCAATTTTAAAAAATGATCGATTAACTAAAAAAAAACAAAAAAAACAGGCATATTAAGACCAATAAATACCCAGTGTGTACATTTGAGTACAGTGTATCGAGGTCAATAGCATTGCATTATAAAAATTTACCTTCTTCTTCAAGATAATTTACTTTGCCCAAATGTAAAAATAAATGGTGAAAAAAAGTATAAATAACAAAATATCAATAAATAAAAAAAAATATGGTTAGTACAAGAGGCATTTTAATGACCCTTCAGTAAGCAGGCTTATGGAGTATTCCTTGATTTTTTTTTTTTTTTCAATTTATTGTTCTATTTGAATTGCTCCGGCATGTGTCCGATTTGCGACTGCATGCTGGTGGGAGGACTGGAAATGCCCTCCGACCAGTCAGACATGTTGGAATGGGGCGACGAGCTGGACCACTGGTCCGGTGAACCTGGAGATGGCGTGAGGAAAGGGTGGTCAGGCACTTGGAGTTGGTGGCTGGGAGTGTTGGCGTCCATGGCGTTTGAGTAACTGTGCTGGGAAGGTGGCGTCAGGAACTGCGTGCCCGCCATGCTGGGGCCCAGAGAGGACGGGTTTAGCAACTGGGTCTCCTGGGGGATTATGGTGTGGATGGGCATGCTGTTCCCTGCGCTCTGCTGGAGCTCCGGGCCACCCAGCTCACCGCCGATGAAGTTCTGGCTCACGCCACTGGGTGGATTGGTGCTCTGGTGCTGCAGCTGGACGCCTGTTTGCTGCGCTCTCTGTTGCATGTTCTGCTGCATCTGCTGCATAAGATGCGGCTGAGCGGTGAGGTGCGCGTTCTGCAGGCTTTGATAGTTCAAAATCTGAGACAGGGTAGCTGGGCGGCCATTGTGGAGAGACGTCATCAGGCCGGATTGGTGAAGGCTGGCCTGACCTGAGGCGTTCCTCATGGCTGCGAATTGATTTTGAGGACCCATGCTACCGTGGATCCGTCCAAGCCATTCGCATTGGCCGTTCATGACGTTTGAGCCGTTAGAACCGGCCACTGGCAGATGGGTGAGACGTGGGGGTAACGGATCGAACTGTATGTGGGCCAGGTCCTGCTTGTTGCCCATGCCTAGATGGTTGACGCTCATGTGGGTATCTGAGATGCCTTGTAAGTGATTAAGCGACATGGAGGGCGATTGCTGGAAGGGTGATGTCATTAGGGGTGGGGAGGCGACATCAGATATGTACCCGTGGGGCGACTCCAAGGAATCCACCGGCGAGAGCACGGCCGAGCTGTCTAGCAAATGTCCCTTTCCATCCTGTGTCTTCTTCTTCTTGACTTTCATGTCTTTGCCATCCTTGCAACCGATGCCTTTTGCGCTGGGCTTGCGGGGCTTCTTACTTTGTAAGGGCTTCATGCCGCCCATGAAGGCGTTGGGAGAGCAGAGAGGTGGGGAGAGGGTGGTGCAGAGGGGGGCGCTGTGCATGGGAGGGCTGCGGACCAGGTTATATTCGTCGATGAGCCGCACGATGTCGTGATGCATTCTGTCCTGAGCGATATCCCGTGGGAGCCGATCCATATGGTCGGTGATCTCCCGATTGGCAAAATGCTCGAGCAGAACTTTAGCAGTCTCGTAACTTCCTTCTCTTGCTGCCAAGAATAGAGGAGTCTCCTCCTGAACGTGGGAAAAGAATTGGTTAGCCAAAAGCATTTTGAAAATGACAATGGTTTTGTGCTATGCTGTTAATCTGAGTATAATGAGAATGTCTACAATAACACAAAGCATTATTTGTGATTAAAGAAAAGCAAGTGCTGCTTACCTTATTGTTCTGCATATCTTTATTTGCTCCGTTCTTAAGCAACACCATCGCCGCTTCTACGTTGTTCACAGCTGCTGCCCAGTGAAGAGCAGATTTACCTGCAGCACAAACAGAAATTGCTTTAGCATGTGAAAAACAACATATAATAGTGATAACTCTGACATTTACTGTATCTTGCCATAGTATATGTGTATATATGTATATATGTATAATATGTATATATTTTACATTAACTGTAAAATGTTTGGACTCAACTTTAATTATCTTTTTCAATATTTTAGAATAATGGTTAAGTTATCAAAATGAATAGACAAAACAAAAAACTTAAATTAATTAAATTAAATTAGGTTTTTCTTTAAAATCTCTTATCATCACCAAGGCTGCATTTACAGTATTTGATAAAAAAATACAGTAAAAGCAGTAATATTGTGAAATATTACTACAATTTAAATGGTTTTCTTTTTTCTTTTAATACATTTTAACATGTAATTTATTCCTACGATGGCAACACTGAATTTTCAGCAGTCTTCAGTGTCACATGTTCCTTCAGAAATCATTCTATTATGCTTATTTGCTGCTCAATAAACATTTCTTATTATTATCAATGTTGAAAACTTTAAATATTTTTTGTGGAACCCATGATCTTTTTCAGGATTCTTTACAATATAGAAAGTTCAGAAAAACAGCATTTATTTTATATAAATAGGCTATATATAAATGTATAAATTTAATGCATTCAAAAAATCTTAATGACCCATATTTTTTTAAACGGTATGTCTTAGATATACATGTATCTTATCTTATCTCAAGCAACTTCATGAGGTGCCAACTGGTTTACCTGGGCTGTTTTCTGATTTAATACATTAAGTAATAATAATATTAATAATCTTTTACATTTATTATTATTATTATTACTATTATTAATAATTTATGTATTTATTTCACGAGCACAATTTTTCTTTGTCAGCTAAATTATTTACAGTGCCAGAGGAAGAAAGAATCTGTGATTATTGTAATATTGATATAGAGAATGAGTTTCATTTTGTGTTTTACTGCCCTTTATACCATGAGATGCGGCTGAAGCTGTTTAAAAAATGTAAAACTACAGATTTGATGTGGTTGAATGATGCGGATAGACTAAAGTGGTTTTTTGATTATAAGGTATTCGCCCTTGCTGATTATCTAGAAAAAGCCTGGGCAAAGAGAACAAAAAGTAAATCTGTAATTCTTTATTTTATTTTTTTACTTTTACGTACTTCTTTATTTATTTATGCATGTGTTAACCTACTGTGAAGTATGTTACCATCTACAGGAAGTGAATGTTATAATTTGAAGTGGTTTGTGGTGTCTTATAATCCCGAAAGGGATGGGTCCTATTTGGACATGACACAATAATAAAATTCATTCATTCATTCATTCATACAAGCATTTTAAAATGAACCTTTAGATCAGATTTTTAAGACAAGTGCATGAATGGCAGTGTAATAGTCATACCAAAATCATCAATGGCATTGACATCAGCATGGCAGTTGATGAGTTCCTCCACCATGCCCTCGACCGCCAGTCTTGCTGCCAGTATCAGAGGTGTGGTGCCATCATGCATGCGGGCATCTAAGTCTGTGGCACGGTTCCGTATCAAAATCTGCATAAGGGACAAAAGTTAACATGCTTAGGAATCAGTCGATGGAAATACAGAATATTAAACCTCCTTAATGTAAACAGTATTCCTTTATGCAGTGCTGGTTCACATACCTGGAAGACTCCTTGTGCATCTGCAGCCACAGCAGCGTGTAATGGAGTCCGTCCCATATTGTCCTGGATGTTGGCATCTGCGCTGGCCTCCAGGAGCCTTTTGGCAGCGTCCGAGCGGGCATAGCGGGCAGCCAGGTGTAGAGCCGTCTCACCCGTACGGTCTGTCTGGTTGTGAAGGTTGGCGCCTTGGTAGATGAAGTCATTGATGACGTTTGCTGAAGCATCCTCCTCTTCCTCGCTGTTCCCTGTTTCTAGCCCTCCTCCACTACAGGATGCGATCATGAGAGGAGTAAAGCCATCTAGAGAGGAAAAAGAGAGTGAAGGTCTGTTGTTACCTTTACATTTATTTATGTAGCTGATGCTTTATACAAAGGAGACTTTCATTTTTCAAATTCTAAATTCCATGAAGACCCCCAGTTCTCACTGTTATTTCTACTAAACAGTTTAAAGAGAAAAACCTGAGACCAATGAAACTCCATTGAAGGGCCAAAAACTTTCCTTTGAGTAGTCTGACGGCAATCTGAAGAAATCTTTTCCTTAAAGTGATGGACCAAAGCAACGGCAAAGAAACAAACAAATCGAAGTAGGATTTGACGCGCTGCCTTTCTCAATCACCCCAGATCACTTCGATAACGGATTGTAATCAAGCGTGGCGGTTTGGTAAAGCTCAGGGCCACACTTTGAAATTTCAACCGCTGGTAAAACTGAGTATTATCACCTCTGAGAAGCTGCTTTCTTTTCTGACTTCGACAGGGGCTTCACGGCTTCAAAAGAATAGCTATTCCCAAATCAGGCCTGATTTGGTCGATTTAAAAACATCAATCCACACAAAGAGGAAAAAAAGGAAAAACAGCTTGCAAAGAGATACCAAAAGAATGTTGCCTTTGACTATCTTAAAGTGTTGTCAGGGGTATATTGGTGCTTATAGAAAGAGAAGAGCATTTCATAAAGAGTTTTAATTAGCAAAACACATGTAAGCAGAATATCACAGGATGAATCGTTAAGACTGGTAAAAAAAGTGCTCAGTCCCCCGGGGTTTACATCTTTCAGTCAGAGCCTTTGAAGTGGATTCCTTTTCCCTCAGGGCCTTGAGCATTAACTCCTACTTAGAGCTCAATTCAGTTCCTCATCCCAGCACTCGACAACGCGCACACACACTATGTGCAAACCGAGGAACAGGTGTAATCCACAATCCAGAATTTTAAGCAGGTTGAGTTCTCATAAAAAATTTGAATGAATATCTCCATATCTGTGTTAGCTAAATAATTAACATGATTTCCCTGCAAAGATATGTAAAATCGAATAGTTAACTACTTAATTATCTGATCAATGAGGCCACATTTTATATATATAATATGTGTGTGTGTATGTGGTCACACTTTAGATTAGGGTCCAGTTCTCACTATTAACTAACTATTAACTATGACTTTTGCCTCAGTAAACTCCTAATTGCTGCTTATTAATAGTTAGTAAGTTTTATTTAGGATTAAAGGATGTAGAGTATGATCATGCAGAATAATCCAATGATATGTGCTTTATAAGTACTAATAAACAGCCAATATCCTAGTAATATGCATGCTTATAAGCAACTAGTCAATAGTGACAATTGGACCCTAAACTAAAGTGTTACCATGTATATGTATGTATCTACAGTATATATATATATTAAATTTGAATGAATTAATAACATTTTATTATAAATAAATAGAAACATATTAAAAAATAATTCTAATTAAATTCACATTATAAATTACTGTTCTCTTGTTATTGAAAAAACAGCAAAATCATTATTACATGGGGGAATCTTTTTTTATTATTATTATACAACAATGCCTAACCTGGTCCTCGGGCATTGACGTCCATGCAGTCGCTTTCGATCTCGCCCTGAGGGGGTGTGGGAGCGATGGATGGGATTCGCAGATCGGCTGCGTCTAAGTGCTGCTGCGTCCACTGCCGGTGATCTGGCTGATCATCTAAATCAAGAATCGCCTGTTCCTCAGACTGAAAGAGGAGTGATTGAAAAATGTAATTAATTGTATTAATTAATGCAAGAATATTCATTGTAAGAGGCTTTTTAAAATCACTTCTATGTAAATGTTAGCGCTTTCTGTTGCTCTGCTCACCCTGAAGCGTTTGGTGTCTGATGGTTCCTCCTCTCCCCATTCATTCTGGTTGTCATCCATTAATGAAATGTCTGAACAGTTCTTAAGTGGCCTGTTTTCAGAAAAATAACTCATTAGACATGCTGAAATAACTTCTTTTTTTTTTGCACTTTACTACATCCCAGCAAAACTAACTTAAAGATTGTGCTCTAACACCAAAAAACTGTCACTGATTATCAGCCTCCACTTTCTTCCTAAAACTAGTCAAATTAAACTCAACAAATGATCATAACTTCAAATGAAAAAGTTGTCCTCCATCATAATTTGTCCCTTCAAACTTGATATCGGAAGATGACGCAGCGAACCCACCTCAGACCAACAGAGTCTTCGCCGACTGGCTCCCTCCTCTTCTTCTTGCTGGGCTCGCTAGTCTTGAATCCCTCCGGAAACCAAAGTTGACCATGTTCACGGCGGCGTTTACGGGAAGCGACCATTCCCACGCCGACAAAGGCCAGCAGTGCCAGTCCTGCCAGAACCACGTAGACCGGATAGAGCTCTATGGGCGAGGGTCCATCAATCTTACCTGCCACAGGAAGCACAGTTGACATGTCAGACCCACAAAAGGGACACGAATATGTTCCTCATGCAACGATGAGGCACAAATCGCTGGAGATGGACAGACAAACTAGAGCGAGGCACGCGTTCGTGTTAATCAGAATTGCTAACCGCTTCTCATCAAAAAGAAGGAGCTGGCAAATAAGAAAAGGAGGAGGATAGAAAAAAGAGAAAAGAAAGAACACCTCCTCTCCCCTTTCTCAGCCCAGGGTACCAGGAGACAACTTTACCCGTTCTTCTTTAAGGGAAAAAAAGGGAGGGATTAATGAACTTCAAATTACCGCGCACACTTTAAGCTGTAAAGACGAAGGATTTATTAGGATTTTCGAGATAACAAAGACTCCCAACTTCTAGCACACTCCCGATCAATTTTTCGCCTCTCTTTTTTCAAGCTCTCTCCACTAACGATTTTGAAATGATAAACTCTGCTCACCTAAACCCTTGGAGATGCATTAAGTCTGGTACATTCAACAAGGTTAAGGTTGCAGCAGCCCCCCATCATTTTAGATTCATGCCATGTATGGGTGATATGCATGTATGTGAGAGTGTCTTGTTGGGCCAAATGAGTTGACATGATTTGCATCAATTAGCTATTTTCGGTGCCTGGAGCCAGTGGATCTGCCCTCAGACTGCCGCATTGATTGCTTAGTCTGTCTAATGCACAAAGAACATTTGCTTCATTGTTATAAGGAAGAAACGCACAAACTTCAAAGTGATCCCTGTAATCCGCGGTAGGAGGCGGTGGGGTTAAAGGTTGGGGAGGGGGGTTGCTACTGAATACATGCAGTAAGATGTGAGGCCTAGTCTTGATTAAGGGCATTATGGGAAGACGTGAGGCACACGACAATACTCGTGCCAAACACTCACTTGTGACGGCCTCGATGACGTAAGGCATATTCAGATTGCCGCTGGAAGCTAGGGCTCCGAGGAAAGCAGCCACATCGTTTGCATTCTGGAAGCACTCGGAGGTTTGCTGGTAGCACTGGCGGTTGTCTATCTCCAAGTATACCACAGAGCTGATGGAAATCAAAAGCATGATTTTTTCAATTGATTTATATTAAAACATTTTTACAGCAGATGAGGGCTCACTTGTAGCATACGTACCCTTTGATCTGCATCTCGTCCAGTTCTCTGCGTTTTCTCCCTCCTTCCACTACTATATTGTAAATACCGCTTTGTACCGAGCTCATGACGTTGCTAGAAGCACCGTTCCAGCCATCTAGTGATCGTTTGATGTTGTGCTTCCTCAGCTCCTGCTCGTTGCCGTAATACGGGTAGATCATTTCCTCTCCCTTGCTGTCGCGCCGGAAAACGACGTTGGTGTGGAGCACTCTGCTGAGCTCTCGCAGAAATCCAAAGGAGTTGTTTCGGAGCTGCTCGGGCATAATGTGGACCACCACAACCAGTAGTCCAGCAGCTAACTTCTCGGGTATGTTGTTGGCACAGTCCAGCCCGTCCCATTCGCACTCTGCATTATTGCAGCCCTGGTCACAGTGGCCATCTAAATAGTGGTCTTTGCAATACTGGTCGTAGAGTGGACTATGAGAGAAGAGAGCAGAGTTTAGAAATGGCATGGAAAACAGAGATAAAAAGTGTATGATTGTGCTTTTACAACATTTCTAGATGGCCATTTATGGCTATTAGCTTTCCCAAGCTGGTCTTGATGGCTGGACTACAAGCTTGTGCCTTTATTAGGAGAGTATAGCTGGAGTGAGGACAAGAAGTGAAGTGGGAGAGAGAGGGGGATGGGGGTTGGGAAAAGACCACGAGCCGGAACTCAAACTTGGGTCGCCCGAGGCGCAACCACACTACACGTCAGAGCACTGCCCACGAGGCCATAGGCTCTAATTTTATATATATATATTGTTTTTTTTTACAAATTATAATAGCCATTTTAAAAAGACTGGTTTTTAAAAATAATTTAATAAAAATTTAAGCTTATAAAATAAAAATAATTTAATAGAAAATTCATATCTGAGCTTAACTAGAAAAAAATCCATGTTTTTTTTTGTTTTTTTTGTTTTCAGACCTGCAATCACAATTTTAAAACTCCCTGACAAATTCTCTTCAGCATGATCCTTTTAGCTTCAAACTGTTTGAAGTTCAAACAAGAAACCCACTGAAACCTTGCACTGAAACTTGTGTTACAAATGATCAGATAGCACTCACTTGCACTGGCCCTCCAGTCTCTGGCAGTCAAATCCATCATAGAGGCATCCAGCGTTGTGACATTGTTCGTCACACTTCCCGTTATTAAAATAGCGCCAGCACTGCAGCGCGGCCGAACAGTTCTGCCACGGGTCATTGAAGTTCAGTGAGCAGTCCCCTCCATCCCAATCGCAGGCATAATTATTACATGCGCTGTCACAGATCTTATTGCCCTTCTTGTTTTCGCACTCTGCTATCTCGCAGCTCTTCGTCACTGGAGCAGGTGTGACGTCTCGACCAGAGCCGCCTGGGAAGCTGTAGTCCAAGATGTGGCAGAAGAGGCCATTGAAGCCAGTAGGACAGATGCAGTGGTAGAATGGGGCCTCTGGGATATACTCGCACGTGCCACCGTTGTAGCAGGGATTGGTGGTGCAGTGACCCTCAGTGGGATACTGGCACTCAGGACCAGTGAAGGCAGGGGTGCACAGACATTTAGGGCTCTTGTGACCAGAAACGCATGTACCGCCATTTTTGCAGTGGAGGCTCCCACAAGCATGAGCGTCATACTCGCAGGTTGAGCCTGTAAAACCCTAAACGAGACATACACAGGTTTTATGTTAATATGCAGGCTACAGTACCATTTAACCTCTGTACGATTTTTTTTTTTACGTTTGTTCAATCAAACAGTAAAAACAGTAATATTGTGAAATATTATTACAATTTGAGATATAATAAACTACTGTTTTCTATTTTAATCTATTTTTAAAATGTAATTTATCTGTTTGATGGCAAAGTTGCATTTCCAGCATCTTTAGTGCCACATGATTATTCAGGAATCATTCTAATATGCTGATTTGGTGTTAAAGAAACATTTATTATTATTATCAATGTTGAAAACTGTTGTGCTGCTTAATATTTTTGCAGAAACTATGTACTACAATACATTTTTTTTATTAATATAAAGTTTAAAAAGCATTTTTTTTTATAGTAAAGGCTTACATTGTTAAACAAAAAAAAAAGTCTGTCCCTTTTTATCAATTTAATGCATCATGGCTCCATAAAAGTATTCATTTCTTTAAATACGATAGTGTATGATTGTAGAGAATGAAATTAACTTTGTAATAAAAATGATGTGTAATGGATATGAAATAATAAGGCAGAAGAGTTGAGAACAGGATCGAAATGACGCAAATCAGGTTCAAAGGACCATTGGCTAAATGTATCAGAGAATGTGACCAACCGGTGGACATTTGCAGATGAAGCCATGAGGAGTGTTGCTAGCCACAGCGCAGGTGCCTCCATTACGACAAGGTTTCCCCTTACAGCCATCAAACACTTTGTCACAGCGCTGACCTGTAGGGATACACAAACAAGGTTATTACACATTTTGACACCAGGATCAGAGACTAGCATTACTCTCTAAATCAAAGACGAAATGGTTCACAGAAGCCTGTGCTGTACCTGTGTATCCTGTGCGACACTCGCAGCGGTAGTTGTTTGTGAGCTGGATGCAGCTGTGCGTGCCACGGGGGTCACAGGGGTTGGACAAGCATTCATTGACGTCACCCTCACAGCGTTCCCCCACGTATCCGGCCAGGCAGATGCAGTGGTACCCACCCACACGGTCCACGCAGCGGCCCTGGTTAAAGCATTTGGGCTCATGGGTGATGGGGTCGGTGAAGGGTGTGCAGTCGTCAATGTTGATCTCGCAGTGCACACCTGAGAGAGGAGCGGAGGACAAAGGTGTAATAAAAGCTGCTTTAACACACTCTAGCAGAGATGTAAATATATGCTCTGTTGCTCCTTGCTGTATACTGCCAATGTATCAGCTTTCCTCTAAGGCAGAATAACAGTCATTACTGACTGATGTGGAATACAGAGGCAGAGTGCAACAGTCGGGTTCTGGAAGTCAAAATCCCATTCCTTTTTCTCCATAGGGACATGAAGATTATTATTATCTATATACATAATCAACATCTTTAGAACTACAGGTTCATATTTATACATCGTTTGTATTCTGATTTTGATTCGCAATGCTTCATGGGATTGTAATTTTGTGGTGCTGTCTGATTTTTCAAATCCAAGTTGGTTATATTGCGATTCACCCTAGAGTTATATGATAGAATTTGATGTTAGCATGTTGCTAAGCTAACAATGTGATATTCTAAGCCTAAAAATAAAACTGTAAACTGAAAAAAATTAATTAAACTGATTTTAGAAAATGTAAAACTAATTATAGGTTTATAATATGATGGAAAATTAAATATAATGAAATACATTTTTTATAAAGTTTCATACATTTTATTTATAAATGTTATTAGTATAATTATGTTAATATAAAGAAAGGAATTAAGTAAAAAAAAAAAAAAAGTAAGATCAATATATATTAATATTGGCGTTTCTCTTGTTTTGAGTGTTCCTATGATGCCTTAAAATCACAGAGCTAGAGACAAAGAGAAAAGACAATTAACTTTAATGCAACTGGGTAATATAATACACTGTTTAAAAGTTTCTGTCCATTTTATGAAATAAAACTCCATCTATGAGATGTAATTAAGCATGACTGCATCAATCAAATAGAATCATCTAAGCCTGCTGATAACAGTTAAGACCTAATTAATGAAGTATGGAATGGGCAAAAAGAGCAAAACAGAGGAAGTGATATCCGACCTTGTGTTCCCCGGGGACAGGAGCATTTGTAGGTATTGATCAGGTCGATGCATGTGCCCCCGTTCTGGCAGGGCTGAGACAGACACTCATTGATCTCATCAGAGCAGTTCACTCCATGATAACCTGGCACGCACTTCAAGAAACCAGAGAAAGAGCAAGGCGAATTAATGGCAAACATAAAACAAGCCTTTTTCTGTTTACTTGGCGGTTTCTTCCATCTTTGCCAAACAAGCAATTCTTTTACAAAGAAGGGTGATTTAGCGGGCATTAACCTAAAGTGTCTTCTTCTGCAGTCATTCCTCTCCCTAACCACCAGATTTTCTTTACTTACTTCACAGGAATAGCCACCCAGGTAGTCTGTGCAGGTTGCTCCGTTCTGGCAAGGATTGGGAATGCATTCATCCACCTGCTCCTCACAGTAGCTGCCTGTGTATCCGGCCTGACAGTGACAGTAGTGTGTGTTTCCAGCATCCAGACACTGGCCAGAGTTACGACACAGCCGCACCACCTCTACACCTAAAAGTGGGAGAAGCAAACATCCCACCAGATTGGTTAAACACTGAACAGCCTCGCCAAAATGTGTGGTAAGTGGCAAAGATATTTTCTTTTATACAAACAAACCTACCTTGCTGTTTGGCGGCCACCTCGCAAGAAACGCTGGGGACGTCACAGTATAAACCAGTCCAGCCTGTCTGACACTGGCAGCTGTACCTAGTGCCGCTCTGTCTGCAGATACCTCCATTCTTACAGGGAGACGGCTTACACCAGTTCACCAGCTCCTGCAAGACGAGAATTCATCCAGTGTTAACGAGTTAAAATCTCTTTTATCTAACCTGATCTTATTTTATTGTTAAAGTTAAAAAAATTGGTGATATGAATTAAGGATAGATCGGTTTACACTTTACCTCTCATTTGTTAACATTAGTTAATGCATTAACTAACATGAACTAACAATGAGCAATGTTAGTTCACAGTGCATTAATTTATGTTAACATACAACTAATCTAGTTAACTAGATGGCTTAGACCAGTTGTTAGTCATTAGTTAACTAGTTAACTTATCCTAACAAATGAAAAATTATTGTAAAGCAGTACAGAGTTAATAGATCAATCAGGTTTTAAGTTACTGGCATCGACTACTTAAAACAAGTGGAATTAACAGAAATATATATTTTTTTTACTATTTTTAAGTGAATATTGTGTAAAATAAATGTTTTAAATAATTTTCAGCCATTTTTTCAGTTATACTACAGAATATATTTTCATTTCAATATAACTAAACAACTATTAGCTATGTTTTCATGGACACCTTTTGTTTAAATTGATGTATCCGAACATAGTGTTTACATGAAGGCTAAATAAAGTGATTGGGTTGATATGTGTGTTTAAATGTCACAAGCTTCAAATCGGAATTTATCTTTCCAACTGTTGGCGCATCCTCCACCCATTGCTTCTTTTCTTTGTTTTAAAAAGCAGACATAAAATGTATCTATTTCAGGTCCTCATTATAAAATGATGAGCACACAAAAGCTTTGTGCTTATATGTATCACGCGGTAAATAAGCCCCTCCCCTCCCCTAAATCAAGGCGTCTGTGGATGAGAGTCCGAATCAAGAACTGGTAGGACAATGTTGTCCTGCAGCACTTCACAGTTGATGATTGGAAGGAGAATTTTAGATTGACAAAACAGTCATTTTTGACACTATTCAACAGCAACAAAGTTGCTAAAGTCCCATGCGTTATGCATCTCTTCATTACTACTTCATTGCACATGCGCAGAACATTCCAGATCAAGTGTTAACATGTCCTATCAAACGGATTTAAAAAAGGTTTGAACCACCCTTTACAATCCAAATGATACGGATTTGCCAATGCATTCCGATTGACGTGGTTACATGTGTTTTTTATTCCGACTGTGCAACTAGTCTGATTACAATTTGATTAGGGTCCATGTTAACGCAGCTAGTGTAACACTGTGAAAGCAATGAATGTAAGATGGGTGCATACTAAACTTTTGTCCATATCTGTGATTCGTTACCTGGCAGTTGAGGCCATGGTATCCTTGAGGGCAGGTGCACTTGTATGTGCCATAGCTGTCCTGACAGGTGCCTCCATTCATGCAGGGTCTGGAGTCGCACTCGTTGATGTCATGCTGGCAGTAGTTACCAGTGAACCCAGCTGGGCACAGGCAAGTGAAGCTGTTGATGCCATCCATGCATGTGCCACCATTAAAACAAGAGCTGTTTAGGGGGGAGGGGGTAATCATGATTATCAGTCATATTTATTACATTAATTTAACATCATTTTGTTTCTCAGGTAATTTATAATGGGTTGTGATGCTGCTCTGATTGCATTGTCCTTTGTTCACCAGAGGGGGCGCTAATAAACAACAGAGGAAGACACAGAGCTAGAGCCTTTTTCTAGTACTCTATCATGAGGCAGATCAGTTTTCTGACTTTAACAAACAGGTTCTGAAAACTGAGCTGAGATCAGTGGTGTCCTGATAGCCATGTATGGAGGCATAATATTGAATTTTCTTTGCATGTCAGAATGACAGTATAATGTACACTACCATTCAAAGGTTTGGGGTCCATTAGATTTTGTTTAAAAGAAGTCTCTTATGCTCACTAAGGCTGCACTGATTTGATAAAAAATACAGCAAAGCCAGTAATATTGTGAAATATTATTACCATTTAAAATAACTGTTTTCTATTTTAATATATTTGAAAAGCTGAATTTTCAGTCACATGATCCTTCAGAAATCATTCTAATATGCTGATTTGCTGCTCAAGAAACATTATTATTATCAATGTTGAAAACAGCTGTGCTGCTTAATATATCTGTGTAAAAAAAGGATTTTTTTCATTTCTAAAAGAAAACTTGTGTAACATTATAAATGTCTTTCCTGTCACTGTTGATCAATTTAATGTCCTTGCCGAATAATATATTAATCTCTTTAACACAAAATGTAAGTATTTGTAAGTATTTTCCTTTTGTGATATCGGCATATTGGTCAAAGTGGTCAGGTATTCTGCCATGTTGCAGTTTACATTATATTTAGGGAAAATTTGTTTTTCTCCAGTGAATTTAGTATTTTTATTATGCATTTTGTATGAAACATCTTAGGTTTTCATATTTTTTTTTTAGAGTAAGTAGGATAAATACACATTTTAGTTAGTTATTAGTCTAATGCTAATCATGTTCTACAAGTGAATTTAATTTATTTTTAATTTTTTTGTAATCTTGGAGTCTCCCATGTTTTTCAGCCAGTTCTTGTTTTGTGAGTTTGCCCAAGACATCCCATTGACACCTATATTGTTGTGCAGATATGGCATACAGGGTTTGAATTTTAGATTGGCCAATTGTTCTTTGGAGTGTATCCACTACTGCTTTGTTGATATGATTCTAAGAGAGTGAGGATGGGTTTGACTAGTTGCCTCTTGGCAGGATGTAACAATTGTCTGTTGTAGCCCAAACATTGTCATGTTGGCAAAGGTCAGTATTTATACTTGAAAACGTATACACATGCCACAAATAAGTGCAGTCGTTACCTCTCAGTACAGTCAGGTGTGTTGTCCTCACAGTGAATCCCACTAAATCCAGGTGGACAGGTACATGTGTAACTGTTCACACAATCAGTGCAGTTCGCACCATTTTTACACGGGTTACTATCACATTCATTAATGTCCTCCTCACATCTGCTGCCCCGGAAACCTGGTAGGCAGGTGCAAGTGAAGGCATTCACTGCATCTTTGCAGAAGCCACCGTTGCTGCAAGGGTCTAGAGGAAAAAGACGAGATTAGACATCAAGTCAAGTCAAGTCAACTTTATTTATATAGCGCTTTTTATAATACAGATTGTTTCAAAGCAGTTTTACAGTGATAACAGGAAAATAATGCAACAAAGACTGTTTTGGCTATACAGCAGCTCTAGAAGAAAGTCATTGTCCAGTTTAAGCAAGTTCAGCGTTGAATCGTTTCCGTTGTAAAAATCATTAGTTATTCATTTAGGGGCGATTTACACAACACCGTTTTCACCTGAAAACAGAAAACTTTTAATGCGTTATGGCCATTCATTTTCATGACAATGGCATTTTGGTGGCCTGAGAATGCAAACTTTGAAATCGATACCGATTATCATCTCCATGTAAACTTCAAAACCGTGATTGGAAAATGAAAGCGGTTACGGCATGCACATGCGGATTACATGTTTAGTATATAGGTACCGGTATGTGCATTTGAATGCATATGTGCACAGGCGTGTAGTCTTTTTTTACAAAGCGACATTGCCAATCACTTGTCTGGCATGCAAAATAGCGTTTTTAGCCATTTTCGTGGATCCGTGTGAACGGGAATAATTTTGATAACGCTGTCATCTGTACAGAGTACAGAACTTTCAGTTTTTAGTACATCGTTGTCATGTAAACACAGTTCAGTTTTCATACAATGTAGTCAAAGCCTTGACAAAGTGTCCCCATGACAAAATACACTAGATCACGTGTCAAACTCCGCTCCTGGAGGGCCACTGCCCTGCAAAATCTAGCTCCAACCAGCTCCAAAACACCTGAAGTTTCTAGTAATCCTGAAGACCTTGATTACCTGGTTCAGGTGTGTTTAATTAGGTTTGGAGCAGTGGCCCGCCAGGAATCTAAGCTTGACACTCCTGCACCAGATCGAAATAATGATGAAAAAGGACACTAACTGGGCTTGCAGTCGTCAATGTCCGTCTCACAGTTGCGGCTAGTGTAGCCCGATTTGCAACTGCATTTGTAGCTGCCAATAGAGTTTTGACAGATGGCGTCATTTAGACAAGGGTTTTTGACGCATTCGTTAATATCCACCTCACACGTTTGGCCTACAAGAGGGAGAGCGCAAAATATGCATACAGTTATGTATAGTATTGATGCTAGGACAGAATTTCCAGTTAGGTTTGTGAAGTTTGTACCTTGCCATCCCTCAGGGCACACACAAGAGAAGCTCTCGTAGTCTTCAGACTCCTTGCATACACCTCCATTCTTGCAAGGTTTAGGGCTGCACGGGGCCAACAGGGTCTCACAGTTCTCGCCTGGAAGATTAAATATCAAAATACAAAGCATTAAAACACCTTCCATTCAGATTGGATATGTTGTTTTTCTATGCATAAATCTGTCTTTCAAGGTGTTTTCTTTTTGCATTTAAGAGGTGACGTTCTTCCGTTAAGGAGGCCTAAATTTAGAAGGTGACACTATGTTTCAGCACAGGTTCTGTCACGACTCCTCTTTTCTCTGTTGGAGATTAGCCTGTCAGTCCTAGCAAAGCAAAGCACATTTGGCCTATCTGTTTCCACGACGGCCGGACCCTGCAGGAAGCCAGCAGGTTTTCCTGCCATTGTCTGGCCATTTGCGTTTCTGTGAGAGAGGAAGTAGGGCAAACAGGAAACATGACAGGCTACTGTTCCCACCCTGGTACGAACAGATTCTTGTTATTCTTGATATGATGCTGTGTGGATTTTTCCAAAAAAGAAAGACACTGGGAATTAATATAATTTCTGTTCCAGAGGCAGAACATCATTTTCTGTTTTGTCAAATAACACAGTGAGAGGAAAGAATGTATCGTCTGCTGAAATCACATTTTCCTGTATTGTCAACAGAGATACTTGCAGGGCTCATTGAGGGGCCATTGTCAACAAACAGGGACTAGATCGATGGAGGGGGGTCTCATGTTCCTGACATTGAAATTGTAGCTTGTGTACAAACTACACATCAGTTAAAGTGGTTTAAAGTATAGTATAACGAACAAAAATTTAGAGGTGAAGGTTTTCATTTTCCAGGCTTTTAATTATTCAATTAATAAATAACTACTTTTTATGTAAACTACCTTTTTTTTTAAGCTTTGAGGTCTTAAAAGGTTTATTTAAATTTATTAAAATGTATTTTCTCCTCAAGAAAATGGATTAAAAATATTGATGAATCATCTTGCACACTTTTTGTTTAATAAAATGCTTCTATAATGAAAATGTCCCCTTCTCACTAGCAAATCATTGATCACAGCTGTGTCTTAAACTAAAGGCTATTGGCTGTTTATAAGTAAATAGCCCACTCCAACTTACTGTTTCAAAAGGAAATACATCAACACAGGAAAAAAGCTAATTGTCAAGATATCATGGGGGTTTTAAGGGGCAATATTTTAAATATATAACCAGAATTTTTTTTTTTTATGTTTTATTTTATTTGATAATTTTTTCAATATTTGTCAGCACTTTTAAAAAACAGTATAAATCAGGGATTTTGATGTAAAATCAAGTACCCCATGAGATGTTATATTATTTTTCAATAATTAAACAATACATCAGAGCCGGACAGTAACGGAGTACATTTACTTGAGTACTGTACTTAAGTACAATTTTGAGGGATCTGTACTTTACTCGGGTATCATTTTTGGGGAGTACTCATGACTTTATTCAAGTACATTTGAGAGGCAAATATTGTACTCTTTACTCCGCTACATTTCTATCCATAACCGCGAGTACCCGTTACCTCTTAAAAAAAAAAAAAAAAAAAAGGAAAGAAGAAAAATCTCGGAAACCCTCAATTTGTTGTTTCCCTCTCAAACGTGATTGGATTGTGCAGGCGCCACTGATTGGGACAGCCTATCAGCAATCACCTTCAGCTTTCCGCCAAAGTCAACTCCATGGTCAGATTTAGATAAGAGACGAAACCATGGACGAAACAATGGATGAAGACGCAGCAGGTCCATCCCGGGAATGTGCCAACCCGTGGCCCAACCTCGCCAGACTATTTCAATTTTCTGAACAAATTAATGATAGTTTTCGCTTCAAGTGTTTGCTGTGTTTACCAATGTAAGCACTGTGGCAGTAGTAATGCAATATTTAGAAAATGTACTCTTGTACTCTTGATACTTAAGTACTTTTAAAAACAAGTACTACAGTACTTTTACTTAAGTAGACATCTGACTGTAGTACTTTTACTTGTAAATTTAGCAAGGGGTATCTGTACTTTTACTCAAGTAATGAAGCTGTGTACTCTGTCCACCTCTGCAATACATTTGCATGTTCTCTGATGTGGGGTCACATGGGTCACATGACATACAGGTAAACTAAAAAGTATTTTTATATCTATTTTTTTAAGAATTTTATTTTGTTTTAAATATATATATATATATTCATTTAAAATTTTAATTAAAACGTAATTAATTATTAGTTCATTATTAATTAACTTAATTAATTATTAGTTTTTAATCAACTCCTGAACCCCCAGGGGTTCTCAAAACCAGTTTAGAAAATCCTAGTTAAAACAGCTAAACAGTCAAAGCTACATAATGAGAAAATTATCATGAATAAAACTAAACTCATACCAGTGTAAGGCAGCAAACAGTTGCATTTATATCCGGCCACGTCATCAATACAGGTTCCTTGATTCAAGCAAGGGTTGGAGGCGCATTCATTGATATTAGTTTGGCAGTTGGGACCTATAATCAAATGTTAGAAAGAGTTTGATATGGGGGTCAAAGGGCATCCCATATAGTTACAGTACATTAGCAGAATAAATGATACGAACCACTGAAGCCGGCACGGCATGTGCAGACGTAGCCACTGGTCATGTCCTTACAGGTGCCTCCATTCATACAGGGGTTGGACTCGCACTCATTGTTGTTGATGTCACAGTTGATACCACTCCATCCTGAGTCGCAAATACAGTTATATCTGTAAGAAACAAGATCTGAATTTTACATTTGGCTATTTTTGTGAACACAGGGTTCGTACAGATTCTGTAAAATGAAATTCCAGGACTTTCAAGGACTTTTTAAGCACTACTTTTTTGGATTTCAAGGACTTCAATCAGCACTTATCAAAAAATATATTTTTATTTAATTTTTTTACTCAAATTACATATATATGGTATCTGATGTTTCACTTCATAGAGATCAATCCATTGACCAGTGCTGTCAGGCATGGGAAATCCCCTTAACCACTGAAAGGATATTGAAACTGATTTTTTTCCATGAATATATGATTGACCTGAAGAATGAAAGTTGTATTATATACTTATCATAAACTTAATATCATGCTCATAGACATGTGAAATGGCTTTATAGCTCAGACAGACTGCAGCGTTAATTTTGCGTGAAGCGATTGTATTTTCTCGAAAAAATTCAAGCACTTTTCAAGCTCCTCTTCAAAAATGTGGCTGTTTTCAAGGATTTTCCAGGACTTCAATTTCAAAAAGTAAAATTCAAGTACTTCAAGCACTTGAAGCATCTTGTACGAACCCTGCTAACAGATTTGGACCAGTTATCTTTCACTGCTGAAAAATCCAGCAGTTAAAGCCAGCTTAAAGTGATTTTATAGTATATGGTTTCTGGCTGGTCCCAACTGGTCATAGGCTGATCTAGACCAGCTAAGGGATTTGATGAACAAAACATCACTAAATCTAAGTTGAGCTGGTTTACTGGTCTTAGCTGGTGTACTCTAAGTCTCACAGCCTGGCCAAGATTGTTTGCAGCTGGTTTAACTGGCTAGCAAACTGGTCTCCCAGATTAACCAACTGGAAAGTGCCAAATCCACTCTAAAACCAGGCAACAAACTTAGGCTGGTTTATGATGGGGTTTTTTGTCTTTGATTTTTTAGCAGGGTTTGACCCAGTAAGCCATCTTGGTCATAAAGCAAAAACAACTGGTATGACTTGGTTTTTCAGGCAAGGTGTAATAAAAACCTATGATTTGTACAACTTTTAGCTGCTTATATGTTTGTTTATTAGATTTGATATACACTACCTTTCAAAGGTTTGGGGTCAGTAAAATGTTTAAAATGTTTTGAAAGTAGTCTCTTATGCTCACCAAGACCAAAACGATCAAAATGTATTTGAACAACCGTTTTCTATCTTAATATATTTTAAAATGTAATTTATTCCTGTGATGTCAAGCTGAATTTTTAGCATAATTTCTCCAGTCTTTAGTGTCACATGACCCTTCAGAAATCAGTATGCTGATTTGCTGCTCAAGAAACAAAAACATAATTTATTCAAAATCTTTTGTAACATTATAAATGTCTCTACTATAGCCTTTGATCAATTTAATGCATCCTTGCTGAATACATTTCTTTTAAAAATATTACAGACACAAAACTTTTGAATGGTAATGCATGTAAATAATACAAACCCATTGACTTTGTCTTCACAGTGTCCATGGATACAGGGGTTGCTAAGGCATTCGTTGAGCTGTGATTGGCAGGTAGTGTCGTGATACCCCTCTCTGCACAGACATTTAAAGCCATTGACTCCATCAATGCAGGTTCCACCATTGTGACAGGGGTTGATGGCACATTCATCAATATTGATGTTACACATTTTCCCTAAAAAAAAGAAAGAATTATGAAAATGGTTAGTGTCACATGTCTTATGGTAGTCAAAATAACTTCTGAATCGACAGCATTCATTGGGCAATTCCTTGTTTTTCTTGAAATCCTAGGCTTAAGGTCCAGCTTTTAGACTCCACTTCAGGCAGCATCACTATTCACCGAACGCAATGCCCAGCATAAAGGCAGAGGTTTCATTTGTCACTTGTCTTTAAAGCAATGGCCAACTTCCCCCTTTTAAAAGATCGACTTTCACAAATCTTTTGCAAATCTTTTCTCCTTTCAAACTCCCAGATGTCCTGGAGATCTCTGGCTGAATGGGGGAGCGGGCTGGCTTGCGTGTTTGCTCGGCAGGCGGGGGATTGGGCGAGACTGTAAGCCAACACCGCGGCCCGGGCCGAGTGTCTGCTCGCTGGCCAGCTGTCTCTCCCCACCCTGCTTTGTTGCCTGTCTCACCTGTTGAACTCTTTGTTGACTCCCCATCTCTTCTACACTGATAAAGACCTGAGCTCAGTATACCACCTTGACTGCCTTTTCACCACATACTTTTCCAAAGCTCAAAAGACATAGTGGAGTATGTTTCATTTAAGTACCAACTTTGTCCCAGATTTTTCTACTAAAAGACAAAAATAAGACATTTGTTAACATGCAGTTTAGAGTTATGCAATGGATGTGGCTAGTATAGCTCAGTTAATTTAATATAGCTCAGGAAGAATTTGATGTTTGAGTTCATACTGAAATCTCTTTGGTATCTTGGCAAATCAGAGCACAGTTTGAGACATTGTTTAGACCTCTTATGAAATTCTAACCTCTATTTTCTAACCTCTGCTAGACTTCACACTAGACCATATATTCTCTCTCCAAAGCCCCGCCCTCTCAAGACATGTCAGCCAATCAGGTGTTAGCAAACCCAAAAATGATTGTCTGAAAAACTGTGCCTTTTTTTTTTTTTTTTGCTGTTTATAAAGTCTCAGGACACTTATTTTAGTGGCTTGATTTTTTCCCCCCGGAACCAGTTAAGCACAAACCCCACACGATTCTGAAGATTTCACTGGTCATGTTGATTGCTTACACAACACTGAAACAAATACTAACCCTTAACCCTATCCTTAACCTTAGTATAGTGTTGGTAGCACATCCTGATAGAGAGCATTACTGTGTGTCCCGGTCAGATACATCAGTGATATTTCTGAACTCTGACCTGAATCCATAAAGTATGAACTTTACTTGACAGGTGAATGAATGGTTGAATGAATGGTTGAGTTGACCATTTGCGCCAAACTGGTTTGGAAAAAGAAAGCATTTCAGTGATATCTGCCTGGTAATAGCAACAATTGATGTGCATTGCATAACATCATCTTTATTGCGTCTTTAATGCTGTCTACAAGAAAATTTCGAGATTTATCACCCCCATAATTTGTTTTTGCTTGTTTTTTCTCTCTCTCTGAGTAAGCAAAACATTAATGAGCTTTTTCCACATTGATCTCTTTCTTTAATTTTAAAGTAAAAGATCAACTGTGATTGTAATTGTTAGCTTTAATTATTTAAAAGTCATTTAACATTCATTATTTCCTCACCCTCATCGCTCAAACCGCATACATAGAACACACACACACACACAAGTCGTTGAACTCTTTTAGAGCTGCAGTTGAAGTGATGATTATCAATGAATCATATTCAGTTCAAATAATTTCAGTCTGTTTTCCACACTTGCCAACTTTTATAGCCCTTTTATATAGCCCTTTTATATTTTATAGTCCTTGACAGTCCTTATAAGCTTGACAGGCCATGGCCACTATCAACTATAGAAAAGATATTTGTGAAGATACTTTTCTGTGACAGCTTTCCTTCATGTTTCAAAGATAAATAACAGCAAGCATAAACAGATCAGAGTTCTTACTAGTTTTATATTTCAGCACGGTTGCCGTTTATTGGTGTATTAAGCACATGATCTGAGACCACTTACCAGTGTATCCTGGTTCACAGGCACAATCGTAACCATTTATCTTGTCAATGCACCTTCCATAATCGCAGGGATTGCTCTGACAGTCATCTAGGTTAACCTCGCAGTTAGCACCTGTTAAAACACAACAGAATTAAAGTAAATGACCAAAAGAGCTTTTGACAGGTAGGAATTTACTCATTTTTGGTCGTTCCAGTAAAAGTGGTACCTGCGGTTCCTTTCGGGCAGATGCATAAGTAGGCATTCTCACGATCCTGGCAGGTGCCTCCATTTTGGCACGGCTGACTGAGACACTCATTAATGTTGATCTCACACAGACGACCCGTGAAACCTGCACGGCAGGAACAGGTGAAGGATGCCAGGCCGTCTTTACAGGTGCCATAGTGACATGGGTTGGATAGACACTCATCTACATCTGTCTCACAGTGCTGCCCTGTGTAACCTAAAAAGAAAACAGATTAATTTATTATATTTATTATGACAGAATTTTCTCACATTCTGGCCATAAAATGTACATGTTTTTCCACACTTTCAGAAAAAAGATACAAAAGCTGTCACTGGGCCGGTACCTTTTTAAAAGGTACATCTATGTACCTTATATAAACTTAAAATGTGCATATTAGTACATTTTTGTACACAGTGACATCTTTTGTACATTTTGTACTGAGTGCATGACTTTTAGAGCAATTTATAGCCAAATAAATATTTGTATTTACGTGTACTTTCAGTGTATTTACCTAAGAAAATACTGGGTAATATAAGGTAACTCAAATCTTTATATTTGAAAACCGATAACTGATATATTGGCCAATAAATCTAAATCCAAATTTTTATATAATTTTTGAGAGCCTGATTACAAAAATAACGATAACATTAAAAATGAACATATCGGCCGATACCGATACGGTGGCCGATATATCGTACATCCCTAAATACAACGTTATGTTGTTTTATGTATTTAAATTTTTTTCATTACTTTTTCAGGCTTTAAAAAACTGAAACAAGCAGACAGTGTCTTCATACCTTCAGTGCACTGGCAGGTGTACATGTTGGGCCCATCAATACACTTGGCCCCATTTTTACAGGGGGTGCTAGCACACTCATCGATGTCGAACTGGCATTGGCTACCCGAGAATCCTGAGAGGGAGGCAAGAGGAAAGAGTTGTGGGTCATTACAATCATTCCTCTGGTTTGCACTCACTTCATTCCTCCACACTCGCCTATACAACTAAGCCAGTGTTCATTAATACACGGCAGCAAGCTTTACCCCTCTCTCTCTTTCTCTCATGTTTTCAAGCTGCTTTTCAACAAACCATCACGGTGAGAGGGGGAGAAGGGGGTAAAATGGCGGTAAAAACCTTCCAAGGCCTCCTGACCAAGGGCACCAGACAAAGAGGAACTGTCTATTCAGTGGAACGCCAAGCCATGCCGGTTGCCTCCTTTGTCCCGTAGAAGTTTTCCATCACAATGTGCATTCTCCCATCCAGCCTTTGCCCCCCTCTCTGAATCTGTCTCACCAAAAGAGCCCCACGCAACCCCTGACCTAATGCTATTCAGCAACCCTGCCGCTCAGGAACCCCCAACATTTGTGCTTTCTCCCTCAGTTATTTTAATCCCTCGCTAAAGACGTCTGCTGTTCAAATATACAGTCTGAACACATTAAGGGCTACAAATCCATCAGTGCAGAGACTTATGGGACACAGTTGGAGACTAAAGTTCTTCAACAATCTTTTCTTTTCTTTTTTTTTTAAGAAAGTTGTTGCTATGGAGTTCTTAAGGTGTTTGGTAAATCTAATGGATTTTTCTGGGTTGTTTATTGTATGCCTGGTTAAAATCGCAAGCCTGATTCACTCTGATCACATTTAGAAATGTAATTACACATCTTGTTTAATAGTGATAATCCTGATAACAAATTCTTAACTTGCTCATGCCATTCCCAGAGACCCCCTGGTATCTGTAATCAAGTTCTGTCTCAAGAATCTTCAGAAAAACTGGAATTTCTTCTGAGCTGCTAAAATGCCACATTACAAAAAGCGCCCATTGTAGTTGCTATGGATTCAGTGTGTAAACTACTGAAAAGAATCCCTGCGCCGCATGCTGAAAAGGAGCTCTGATTTCCATCTGAAACAGTGAAGAGGCCTAGCTTCCACTTCTTCAGCTTACCGCCTTCCAAACTCCTCTACACCCCTCTATAGTCCCCGTAGGCCCCTTTCCTTACACAACCTCATCATGCCTAATATTGTACCTCCGCTCTACCCCTTTTTATTTATGCATGATTTCCTCTGCATCCTAAATGTGTCGTTCTCCTACAAGAAGAGCCTTTTTCATAAACCTACATTTTCAACTAAATTATTTTCGCATCATTGGAGCTGGACAAAGTATCAAAGTAGAGTAGAATGATAAAAAAAGTTATATATCTACTGTGAAAAACATTCAAAACATTTTAATATGTAGTCATTAAATAATTAATTGAAAGAAAACATTCAAATATTTAGAATTTCTAAATTAATGAAATTAAAAACAAAATTTCTCAGTTTAATAAAGATTTTAAACATATTTTTAGTTTTTTTATTTAAAATTAAATATAAAAATATAAAATGTATATAATATTTATATTAAAATGTTTATATAATGTTTATATAACAAATAAGTGTTCTTATTTCAGAACAATTCAAATTTAATACACTGACAGACTTATGAACACAATAAATGCCATAAGTAGATTTTTGCAATGCACAAATGAAATGCAGTACTGTGCAAAAGTCTTAGGCATGTTAGTATTTTCACCCAAAAAAATAAAAAAAATAAAGGTTTTAAGCAAGTTATTTATATCTTTTGCTGTAGTGTATCAGTAGGAAATATCAGTTTACATTTCCAAACATTCCTTTTGCCATTAATTGTAAAATTAGTGAAAAAAGTGAAAATACTAATACCTAAGACTTTTGCACAGTATTGTACATCAACTTATTCAAGAAGTCTAAAAATTCTAACTTTCCAAAAGCTTTCATATGGATTATTCGGAACATTTTAGCCCTGGCTGTGTAAGCCTGCCTCAGGGCAGGGATTAGTGTTCTCCTCTCTGTTCTGTCCTGGGAGGTGATTGACCCCTGTATGCTCACCTGTGGGGCATTCGCATTGGTAGTTGTTGATCTTGTCGATGCACTTCCCATTGTTGAGGCAGGGCATGCTGGAGCACTCATCAGTATTGATCTGGCAGAAGACTCCCTCGTACCCTGCCAATTAGCATAGGGGAATTAGCTCCAGATTTAGCAAGAGAATTCAGCCTGCCTTAGCGATGCTATTAGTGTTTCTTTTGTCTATAATAAACACAATATATCAGCTTTATGTAGACAGGCATCAGTATAATTAGAGCTACAGCCAAAAAAAAAGCTATTTATTGGATCACAGGTTGGTCATGTGAGGTAATGACATCACCAGTATGAGGTAATATATAGTGAGCATTTAGATATAGACTGTGTCCAAAAACCAAATGCAGCAGATTTTTTGGATTACCTGGCATACAGATGCAATGGAAGCCTCCAATTTGATCCAAACAGGTAGCATCATTCTGGCATGGGTTGGACATGCACTCATTTATGTCCAGTTCACATCGAGCACCCACATATCCCTGCAGACATTTACACTGGAAGGAACCTTTTGTGTTTATACACTTTCCAGCATGTTCACAAGGGTTTGCACCTAAAAAAGAGACACAAAACGATTTTTATTTAATCCATCATTCCATCACTAACACATTCAGGTTGGCAGGGTGTTTTAAGTGGTTGCTAGGGTGTTCTGGGTGGTTGCTGTGTTGTTCAAATGTTCATTTTATTCAGGTGTTTTTTTTTAAAGAAGCCATTACTCACCCAGTGAGCATTCATCAACGTCTTGGTCACAGGCTGGGCCAACATAACCCAGAGGACAGGTACAGATGGCCTTGCCGTTGACTGGGTTGGTGTCACAGTTTGAGCCTTTCTGACATGGGTTACTAATGCAAGCATCATCCAGGTGACACAGCAGACCTAAGACATTGATACACACAATAAAAATTAGCTTGTACAGAAATTTATGACAATAAAAATGAGTGAATGTCTCCTATTTAAACAGCATGGCAGGTTTTAAAGACCTCATGAAATCGAAACAAATGTTGGTTACACTTTATTTTAAGGTGTCCGTGTTACAGTGTAATTACATTGAGTAACAATAATTAACTACATGTACTGACTATAGGGTTATGTTCGGGGCTTGACATTAACTTTTTTGCTCCCCAGCCACAATTTTGCTTTCACTGGCCACAATTTTGACATCAATACCATTGTGAAAAACTGTCATATAGATATTTTTTTATATTATCTCATAATTTGGCAGCAGGTATATTAGGCTGCTGTCACTTTAAGACCTGACGCACAGATCCATTATACTGTTACACATGCATTTTCTTTCTCAACTATAACTGACTGTGTTTACATGAATACTCGCCAAAACCAGCATTTTTTTTTTTACATTATTTTGTGTGTTTTTGTCTGTTTAAGTGCAATAAGCAGTGAAAAAGAACTCAATTTAGTACTGAGAGACGGCTTTATGTGTGTGAACTTTGGGTGTGAGCACAAAAGCTGAAGGAATGAGTAAAATTATGCAAAATATGCACAATCCTATGCCGGGGCAATTCATTCAAAGCAAATGAGATGAGTGAGAGAGGGGAGGCAGGTTTGTGTGTCAACTCGCTGTCAGAGAGATGAGAAAGCACAGCTTGTATCATGTATCAATTCTGTGGAAAATTTGTATTGGAAGCATTTCAGATATTTTGGTATCGATATTTATCGAAAAATCTATATTTTTGACTACACTAAATTGCACTTAGTTTATTATTTCAGATGATTTTTAAAAGACTACAATTGAAACATGCATATATTATATATATAATTCAACCTGCCAAATTGGCTAGTAGGAGTGACTGCGTTACATGCCACTGCTGAAATCCACACGCATAATACCAAACCCTGATTAGGTGTGGTTTAGGTTAGTTGCATGCAATTATGCACAATTTATAGTATTTACTATAGCAACTACATGTAAGATGTGTAACAAGAACACTGTAAAATAAAGTGTTACACATAATGTCATGACACTTAATCCATGGCTATTAGCTTTACATCATCTATGTGCAAGTGTACATACAATAAGAACTAAATTCATTTTAGCAGATTAAAAAAGCAAATTGATATGTCCCATCTTAACTTCTTTTTCAATAGAAAATAAGTAAAATAAGTGGTCCAAAAAAAAAATAGGGTCTTTAAATTATCTTCAGTGGTTTTGCTCAAAGCTCTCATAAAGCTAATGCTCCAATAAAAGAAATGAGTGCCTCAAACCAAGATTCAGTTACATGTGAAAAAACTATGCACACCTGTGCGCCCGTGAGGACATTCACAGAGGAAGGAGGCCACCCGATCATGACATGTGGCTCCTGCGTGGCAGGCAGCATCTGCGCAGTCATCGATGTTCTCGCTGCAGTCATCCCCTGTCCAGCCGTTCACACACACACAGTTGTATCCACCCTGCGTGTTCAAGCATGTACCACCATTCTGGCAGGAATTGGGCATCAGATCGCACTCGTTGACATCTTCGGTACAGAACTGACCTGAGGAATTAATGTACAAATATATATAGCTGTTAATTTCACTGCAAAATACAGCATGTACCTTTCTAAACAGAGATAGGGTTTGAGTAGGCAGTTGGTACCTGTCCACTCTGGCTTGCATTGGCAATTGTAGGTGTTCACTCCATCCACACACGTCCCTCCGTTAAGGCAGCGATGGTCTGGACAGTCATCAATGTTCTCCTCGCAGTTCTGACCACTAAAGCCTGGAAAGGAAGAAGCGATTTCATCAAAAATTTTCTTAAAAATCTAGTTTCAAAAGCCAGAAGCAACAAGATTGTTTACATGCCCTTATCAGGCACTGGACATATTTTTGAGCAGCAAATCAGCATATTAGAAAGATTTCAGAAGGATCATGTGACACTGAAGACTGGAGTAATGATGCTGAAAATTCAGCTTCGCATCACAGGAATGAATTACATTTTTAAAATACATCGTAATAGAAAACAGTGGTGACACTTTATTTTGCAGTGTCCTTGTTCCATGTACTTACAGTAGTAATAACTGTAAATTATGAATAATTACATTCAACTAACCCTAAACAAAACCCTAATCCTAACTCTATAGTAAGCACATTTTAATAATATTACTCAATACTTAAATGTACAATTATATTGTAACAAGGGCACCTAAAAATCAAGTGTAACCAAAACAGCAATAATATTTTACAATATTATTGTTTTTACAATATTACTGTTTTTTGATCAAATAAATTCAGCCTTGCTGAGCATAAGAGACTTCTTTCAAAAACATACAAAAATCTTACCAAACACAAAGTTTTGAATGATAGAGTACCTATACAATTCCAGAACTGAATTTTTTTGAATGTCAGAGATTTTTGCTGTTCACAGTATCATCCAAAACACATGACCATAGCCTGTAACTTTCGAGCAGGGTGAATTAAAAAATCAGCACTAAACACATAACCCATAAATTCAAATATACTAGAAATGGATAAATATTTGAGCAACTGTTTGCTGACAGAATTCATGTCGCCTTGCAAAGAACTAAATATTTATATCAGATTGCACAGCACCGATCCTTTAACACAAACATGAAAATTTGATTGTTTCCCAGTATAAACAGAGGGATAAAATGTTGTGAAACTCCCTATTACATTCGAAAACAGTCGTTACTGTTGTTGCGGTCAACAAGTCTTCCTTTTCTGAGACGGCTGGCAGTACCAGGGCTCTGTTAGAGGCACCAACGACAACGACTTAACTGACTCTAACCACAATTTCCTACGATTTAACGCCAAAAAGTTCAGTTAGGATATATTTAATAACTGATCACATTATATAAAATTAATTCCTTTTTCAAAACCCATGAATGCATGGAATAAAAAAGAGTGAGAAATGACTTTGGTGGTGTTTCCTCACAGCTGAGGTTTAGGTTATGTTTGTCTGACATGATAAGAGTTCCATTCAGGTTCAAAGTAGTGACAGGAGACAAGCACACACACACACACACACACACACACACACACACACACACACACACCCACACCCACACCCACCCACACACACACACACACACACACACACTCATTCTCCCAACGCTGACTCTAGCCTAGGGACACCAGCATAAGGATGTTGTCGTTCAGACATTTCCTCACGATAAGCGCAAATATTTTCCTGCCGGCCTGTTCACACACACACACACACACACACACACACACACACACACACACACACACACACACACACACACACACACACACACATACACAGAGCTGCAGTGGAAGTGCAGATACTATGACTAGACTGGGTTTAAATGAGGCTGAGAGAAGGGCATGCTGGAAAACGTAGCCTATCTCATGTTCCAAAGTTGTGGGAAACACTGATACTGCGTTGTTATTGCAAACTCACTGAGCTCATCTAAAATCTCTACCTTCAGTGTTGACCCGGACAGAAGGCCGATATCATTTGTCTTGCCACTGGAACTGATGTCGTCAACAGGACACTTGTGAGTCAAAATAAGCAGAGTGGATTTCCTCTGAGTGATCAAAGTTTAGAGGCTGCCTTGATTCGTCATTTAATGAACTCATTTGTTATGTATCTGATGTCAGTTAAAGCCTTCATTGTTATTAAAAAGATTCAAGATTCAAGCTATATACCCCATAATCATGAGGGGTGTTTAAGACACCGTGGCTTTGAATTGTTAGCATGGTAAACAGCTGTTAAGCCAGGAAAGGGTATATGCTAGAACAAGTCTGCTAAATACATAATCACGTAAGTATTAGACCCAGGCAATATATCAAATATTCACAATATATTCATGGTGATTCAGCTGGCCACATAAAATAAGGCAACACTGTGAATATTGCAATTATTTTAAAGCTTTTTATTTTGACCAATAAGTTTCCATGTCATGTGGCTTTGTGTTGTCACTACTTTCTGTCACGAAGCCAAACTGCATTGTAACTGTATTTTTTATTTACATATTTTTTTATATTCATTTAATAATATTATTATTTATTTTTAAATTATGTGTTTGTGTTTTGATATACTATTCAGTTGATTCATTTATTTATTTTGTAGGGATGCACCAATATGAACGTTGTGGCTGATACCAATAATTCTTTATATTTAAAAGCTGATAACCGATATATTGGCTGTGAAATCTAAATCCAAATCCAAAAGAAATAATCTTTATTTATCGGCTGTAATATATCGACCAAATTTTCTTATCAGGCCAATAACGATGACAATAACAATATTTTACTGCTATATTGTATGTAATTGGTAGAGGTTTTGTTAATTGGGGTAATAATATTTAGGAATTTCAATTTGAAATAGATTTACTGTACTTTATACCTTTAATTAAATGATTCCAGAGAAAGTACATAAACATTGAGAAAAAGAATATCATCAAAAGAAAGATGGACTCTTATTATGTTAGTCAGAAAGGAACCTGAACTAGTTCCTTTGCTTTACCAGTTTGGGTGAAGCATATGTAGCATGATTAGTTCAATGCTATCACTTGTAACTAATGGTAATGGTTATGAAAGAATTAAGGATGCCTACCTGGCAAACAGGAGCACTCGTAGCTCGTCTCTCCCTTCTGTACGCAGGTGCCCCCGTGGTAGCATGGAGAGGGGTTACATGGCTGATAGAGGGTCTCGCAGTGTTTCCCGGTGTACTCCGCAGGGCAGTTGCAGCGATACGTGCCCACCTCGTTCTCACACACGCCACCGTTCTTGCAAGGAGAGGGACTCTGAGCGCACTCATTGACGTCTTGTTTGCAGGTTTGGCCTGAGAAGAAGGGTGTGCAGTGGCAGAGGTAGTCAAAATCAAAGGGACTACACTGACCGCCGTTGGCACAAGGATTTGAGGCACAAGGATCAGCTTGCTGGCAGTTTTTACCTAGTGAATAAGAGCGTTTTAAGGTCAGACTATGCTCTGCACTATCTGGCTTTGAGATTTAAGTTCATACTTCACAAATGCCTCATTTAAAACTGGATTGTGGTCTTACCTGACCAGCCTGGTGGGCATTTACACTTGTAATTGTAGATGCTGGTGAGTTCACACGTGCCTCCGTTTCGGCATGGGGCGCTAAGGCACACGTTATTGGTGGGAGTGAGGCACAGTCGGTCCGTGTAGCCCAAGCTGCAGTTGCAGACAAAGTCCACCTTGTTGGCAGAAGTAATCAAATGGCACACGCCGCCATTTCTGCATGGGGAGAGGAAGCAAGGGTTGCGTAACTGGCACCCTGAGCCAGCATAAGGATCGGGACACCTGGAGAGTGGAAAGCAACCATAATTAATTAACAAATAGTTTAAACTGAATTCAGTATATGATTTGAGCTTTGTAGTCATAACTTTAGCCATAACATTGGCTTTAGCCTAGTACGGCATAAAGTGTCAGTGTAAATTGAGGTAACTGGGCTGTATTGCAAATCCTTTTAGACTACTAGACTTTTTTTTGGTGGTTTTATATGGAAATTACCAAACATTAAATGTCTTACAGTTTGGAGTAAAAAAAGACTGTATTGAGAAATAATATTGAGAGGACTGGACATTAGTAGGTCTCTTAAATCAACTGATTCAATGATGTGAAACCACAACATTTGTAACTTTTACAGGTTTTACAAAGTATCTTTTAACAAATCCCAACCAGTAATGTCACTGCGTCTAAATTGTCGAGATGTTCATACAAATGGAAAAATAACTTTTTATTGGAATCATTCTACAAACAGCTTCCAACTAGTTGCATAGTAAGCTAGGATAGCATTTTAACGTCAAAACTATTACACAAAACAGCTTTAAGGGGCCATTTAAACAGAGTATATCTTTGCGTTTAAAAACTTGAAACGCAGGGTGGTGGAATGGAAAAAACGCAAGAACTAAAGAGGTGTTTTTAAAAGCTGAACTTTGAGTGCAACAGTCAAACACATACATCTAGTGCATGTTTATATATAAAAACAATGGAAAAGAACCACAGAAGTTTCGCTTGCTTTTATTCACTTAGTCCACCACTGAACTGTCATATAATTACTGGTGTGGAATTGGAAATATTAGGTAAAAAAAATGAGACAATGTTGAATATTTAATTGTGTCTTGCTCATTCCTGCTGCAGTTATTTTCACTTATTTAGATCACTTTTTCCATCACCTAAAGCTCACCTAAAGATGATCTATAAAAATGTTAATAATTTAAGTTTAAAAATTTATCATTTTGATTCTGTACATTATAATGTCATGGTGCCTAAATTCACTTGTAGTTGTAGCACTAATATTGATGTTAATTTGTAAATAATTTAGAAAAAAATATTTTTAATAATGGCCATCTATCGGTTATCTTCTGTATTGGCCAGAATTTTAGTTTTGTGCATCGTTACATATAATGTATGCTTGAGAAATGCATAACAGTATACAGCAGCAAAACACAACAGCAACAAAAGTGTAAGAAGTACATTTTTATTGTATTGAAGTGAGAAATGAATTCAGATCAAATATCTGACTGTTTTAAAGTATAAGAAAGGAAAATGATAGTGCTTTTCTGAATGTTTAAAGTTCTAATCCTTCAAAAGGTTCAAGTCTAATCCTGTTTCAAATGGATTTATGAAAGTCAGCCATCCATCAGCGGCTCTTAGGGAGAAAATCGAGCACCTCAGCCTTTCTGAATGAATCTGAATTCATTCACTCCAAAGACAAGGCAGTGTCTATACAAGGGTCTTTGAACCCAGGGCTAACATTATCAGGACTTCAAAGCTGTCTTCCTCCACCTCAATGCCTGCTATTCTTCTACAGTAGAGACTCTCCACAGCATCAATCAGGGCCTTGGGAATACGGAGACGGCACAGCGAAAACTTTGTAAAAGAGCCGTACAGACTTCATAACAGGTTTTTCCTGGGTTGGCTTGAAAGTAATCTTTTGCCGATTTTACTCAGCGACAAAAAAGGGGCCCTCCCTCGAAAATGACTATGTTGAAATAACCTTTTGCAAAAAGCTAAAGCCATCCAGAGCCTCTGGAATACCTATGCCATGTTTTTGGCCTCGGGGGGCAGCCGGAATATCTCAACACATTCCCAATGCACTGTTCTCTGATCCAAACAGGGCCCCCCTCAGTGGGGTGAGTGTTTTTACTGTGTCTCTCCCAGGATTAGGATGGCCAATAACTTCAACCAAGAAAAGAAAACACAGGGGACTGAGAACCAGGCACGACAAAACCATTAAGTGCGCTGTGGGAACTGCACTGCTGCCCACAATGCTACCTTTCCTCTCATTGTCCCACGGCCACTCTGGCACATTTCTGGAGGTTTGTTTAGGTTTTTGCGATATTACACAAACAACACAAACATCTTATACATAATCAGCACAACAACAAACTCTCTAAAGTTACATAAGTGTTATAAATCCTGACGTCGTAAAAGTTCCTTAGTAGAGAATTGGTTTCTAGTCTGTGAAACAGGCAGAAATAATCATGAATTCAAATCCAATTATATGTTAAGGGTAATATCATACATTTTTATTCTGTTTACTACAGTCCATTTATTAGGTTTTATGACCATTTTCCACCCTCTCTCTGACCCTGAGAATTAAACGGTCTGTATTTTGCTGCTGTGCCCTTAAAGTTGTGATAAAATATGGAAGTAGCGACAGATCTTTTCTTCCATATCCGACATTCTCTTGCATATAACCATCAAAAAAGAACTTGATTATAATCATTGGTTGTTGTTTAGATGAAGGCAGATGTGAATGTGAGCTTGTAGTTGATTGTAGGAAAGGACTAAATGATTGGAGAAGTCCTGCATACGTCACTAGTTTGTTGGTTCACCGAAAGAGAGTTAAGATTAACATTTTGATAAAAATAAATAAAAAATGAAACATGCATGCATGGATGGATGAATTGTTCACAATAAGATCAATAAGATGTGCTTATAAAATATAGGTGCTAAATAGATAAGAACAGCAAAATATTTGACAGAATTAATTAGGACTATGGGGGGGGGGGGGGGGGTCAAGCTTAGATGTCAGCTTGGTTTCAAGTAGCATTTTCAAAGTTACAGTATGTTTTCATAGCTTATCAAGCTCTTGTATTACAAAAAAAATGATAACAGCTTTTTTTCAACAAGAATTGAGATCTAATACAGAAAAATTAGGCTGATTTAACCCAGACAACACATCGCTGTGTGCAGTTATGATCTGTACTGAGCTGGAATAATGCAATGAGGGCCTGTGTCGGCCTTCCAAAAAGGCCTCAGGGAGCAGGTGCGCATGCTAATGAGGGAGCGGCAGCTGCTGGTCACAGCGCACCCGACTCCCTGCTCATAAACTCCCCCCACACTTTCCCAAAGAGAATAAGAGGGCCGAGGCAGCAGGCAGTTGAATGGTTTGCCCACCACAGAGCAGAGCAGACAGGCTCCATGAGAAGGCCCATTGTTCCTGCCGCCATTCACAGTGGAGCTGACCGCAGTCTGGGTGCCTCTAACCCCTCTGAGTGAGCATTCAGCTGTTAAACCTCCTCTTCTTTCCCCTCCCTTCCATTCCATCCCAATCCTTCGGTCACCTCTCTATTCCTCTTGTTCTAATCATGGCCTCCCTTTTTAATCTCCCAGCCTCCTCTTCACTTCCTTCCTACTTGGCTGGACTAGAGCTGTAGTCGCACTTCTCCACGTATGCCTTTCACAACCTTCTGCCTTCTCCTTATCTTCAGCAGTTCCTGGTATATCTGGATGATGAGGTCATTACTGAATCACACGCCTCAGCACTGGGCTAAATGTTACTAAGGTTACTAAGCTTGATGTGTTGTTCAATGGCCAGTGTCAATATATATTTGCATACTACTACATGAAGATAATTATTGGTATCGGCCAGAATTTAAATATCGGTGTATCCCTAATATTTACTCAAAATTAAATAAAAAATATTTGAAAAAAGAAAATGTGTTTTATCCACTTACAAAGTTATTAGTAGATATTGACACTGACAAAAGTGGTTACTATCACATAACAGTTAACCATCTGATACTGGTAAGTTCAAAATGACCAACTACTGTCAAATTATTTGGGATGGACGATATAACAACCTGTAATTATTTATTGCATGAAATAATTTGATGCAGTAGAGGAACTTGATTTGTACATTGCCTAGAGAAAGTGTGAGTTGCGGCCATGCTAAAGTCACTTCCATGTTGCTAGGGTGTTGTTGGTGGTTGCCGGGGCAATGTTTGAGTGTTTTTAGTGTGTTGCTATGCTGTTACTAGGTTGTTTTTTTCTGTTTAATCATGTTTGACAAAAATCATCAATTATAATAGCCACACTATTGAAGGTGTTCAGACAGGAGTTGTTGATGCTTGCCTTAAATATAGTAATTATTACTAACAAGTATGGTAATAAATCATCCTTAGCACTGAATTATAAATCCTTAGCAAATACAATATTATCTGTTGTGTGGAATGAAGACAACTCTCCTAGTACACATCAGTCTGGTACCAGCTCACTAAAATCCCAAATTCTTTTCTTCTTCAGTTTAATTTCCCAAAACAAGTCTAGTAGGATTCCATGATGGATAGACCTTTGACCCCACAAGCTTTCTGAAAGAAAGAATATGAACCTGGTTTAAAGGATTTTTGCATTGCCTGAGGGGAGGAGTCTGTGGCCTTGCTGGAATGTAACCGTTTACATTAGAAATTCACCCCATTCTGTGTCCCCATCCCTGACAGCACTCCTCAATGGAGAGTCCTGGCAGCCGCACTTAACGGCACCCTGCGGAAAATCACACCACCTTTGAAAGTCTACTAGACCTGCCCGTCCTGGCAAACAGTCCTGCTTCTGAAGGGGGTAAATACATAGGGCACTTAGTCAGCGCTGGCTCCTGCTAGTAAAGCACACATTAGGGAATTAAGGGGAATACACTGAGGACCTCAGTAGGAAACCCAGCCAGTTTGCTCTTTAACTTGGCAAATGCTTGTCACATTAGCAATCAAGCTACTTAAAGTGGCATAAGGCCACAAAAGAGTAGCCTACTAAGATAAATACATTAAAGAGGACAAAAGCATTGAGGCCGGGTCTGTTTGGCCCTTATTTACTAGTTGTAAATAAAGGCCAAATTATGTTATAGCCCCTTTTGTCAGTGCCAATTTTCTTGCTCCATCAAAGATTCTCTTCTAAATGATTTTCTCGTTTGTTTTAACAAACTGAAACATGATCAAAATTATTTTCAATGGTAATCAACAGCATATAGTTGTGTATGATCGCTAAAAATATAACATGTGATGACTAAAAGTGTCATGTCAAGTCTCTTCCCCAAACAGGAAATAAACAAGATCTTTCATTCGTTTTTAGTTGATGTTTTGCTTATTTCCTATAAAACACAATATAGAAACACAAAATATTTTCCAACTATGCATATTAAAACTGCAGGATCCTTTTTAACCAAGGTGAAAATCTCTCCGTTTGCAAATCGCCATTCAACTAAGACAGAAAAAGCCCATAAAAATAAATCACAGATTCTGTAAACAGCCCTAGTTCGTGTTTGATTCTGTGACCAGAGAATGACCCCATACTGTTATTCTACCTTCATGGGATGGGATTCATTCTGTGGCCACCAGTAGCCCATGACAACAGTGTTTTACTAGTGCTACAATGCTCGTCCAGGCCAGAGCAGATGTTTTGTTGACACCTGACCCTCAGCCAGATGAAACACAGGGGGTTTCCACCCACTGCGCTCCAATCTGCCATCTGCCATTGAAAGGTCACAAAGTGAAGGGGGTTGTCCGTCTCTCACAACAAAAAAAGTTAAAGTCTAACTTGTAAGCCCTTTCATGGTTGACACTGTAAATAGACAATGAATGAATGTCTAAAAACAGCATTGTATTGTTTGGATATCATGCTACAAGTGTAGGCTAACTAAAGGATGTTACCGGTTTAACACACGTTAAGCTCTATTGATTTCCATAGAAATTAATTATTAATTAATTATGTCAAAATGCATATTTTGACATACAGAATCAGATTGTTTTGTCCCATCTATTGCTATGGTTATATCACTGTCAATAATTGCAGTTTCGGATTCAATCGCGCTTTTAAATACAGTTGTAAATCCAGAAACTTTGCAGTGTATACTGAGCTGCGTGAAAAACAAAACTTTTATTCAAATCGTATATGGGTTATAAACAGAAAGCGAGCAAAGAATGCTCCCAATCACTAAAGCTGTCAATCACAGCGCCTGCTCACTGAGATCTACACTCCTGCAAAAACGATACCGCTATAATTCAAAAAGTTGTCTGCGCGCGGTGAACGAATTTTTTTGTGTGTGTTTTTTAGCGTATTCTGACTAACTTAAAAACCTCTGATTGGTCACTGCATTCATGCGCTCAACAGATTGATCAACTGTGATTGGCTACAATGATCAGCACTTCAAAAATATGTTGTAAATAGAAACCTTTAATGCTCTCAGGCTACATTCACACTGTCAGTCCAAATCTGATTATTTGTGTATCCGATTGAAATCTGATCTAAAATGATTGACGTCCACACTGTGTATCGCAACTGTTCAGATCCGATTTGTGTGTCCATGAAGCTGTTTCGTTTTCCGGAATATCTGCATTAGTTTCTATGGCAATGATGTTGGCGTTATACGCCAAATACAACAACAACCGCAACATGGAGGGGTTATCAAAAGAGATGTTGTCTTATTTAAATTTTACAACATGACAATGTGTAGCCGCCGCGACTTTCGGCAGCGAATTTCAGCATGTTTCCTATAACAACGTCTGAAGTTTACGTTTTACGTGGCATGAGAAAGTCACATTAACCACGCGAAAACCGATCAGAGCGGTCAGACAGAAACGGATTTCCAGAAATGCGATTTGAATAGGAAATAGCGTTCACACATGCTAAATCTGATCGGATTTCAATCGGATATGGACAAAAATCGGATTTGGACTGACAGTCTGAATGTAGCCTTAGTCTTAACTGAGCACTTACACAGATACAAGGGAGTGTTTGAAAGCAGCGCCTATAAGAGGATACCCAATATACTCGGTACTACCGGTTCTGCAAAGATGTATGGTATTTAAAATTTCAGTACCGACTTTGTATCGAAGTACCGGTACTTCTGACAACCCTAAATGGATGTAAACAAAGCCTGAGGGTACAAAATAAAAAAATTATCTAGTATTTAGGTTAAAGCATTTACATGAATTCTTGGATAAATGTTTTTTTTTATTTATGTTAGGATTATTCTATATTTAAACTAAAGTAATTTTCTTTAATCCAAAAATGACACAAAAGCCCCAAACTGTAAATGTATATTTTATAACATAAAATATTGATCCATATTACTCCCATACTAGATTCCAAGTATATCTGAAATTGATATGATTTTTGCACAATTTTACAAAAACTGCATCCGTTATTGACAAAAAACCATGACGTCTGCCTTAGCTCTTCATGAGAGAAGTAGCGAATGATTCTTTCATGTACCGGACTGATCCGGTTGCAGAGCTTCTCAAGTTAACAGCTCACTGGAGGGGAAGATTATCAGAACCAACTTAAATTTTGGTTTGTTTATAACAGAAAGCTATCATATGACTTCAGAAGACTTGGAATGTAGAACACAAGCTTTATGGACCATCTTTGTGATACTTTTATGGTGCTCTTGTTTCACTTTTTAATCTGTACTTTATTTTACAATTATTTTTTACATTAATTTAAACTATATTTACAGATGTGTTAAATATTTAAGCTATTCTATTCTATTAAATATATATGTTTATTTTAATGTTTAATGTTTTATTAAATAAATTAATAAACTATTGTTTTATTACAAAAAAACTGATAAACTAATTGAAATGATCATTACTGTGGTTGTCAAAATTATGCCTCAAATACCGCCAATAAAGCTTAAATTGTAATGAACCCAGAACATTCCTACAGGCAATAAGCTAGTATTAGTTGTTTATGTGATGAGTCTACCTGTACGTTTTGTTAGGGAGGTGGCTGCACCACTGACATGTTTTGTCCCCTCAAGCCATACAACAGTAACGCAAAATCTACTCTCTTTTAAACCCTAATTTCCTGTAGTGGGGAGTTTAACTCTGAGGAGTCTTTGAGTCTTGTCTGTTCTTTATGAAACAATGGCCTGGGGCTCTTCGCACTCTCTCTGTAATCACTGGAGGAGACCTGATCCTCCAGGCCCACATCTGTTAGTGTTCATTACGCCTGTGTTTATTTGTCCCTTGTACTGAGGGACCCTATGGGAACGACAGTGAGGGACAGGAAGCAGCCATTAACGAACCCAATACTTTTCTAATGAGTGCTACTCCTGGTGATTTTATGAGACCAGGGACTAGGTTAATGTTTTCAGATGTCCTTCATGGCACTAGAAGTCATGTTAAGTGGAACGATTTAACAGGAAGAGGATTTATTTATTAGAATATACTCGTCAAATCCCTCTGACAGTGTGACAATGTGAGAAACTTTCAAACATCTGCCACTGCCAGGGATGAATGGCAAAACCACAGGCATTAGCGGCTTTTATGCTGTAAGTAGCAGCCATTGTACATGGTGAATTATTTACCTTGATACTGATCACTTGTAATGCAGTGTTCCACAGACAGATGGCTCAGGTCAAAAGCATCAAAGAAAAACAACACATGCCTGGTGTGTTTCGCTGCAATTTTTTTATTTTTTTTGTACTTGGCCAGCTGTACATACAGAACACAATCTAGCAACCAATAACAGAATGTACAATCAAAGTTTGCTGAATTCCAGATAGAAATGAGGAAGAATCAGATTTCAACTTGCCAACACAAGTCATTTTGGTTAGTAGAGATATTATGCTGACATTAAACTCATGCCAAGAATGGGACACCCAGCATCTTCTTGAAGACATTAGGCCTCTGTAGTGATATGATAAGAGACTACAACTTCTCTTTCTTTGGCACTGGTGTGGTGTCCATTTCCTGTATCTAAATGCAGTGAGGAACTCAGAGGAACTCATCTCTAGAAAGCAAACAGAGCTTGTATTGAAACGTACAAGTGGCCATTCTGGCTTAATTCATTAGACACACCACATGGCCCAGGGTGTAAATTATAATTTTGGCAACTTGTAACTTAAAACTTTTTATTTTGTTGATAAAAATAATAATTGTATCCACCAAGGACACATTAAATATATCAAAATTCACAATAAAGACATTTATAATGTTACATTATTCAAAGAATGTATCGCCGTTTCCACAAAGATTATTCAGCGGCTGTTTTCAACATTTATAAGAATTTATAAATATTATATTTTTCAGAGTGAAGAGCTTAATCCTGTAACACAAAATGTCATAATCCTAAACTACAAAAATAGAACTAAATTACAATTATGCAACTAAGCCGCAAGTGTGAAATTAACATTTTGATCATATGTTAGTTAGTGATGAGTTAAAACAATGTGTATCCCACCTATATCAGTCACTTTCAAATCTTTGTGACTCTATGGGGACCCAATAGGAAGACAGTAAGCTTTTTTTGCACATTACATCAACACCCGACCATCAAAGACTGAGTCGGAAGGTCTGAAGTTCGCATGTGAACTTTTACTCATCTCCCTCCAGTCTTGCATCTCTCATCTCCTTGTCGAACACTAATCCTTTTGATTCAAATCTGCCGTCCCTCATACATACAAGGAATTCAGATGTGGAAGCTGGTTTGTATTACTGTCAGTTGGACTTCTGGCCTTGCCAAAGAGTCAAAGATAACGGCTCACTCACTCCTTTACGAGCCTGTCAGAGTGCCAGATATGAGTGTTTGGTATTCCTGGCATGGAATGTCAAGTAGATCCAACATATTTTTCCAGAACAATATACAGTAAGATTAGATGAACAGCACTTGATTTAAAATGATATACCTGCAGTTAAACTATACGTTTTACTCTTGAAGTGCCACATTAAATTACTGCACTGTCATAAAATGTTTGTCAGGTAATAATATGTACTTTGCATTTAAATTAAATAATTTTCAAGTAAATCAAGTAAAAAAAAAAAAAAAAAACGTTTAATGTGACAGACTAAATGAAACCAATGAATGTAATTTTTAGGAGTCAGATTTAAAAAATAAAATAAATCTGCACATTTTAACTTTTTTCAGCATGTGCAGTTTGTTTTTACTTATTAAAACTGCATTAACTAATAACAATTTTCACAATAAAAACAAGTGCGTATCAGGAGCCCAAGCACAGTAAACATATTTGGTCAAGTAACATAAATTGTCTCTTATGGGACAATTAACTGCTTTTATGTAGGTAAATATTATTTAATACGTAAATATGATTAATAATATTATTATTAAGAAGAAGAAGAACTAATGTGTAATATAATGTAGAAATGTTTTGTTTTAATATTACTGAATCAACATGACTACATTCAGGTATTTTTGAGAAAATATTTTGAGGAATAATAACACTAATGTTTTTGTTCCACTAATGAAAGTCAAAACCAAATTGGTCCCAAGTGACTTTCATTTATGGACATTTTTCAAAATACGTTCTTTCATGTTCTTCAGAAGAAGAAAAGTCATAAAGGTTTGGAGAGACATGGTGAGTAGGTTAAATGTTGACATAATTTTGGTTTTGGGGTGAACTACCCCTTTAAGGGAACCTCTACACTTTTTCACTATTTACAGTGCGGCTAGGCTACTAAAAGAGCAAAGTATGTCACGAAGCATTTGAGGGCATTCACAATGGATCCATTTGATTAGAGGGACAGTGTGCCCCAAACTGAGCTCCGAACTCACTTTTTGCCAAAGTTTGTCAGACATGTTAGAGGCCAAAGCGGTCTGTCCACCAGTTGCATTTGAACAATAGATAAAAGGTACTAGACATAGTAACGTGCCATCCTGAGCGGGAGAGCGGCCTTCGTTTGTATCTCCATGTTTAATTAGTGGAATCTGAGTATGATAGGGCACAATGGTGGCTTTGTGGCCCGACTAAGGCAGGGAGGCTGCCAGACAGAATTAAGATGTGGCCCACCGCCAGCGCGGCTCCATGTGCTCGCAGTCCACTGAGGGAGGCCAAAAAACAGAGCCGCCACCATCCCATTTCAAATAGTGCTCCTTCATAGCCACCCTGATAAACTCATTGATAGCCGGAGAAAGACAATGCTACCCTGGCCAAATGCTTGCAACCCAATCCCTCATTCACATCACTGCTGAATGCAAGTAAAAAAGTACAGAGGGACAAAGAGAAGTTAACCCTATTAGAAAATCAACCAACACAATCAGAAGAAAGTAGCAGTCCATCATTGCGTTTGTTTGCGAGCATACATTTGGGTGCAGTACAGAAAGGAGAGTTATGTGATGCTATGCGCGCTGAGGCAACCTGTTTGCTCATGATTTTCCACTGGTGCAATGCTACCAATTATGAAAACATCCAGTCCAATTACACTCTACTGCCATCTGTCCTTCTAATGTAAATCACAGAGAGTGAATGGGCATTCAAAATAGGACAAAACACCCGAACAGGGGCAGGGCGCGAAGGGGGGGGGGGACTCAGGCATTCTGGGAAGCCTCAAACAGATTAGTCACACAGAATTAATCTAGACTGGAGAACAATGATTACCGGGCTTCTGGCAAACCCCAGCTGTCGTTCCATAAAAGAAAAGCGAAATAAGATTTAGGGCTCCGGGTGTCTACGAGACTTGGGCTGGAGAAGTGGCCCGTACTCACGACCAGCCAGAGGGGGGTGTGGGGGGTGATGCCCTAGACTCTCTTCATCAGAGGTTGTGTATGTCGTTCATTAGCTGAGGCCATGTTCTTCAAGGAGAGAAGCACACTTTGCCTTTGTTTGCGAAGCTGGAATTCAAATTGATCGCATGTGTTTTGGCATGCAATTGTTTGTACACGGCATTCAAAACTTTTGGAACCGGATCAAAATGAAATCTCATATTAGTGATTTGTGCAATTCAAAACCATCATATTAAATTCCTCCAGGGTTCCAATATGGTTCAGACGCAGCAGCTTTATGTAACTGAGTTCTAATTACTCACTTGCATTCTCCTCTCCCGTCTGCAGTAGGTTCACATGTACCATCATTTTGGCATTTTTCCGAACATTCCAGGCCTGGAAACACAGAAACAGGGTAATACATTTCTATTGAGTGTTGCATGATTTGATATCATCTCGATCTATTACATATTTCCAAAAGTAGTATTAATCCTTAATTTTAAAAAGACTAGAATTAAGCAAGCTTGCTTTTAAATATACAGGCTATATTCAATTAATAATACTATTTATTACATTTTCTTGATTTGTCAGTTTGGTTCCAAACTGTGCAAAAGTGAGTTAGATACTGGGTAGAATCCAGAAAGAAAGTGTGAATCCTAACACCTTAAAGTGATGTTTGTGGACAGAGGGACTGGACAGCAGCTGTTCTGGGGAATGTACTATGGCAAGCTGTGTTAACATTTATTACTTAAAACCAACTAATAGCTATTTTGTGTTACTTGTACTTATTGCATATCCTATTAAGGTTTTTTTTTTTTTTTTTTTTTTACTTATTACTTATTTAATACTTATTTTTAATTACTTTTGAGCAATCCAACAGTTTACAAGTATAATTTTGATTTCACTAACTATCCATTAGATACTATACTACTTTTTCCAGTAATAGGTTCAATTATCAACTCATGCTATTTTTTATCGTATTAGTTAAATTGCTTTTTTTTTTTTTTTTTTTTTTCATATACAGCATTATTTAGGATAGTGACTAAAATCAATGGAATAAGTATTAGTAGGCTGTGTAATGAATGTAGGCTAGGCCTACTTGTTAGCAACTGAATTGATACTTGTCACAACTGGAATAAGCATGGAGGAAATAGTTACCAATGAAATTGAAAAGGATGTTCACTAATGGATTACTTAGTATTTCAAAATAAATAGGCTACTAACATAAATATTCCAGTTAGTAGCAGGGAATACAAACAGCTTGCCATAAATGCACGTTAGGTAGCATCTAACTGCAAAACTGTTGAAACTTAGAAATCTACTCAAAGTGCACTAGATCAATATTTGCACCGAATACTACTTATGAACCGCCATGCGGAGCGACAGATACTCAGAAACAGCTCAGTTCAAATCGATATCATTACGAGTGACGTGCGAAAAATACAATATCCAGAGTTTACTAAAAAAGATGAATATGTATTTGCGGTAAAGTTACACAAGTTAACAGCCGTAGTCCAAAATATTTTGATAACCCTATAATGTGTGATACAGTTACAGGTAACAAAGTTAAACTTTAGTCTACAGAAAATCAAACGATTTATGATGCCTGCTCTTTCTGTGGTTTGAAATAAGTGAGCCGTGCGCAACAAGTGACTTCTTCTCGAACAAGGTGTTTTATTTTACAATAAATGACAGAAATTAAATTAGGCTATTGATTAGTAATCATATTAATCCTAATGTAAGATCGTGTAGAAATGTGCTACTTGTCTGATAACGAAGAAAGCATCTTCCAATGAAACGTAGCCTATAACCTACCTTGCGTCAAAGTAATGAGTGATATCAGAAGAATTAGTTTCACGAGGAAAAGATGCATTCCTTCTTATGGATAGTTGTGGGATTCCACGCAGGCTTAACATATATCCAACATTGGTCTGTTCAAGAAAAGGAAATAAATCACGTAAGTATAAAGAATAGATCCAAAAATGGCACTTGTGGCTTGTCCTCGCGAACTCCGGTGCTGCTCGTGCAGTCTCAGCTGAGTGAATGAGATCATGTATTCAAGGCTTCATTCCCCTGCTCTCATCCAGAGCTCCTTCCGCCACTCCACTTCACGAGCTGGAGCCTTAGCTATTCATTTACTTGACAAACTTTCTGAAATGGCAGTGGGAAAAACACGCCCACCCTTTAACCTCGGTTGGGGATTTCAAAACATGTAAGCGGGAAAATCTCAGCACCAAAAGAGCTGATCGATGTTGTTGTTTCACTTACAGTAAGATTTTAGTTACCATCGAAATCGATATCAAATATCGACTTTTTTAATTTAATCTAAAGCCTACACTGCACCTATGGGGATCCAATCCAATTTATTTAAAATAAATAAATAAATAAAGTGTTTTCTACAAATTTTTATTTTTTTTATTTATTGTTTTATTTATTTATGAAAATTATTATTATTTATTTATTATTATTATTAATATTATTATTATGGGAGTTTTTGTCATCAGGCTACACTTTTTTGTGCTTGTTTTATTGATGAGGAAATGACTTTTAGTACAGAAACTCTTCCTGTATATTATCCTTGTAGAAACAGATTTTTCTCAGTTTGATTTGCATGATGATGATGGTTATTGATAAAGTGGAAATAGTTGCATACATTATGCAGCATGCTCTCACTGAGGTTTGGGGTTTTGACACCATACATTTGTATTGTTTTGATTTAGTTCTGAGCCAGTCTTTTCTGTTCAGAATCAGCCAATGTTAGGGTAAAAAAAATAAGCCATGGACATTGGCTTCAAACATTTACAATTTTGGGGCAAAAATCCGCCATAGTTATATTACATCTTATCCTATTGTATATCTCTCCAGTTTGTGCCTCTGCAGACACTAGTTGGCCTTTAGTGTTCAACCAAGTGACTGTTGTTAAACAAAGAAGCAGAGAGCTGTAATTGATGTCGTCAGTAACATCATAAGTTTTAATTAACTGCTTCAGTTAAAGAATTTAACATAAATGCAGGATGTGCTGTTTTATATGCTCAAGTTAAAATGCCTCTGAAAAACCATGGTTCAAATATTGCCCCTAAAAAAAAAAAAAAAAGTTTGTTTTTGACACTGGCCAATATTATAAGAATGAAAATAACAAAGCTCAAAAGGGAAAAGGTCCTAATTTCATTAAGAGGTGAGAAGTAGTCAGGCCCTAATTGCCTCTCTGTGGACTTATGAAAATAGGCTGCTGCTATCCTTTTTTTTTTTTTTGAATTTTGCAATACAAAGCTAGAACATGCAGTAATGAATCACAACACACAAAGTTTTTTTCACTTTCTCACTTTGTCTGAACACAAATGGAAAGTCCCTGTGCTCTATAGCTGTGAACCACAGGAGGAATATAGCAGATTTTTAAAGTGACAGGGGGAGAAAAATTATGCTCCAATGTATGTGACAGAATCAACTCCAGACTCTCAGACTGTGAATGACCTAAGCTTGTAGTAAGCCTGCTCGAGACCACATACAGTATTGAGCACATCTGAGTGAAATAAATGTTATCTTGACCAATGAGTGTTCAGCTTATGACTGGTTAGGGAAAAGATAGCAGTGTATAAGTAGCAGTTATGATGGAAGGACACATTTACAGTGTCCTTTCAGTCACATGCATTTACATTGATTAACTTTTTTAGAATACATTTAAAATATATATTTTGCAGAATTTTTTATTTATTTTTTTTTTTTTCAGAAAACCTCCTAACATGTGGTTCTTCCAAAGAGAAATACCAGATAATTCATGTATTGTTATTAAAGGGGTATGGATGAAAAAAAAAAAAAAAAAAAAAACGAATGGGGAAAATTGTAACGTTGCCTGACTGTTTGCTCTTGAATGCGCACACTGGACCTAATTTTGATAAACGGATTCAGTATTTCCCAACTTAAGTAGATATGAGATGTAGAACCAAGATTGCCACTGACTGGCTTGTCTTTAAAAGGGACTCTTATTATTATTATTATTATTATTGTGTAAGGTGCAGTGAAGCCTTTCAATGTGCGTAATCGTCATTCTCCTTACGAGAAAGCACTGCATCTATTACACCACTGCTGGGTTAGATTTAAAGTTTCTGGATTGCGCAATTTAGCAATGACAATTGGAACAGATATTCAAACTGGAAAAATAAGGGTTAGTTGTTTTAGTAACTTTCTGTAGCACGTACTGGATCCAAAAAACGATAGGTCCTCCAGTCTAAAAGCTAAAAAACTAGTTGATGTACCAGTGTATTGTCCGGATGTCCAAGAGCCATTCCTAAGGTTAAGAGCAGTGAAAAGAAACAATAAACATTTTATCATTTATGATTAGTTTAATTGCTAGAACATTTGTTTGAATTCATATGAATTCACCACCAAAACATAGTTACGTTTTCTCATGAGATTGGGTTGAAAAAGCCACATTCCAATATCTTTGTCCTGTTTAGCACTTACACGGCAGCTAAAATATTGAATCTTCTAGACATTATGGTTATAAAATGTTCTTTTGAAAAATACATTTTGAAATTTGTTTTTATCCCCATTCAATGGAAGTCAATGGTACCAAAACAGTTTGGTTAGAGCATTCTTCAAAATATCTTCTTTTATTTCAGCAGAAGAAAGAACAACATGAGGGTGAGTAAATGATGACAGCATTTCCATTTTAATTCAGTTAAACTGAATAACTCATAAGAAGACTGATGTATTTGTAGAGTTAGTAAGCAAAGGGTGTGACTGTATATTTTAACACCCGCAGGCAGTTTTGTGTTTCAAATTCTTTTGGTATTCTATAAACCTTTGCATGTCTGTGTTTGCGTATTTGTGTCTGTATGTCAAAAGGCTTCAAGTAAGGTGAGGGTGTGCGGGAAATGTCTCAAGATGTAGTGTGACCTGTGGGCCAGGGAAAACTAAGAGGCTGTAGAGGAGGTGCTCACGATAAGGAGATAATTGGACTTGTGTGTGGACATGCAAAAACACTTCCCACACTCAAGGCTGGCATCAGAAGCGTGAGAACTGACATCCTATCTGGCACCTGCATGTGCTTGCAGTGTTTGACTTTTGTTTGGTGTTTCGATTAGTGTATTTCATTTTGTCAAGTAAGCAGGTTGTCTTAATTCCATGAGTTTCTAAATGACTAACACGGTCAGCCAGCTCAATTTTAAAGAATCATTTCATAACTGACTCTTTAACCCTTGTGTGGTGTTCGGGTCATTTTGACCCGGAGAGAATTTTCTTTTACCCAAAAATACTAGTTAATGTTAACGCTTTGGACTGAAACTTAGTGACTTGATTCACAGATGGTATAACTACTTCTCAAATGTTTTTTGACAATTTTTTTTACCTTTTTAGGGGGGGTTTTGTCACCTTGTTACACTTGTGGTCTTCCCGGTCAAAAATGACCGGACTACAAAAAATTGCTTATAAATCACTTGTTATGCTATATTTTCACCCAATATTGGATTCAATCTTTTTGTCAACTTGTTCTCTTTCAATTAGGCCTGGTTTTATATTTCTATTTGCATCTGATTAATTGTAGGCCTCATTTATTTGAGAGTAGGCATCTAATTTTTTTTGTAAAAAAAAAACATTATTTTTGAATAATTTTGGAAATATTAAATAAAATCTTAAGAAAATTGGCACTGTTGATCACACTAGTCTACTTTAATATTTCACCAGGAATTTTGTTTGAAAAACTTTTATTTTGTACAAAATGGCACAGTGTCACACTTGTGGTCTTCCCGGTCAAAAATGACCGGCCTACAAAAAATTGCTTATAAATCACTCGTTATGCAATATTATCACCCAATATTGGATTCAATCTTTTTGTCCACTTGTTCTCTTTCAATTAGGACTGGTTTTATATTTCTATTTGCATCTGATTAATTGTAGGCCTCATTTATTTGAGAGTAGGCATCTCAATTTTTGAGTAAAAAAAACATTATTTTGGAATAATTTTGGAAAAAGAAAAGAAAATCTGAAGAAAATTGGCACTGTTGATCACACTAGTGTACTTTAATTTTTCACCAGGAATTTTGTTTTGAAAAACGTTTATTTTGTACAATATGGCACAGAGTTACACTTGTGGTGTTCCACTGGGTAACTCTGTATAAATGTATAAATTGTATACAAAAAAAAAATTTATAATTAGAGATTTATAAGCTATTTTTTATAGTCCGGTCATTTTTGACCGGGAAGATCCCGGGGGTTATAGGGTATTGAACACTACACAAGGGTTAATTCTGATAACTAATTTCAGAGAACACAGACAAGGCCTCCCTTATAAGGCTGGCCCACACTAGAATCAGATTTTCCAAATGTGAGAAACCACAAGCATGTGAAAATCATAGATTTAACAGTTTTGTTCAGTGTGTGGTGTGCTGTGATGTGACCAAGACAGCACACCACACACTAACAGATTATATTCACAAATGACTGTGAACACGAGAAATATCACTAAAACGTCTCAGGTTTCGACTGTAACCCTAGTTCCCGGAGTAGGGAATGAGACGATTCTGTCGAAACTGTCACGACATGAGAACTCTAAACCCAGGGGTATCCATGTCTAAGTCATAAAATCTGACAAACGTAAGCGGCAAAGACCAGCCAGCTGCATCACAATCTTCTTGAAGAGACACCCCAGAAATTAGGGCCTTGGAGGCCGCCATACCCCTAGTAGAATGGGCTCAGTGGCCAAAAGTGAAGGCTGGCCCATAACCTCATATGCAAGAGAGATAGCCTCGACTATCCACTTGCTAAGTGTCTGCTTGGATACCGGAAGGCCTTTTTTAGGAGGCCCAAAGCATACCAGTAACTGATCAGATTTCCTAAACTGGGCAGCTCTGTGGACGTAGGTGTCCAGTGCTCTGACTGGACAGATGAGGTTCAGTTTCTCCTGGTCTACATCATGAAATGGAGGAGGACAGAATGCCTGCAGTACAATAGGCCAAGGTACATTTGTTGGAACTTTAGGTATGTATCCAGGTTTGGGATAGAGGAACGCTTTGACCATCCCGGGTGCAAACTCAAGACACGAAAGTGATACCGAAAGGGCCTGAAGATCTCCAACTCTTCTTAGTGAGGAAATGGCTAGAAGGAACACAGTTTTGAGGGGCAGACATTTTTCTGAAACAGTATCAAGAGGCTCAAAGGGAGCGATATATAAACCTCTAAAACAAGAGCCAGATCCCAAGCTGGAACTCTGGTAAGCACTGCAGGCCTCAGCCTCAGGGTTCCACTAAGGAAACATATAATAAGATGATCTCTTCCAATAGATAAACCCCCTGAAGAGGCATGGTAGGCAGCAGTAGCCGCAACATAGACCTTCAGTGTGGAAGAAGATAACCCTGAAGCAAAACGATCTTGCAGATTCCCATTGTTGTGAATTACACCAGGTAGTAAAAACTTTCCATTTCAGGGCAGATAGCTTCCTCGTGGATGGAGCTCTGGAGTTAAATATGGTTTCTACAACCTCGGTTGAGAGACCAGAATCTATGAGTCGGGCCCCATCAGAGGCCAGTTCCAAAGGTTGAATGTTTCTTGACGGGGATGGAGGATTGCTCCCCCCGACTGAGATAGAAGGTCCCTCCTGACCGGCAGCTCCAGAGGAGGGCCGTCGAGAAGGGACATTAGGTTCGAAACCACACTCAGCTTGGCCAGTATGGAGCTACTGACACAACACTCTCTCCGTCCAGGCGGACCTTCTCCAGAACTCCTGGGAGCAGAGCGATCGGGGGAAAAGCGTACAGACGTAGCCTCGGCCACATCTGCATCATTGCGTCCAGACCCAATGGGGCTTGTTGCGTGAGAGAGAACCAAAGTGGACAGTGCGTCGTATCTTGAGACGCGAACAGATCCACCTGTGCCTGGCAAAAAACTCTCCAAATGTGCTCCACCACCTCGGTGTGGAGCCTCCATTACCCGGGCCTCAGCCCCTGTCTCGACAGGATGTCTGCTCCTATATTCTGATGTCCCGGAATATAAACTGCTCTCAGGGAGAGTAACTTCCCTAGTGGTCCACAAGAGAATCTGGTGCAACAGTTTGTATAGTGGACGTGAATGCAGACCCCCTTGATGATTTATATATGAGACCACCGATGTGTTGTCTGAACGAACAAGCACGTGGTGGCCCCTCAGGTCTGGAAGGAAATGTCTCAATGCATTGAAGACCGCCATTATCTCCAGGCAGTTTATGTGCCACGAAAGATGATGACTCCTCCAAAGACCTTGAGCTGAGCAGCCTTCCATTACCGCTCCCCAGCCAGTAAAAGAAGCATCTGTCGAGAGCGAAACTCGATGGCAAAGAGCTCCTAACAGTGGACCCTGGGATAGAAACCAAGGTTTCCTCCATATAACCAAGACATGGAGACACCACTGTGTTATCTTAATCATACAGAGTGGGTTACCCCTCGGGGAAAACCCCTTGGTCTTGAGCCACCACTGTAAGGGCCTCATGTACAGCAGGCCAAATGGTATAACGTTGGACGCGGCTGCCATCAGGCCCAACAGTCTTTGAAACTGTTTTACAGTGAGTGACTAGCCTAGCTTTATCTCTTTTACAACTGTGAAGATCGAGGCGACACGAGCAGGCGAGAGCACGGCCCTCATTGTCACTGAATCCCACACAACACCAAGAAAGGTGGTTCTCTGTGCTAGAGAAAGTACACTTTTCTTGGCATTCAATCTCAACCCAAATTTCTTCATGTGCGTGAGAATGACATCTTGATGCCGAGCCGCCAATTGTTCCGACTCTGCTAGGATAAGCCAGTCGTCTATGTAGTTCAGAATACATATGCCTGCAGTCTGAGCGGAGCTAGAGCTGCATCTATGCATTTCGTGAACGTGCGGGGTGATAGAGCTAGACCGAATGGAAGAACCCGATACTGGTAGGCTTTGCCTCCGAAAGCGAACCGTAGGAACTTCCTGTGTTGTGGAAGGATGGAGACATGGAAGTAAGCTTGACGGCTGGGACTGCTCACGCCCAGCAGCCCCAGAGGCCTGTTGACGGCAAGGGAGATACCATTTCAGAAAATTTGCCGGGAAAAATCTAAAAAGGTTTAGATTAAGTCGTGTTATGCCTCTGTCTTCTGTCAGCTTGCTTTCTGATTGGGTATCGTTTCATTCCACGTGATGCGTGTTAGTCAACATGGTGGATAATTGCGATTTGAAATTGGTGCGACCCCGACGTTCATCCGAGCAGATTCAGTCACTCTTAACACACCTCACACCACAGGAAAATTTTATAAGATAATCTGTAGAACTTTCAAGATAATCAGGACTTTATAGGATTTTCGGAAGGGGAGAATTGGGCCCCAAAACTTTTTATCTCAGAATTGTGGGATATAATGTCGCAATTGCTTGTTATAAAGTCAGAATTGTGAGATATAAACTCATAATTCTGAGGAAAAAAGTCAGTAATTTTTTTCTTTCCTTTATAACTCCTTTATTTCCTTTCTTTTATAACTCGCAATTGCGAGCTTATATCTCACAATTCTGTGAAAAAAGTTTATTTCTCGCAATTCTGACTTTATAACATACAATTGTGAGTTTATATCTCGCAATTCTGACTTTATAACACGCAATTGCGACTTTATATCACACAATTCTGACTTTATATCTTGCAATTCTGAGACAAATAGTCAGAATTGCGAGATGTAAACTCGCAATTGTGAGATAAAAAGTCGCAAATATCTTTTTAAATGTTTTATTCTGCGGCGGAAACAAGCTTCCATAACAATGTGCTCAGTGAGTCTATTAAAAATTATTGTGATATTTTTCATTTGTATGGCTAAAAAGAACAGTAGGTATTTTCCTGTCAGTAAAGTCTGTTGTGGACTTTTGTATATATCTGCGGGGGATCGAGTGAAACACACAAAACCACAACATTCCAGTCGGCACTGTGCACTACAGTTTTCTATGGCTAAAGACCCTTTAATTGGATATTTATGTAGGTTTTATGTGTCAGGATAATCCATCATAATCCATTAGATGTGAAAGTGAGGCTAGCAAGCCGCTTAAATGGTATAATGGGCCACTTGAAAACATTTAAAATATTTTTCCTCACAATAGCACTCCAAAAATGTCTGACAGTTTTTGCGAACATGTAAATATCGCCACTCCAGACCTTTTGATCAGTGCAGGTTTAATTTTATAAACATACTGTCTCATTCACACTGCTGGGCTTTATTGTTAAACTAGTAAATAAGTAACATACTGCAAAGTAATTATCGTTTTGTAGTGGAAAGAGAACTCTCGTGTGAAGTACTGTTCATAGGTGGCATATCAGAGATATAAATCAAAGTTTCCTACAATTGTTTTGGGACTCATGATTATTAGAAACAATGGTATATTATTAATTAATAAAAACATTAAAATTACTCACCCTCAAGTTATTTCAAATTTGTATGAGTTTCTTTCTTCTGCTGAACACAAAAGAAGATATTTTGAAGAATGTTGCAACCACGTTGGCACCTATTGACTTCCATATTTGAAAAAAAATTATATGGAAGTCGATGGTGTTCAACAGAAGAAAGAAACTCATACAGGTTTGGAACAACACGAGGGTGAGTAAACGATGACAAAATTTTCATTTTGGGGTGAAATAAGGTAATATGGTACCATAGTGATTTTGATGCATAAACATGTAAAAATCCGTGAAAATACATATTGTGGTGTTCTTAAACAATATTATGTCTTACTCTTAATATTGTATTAAAGGGATTGTTCACCCAAAAATGATGTCATCCTTCACTCTCCCTCATGTAGCTCCAAAGCTGCGTGACTTCCTTTCCTCAGCGGATCACAAAAGAAGATATTTTGAGAAATGTCTAAGGTATTTTGAGATTTTTTTTCTCCACTGTGGAAGTTAATGGTAACCAAAATTGTTTGGTTCCCAACATTCTTATAGCAAATGCTTATTTATGAAACTTAAGCACAAAGGAAGCAACATTAGTGTGGTTGAGAAGCCATTGTGGTGGTCAAAGACAGATGAAGCACTCAGTGTGAATGTCCTGCATAAAGAAAACATTGAGACGAAGATATCAGACCAGTTTACAGTTCACTTCCACTCTGTATTTTTATAAATAAACTGACTATTCCTGATGCTTTGCAGACATATTTTGTGTAAATAATTGTACATGTGCTGCAGTGGATGATTAGAAGTAAACCTCATAAACAGACTAAGGATGTAGTATTTGGTCTTGATTTAGTCCAGGGTTTCTCTGTCCATTACTGCAGCTCTTACACACCTGATTCAACTCATCATCTTGTTAGTAGTTGTGCGTGCAAAATTAGTGAGGCGTAATAATGTGCCATGCAGGGGGTCCTGGAGGAATGGGAGGTCCTTGGTTTACTTTAAACCAATAGACGGATGGGGAAACTGGACAAAATAGGAGAAGGTCTCTGTTGCTGTGTTCACACGCAGTTCACACTAATCACCTCACACCTCACAGAGAGTCAGAGGTGTAAATAGCTTTAGGAAGTGCAAAAGGCTTTATTACTCTTAGTGCCAAAAGACAGGACGTTATTTACAGTATTTACTTAAACTCAGTACTTTACATTGCAGGAACCTCAAAGATGTTGATACAGAAGAAACTATTAGATTCTCCACTTAACATTGAAAAATATGATGCCTATTACTGTAATTATTTTACATTCTTGTATGGCTTCAACATGGAAATACTATTGATTTTATGAGAAGTTTTCTCAGACACACAATTCTGTTCAAAAGTTTGGGCTCTATAAGATTTTTTTAAGTTTTAAAAGTCTCTTCTGCTCACCAAGGCTGCCTTTGTTTGATCAAAAATACAGTAAAACAATAATATTGTGAAATATCATAAAAAAATGTAAATAACTGTTTTCTATTTTAATATTTTTTTTGACGATCCAGACTTACATGATCCTACAGAAATCATACTAATATGCTGATTTGGTTCTCAAGAAACATTTCTCACTATTATCAATTTTAAAAGCAGTTGTGCTGCTGAATATTTTGTGGAAACTGTGATGTTTTTTTCTTTCTTTTTTTCTTTGATAAATAAAAAGTAAATAATATAAATGGCATGTATTTCAAATAGAAATCTTCTGAAAAAATGTGAAAGTTTTTACTGTCATGACTCACTTTTTTTAAATCAATTTAATGCATCTTTGTTAAATGAAAGTGTTAATTTCTTAAAAAAAAAAATATATATACAATCTTACTGACCCCAAACTTTTGAACGTTGATGTACAGCATTCAATCACACCACTTAGAATCAGATTTATGTCAGCTGATGTCTCCAATTTTACTGAATGAATCCTGCCATTGTAGCCTCAAGGCTGTCTGTGCATATAAGTGTTCCTGGTGTTGCTGGAGGACAGCCCACCAAAATTTGCTACAATGTCCTATTGTGGTTCTATTGTAGTCTAATAGCTTCCTTAGTGAATCAGCGATTGATTTATGCATCCTGCTCCTCTGGATTCATCTCACAATAGATGTTTGGAGTCTTACTGTTTGGAATGAGAACATTTTAAGACATGGTAGATGTAGAGCTCACATTGATATGAGCGAATCAAATGGTAAAATGTAGAATTCAAAAGTTTCAACCCAAACATTTCAACGCCAAATTTACCAGCTGGTTGCACTACAGACTTGTCTGTTTTAGGGAGGCCACAGCTGCTTCCCAGCATTGTACAGAGAGACAGTGTGTGGACAGACACCCATCGCACATGTAATGCACCATAGAGCTGTAACTGCAGGACAGTTCCCTTACACGCTTTGTTTTTGGCTACATAATCACAAACAGGAAGTTGCTTTGGGCTAGTCACACAGAGGTACTTCCCCCTTTTGTTTGTTGGAGGTTGTGTGAAAGTTTGTGGTACAGACCCCATGTCGCCCCATTTCTCTTAATTCTCAGCAATCTCTGCATGGATCCTTGATCATTTAAAGATCAAAATTTGAGGTCAACATACCTCACTTTCTGATTTGTATACACATGATAGCAATCTTTTCTGATAGATTTCCACGTCACCATGTTGATTATAATTTGGGACTAATTCAGAAGATTATGTTTTAACTGTGCTTTTTGACTGAGAACCCAACACATGGCTCAAATCTTTTTATTTTGTTATCAGTGAAACCAATCTGATTGCATGTAAAACCAGCATAACCTGAGAAATCTGTTGAGACTATTTCTGTTTTTATACAGGTTTATCAGAGTCCTCTTCTGAAGATGTGTATTATGTTTTTGGTCAAGTTACAATCATGTAATAAAATTTAAATTGAGAAAAAAATTTTACAGTAAACAAATGTTTATTTTCTAACTGTAAGTTATCATACCATATACATAGCCTAAAGACAAAATATGTATTTCTGTGAAATATTGTAATAAAAATGTTTTCAGAAGTAAAGTATATCAATTATCCAATAATTAAAGTCCCCCTCTAGTCAATAATTGTGTCCCTTTAAACTCATCTGTGATCGCCAAAAAGACATACAGTATTTAAACCTTAAAATAGCTTGAATGTAACTCTACACCCTTGCCTAATTTAATGCGGTTCTATGAATATTCAAATTAGCCCCGCCTCCACTCACTCACACCAGCTCAGAGATTCACTCATGGATGATCACACGTTGACGTGATTGGTTACAAGGTAGTCTGTGACGTCAGAAACACCAACGATTTCAAACTGCGTTTTTGGTTCACTGTTTTAAAGAGAAAATACTCAGCAATTGTGTTGACTTATGAATTTACACATGGTCTGACTTAAATGATATTAAAAACACCACATAGACATACAAACAACATTAAAACCTTGATTGTATTTGCTCAAATAGATTTCTATATTAACATTAACTAATGACAAACAGTTATGAACTATCAGCAAAATTACATATCAATGCTTGTAACACTGTCATTTTATATATATATATCTTTGCAGTTTACTTGATATACACTATGAAGAAAAGAAATACGTAGAAAAATGGAAAAGGTACTGGTAATTTTCTGACAAGACATTTTCAAAAGTTTCCGCACATTTCCTTTAACCTTAAAACATAACACATTGCAATGCGTAATTTAGAAAATTATCAAAACAATATGGAAAATTAACAGTATACATTAGGCTCTATTCTTACATACTTTTCTTAAAAATTTGGAATTGATCTCAGTCTAATGCAAGGGTGCACAGCCCTGATCCTGATGCTCTTCCTTCCTGCATTCAGCTCCAATCATGTATTAGACGAACTCCAAAACCTGATGATCTATAACTCAGGTGTGTTTGATTAGACAAATAAACCCTGCAGGCAGGTAAATCTCCAGGAGAGAAATTATGGGTGCAGTACAGTAGCTCATGAGAATTAACATCACTTCTGGCTCTTTTGTTGAAACCAAAACATTTGCTTAACTGTAAATAATAAATGTGTCCTGAGAAGATATAAACAATATCTCAAATGCACACACACATGGCATGTTGTTCCTGAAAACTGTACTTCAAAAACAAAGTTTGTCTAGTACAAGGTATAGTACTTTCTGTATTATTGAAATTGCTAGTAAATTTCAAAATTAATTACAAAGAAACGACAAGTAACACATTGAATTAAATGAGATTTTGAAGTTGAAAGACTGAAACAGTATTTTCTTGTAAACATAGGCCTACTCCAATAATCCAATAAAAACATTTTTTTTTACAGACACTTAATATAAAGTGTAGCCAGTGGTATAAACATGGGATAAATATGGAATCCATCTCACAATTTATACCCCAGGGCAAAACAAGCAGTTTTCAACATTATGTTCAAAGTTCAACATTATTTTAGAACTGAATGAAGTGGCAGGATCACTGATCAGAGACAACACATTGGCTCCATGCAGTCTGGAACTCTGGGTAAATAACTACAGTTCATTCATGGGAATGAAGCTTAAATAAAGTTCCACTGCTGGGACTGTGTGACACATGGCCCCATAACACAGATGACATTCGAATGGCCCTATCTTTAACTTGTTTTCCCTATTGACTTCAGCTGAATGTGATTTCACTGTAATTTATGCAGTTTGACTTATTGCTCTCTGTGTATAAATAACAAATAACAGACATCAACTTACACAGTTGTCTATAAACTTTGCTAACCCCTGAGTGTTATCATGTTACTGCAATTCAAATGTTGTTGATGTAGTTCCCTGTTGACATCTGAGGTCACGATTCTCCAGGGAGATTTGGGCAGGGAATATGAGGTGTTATCGCAAAGATTTGGGTTGTTATGCTAGCCTAGCTAAATGGGATAAATACCTGATTTGTCCAAAAATATCATTGGTCCACAAGTAATCAATGATGCAACTTCCGCTCCTTTCCTTCTCTAGAGACTGGTATAGCAAGATCAAAGATGCCCCTGTCTCACTAGATGATAAGACTGATGTCATGGTTCAAAAAAAGCACAGCATATGTGAAATGTTCTTGTCGAATTGTCTTTGAAGTCTTCTTTGTTTACTTAAGTCTGTGTTATCTATGTCGGTCTTATCACACGTGAGACACTTTTCCCAGATATATGGCGGTGCAGCTAAGCGTTTTCACAGGCTCCTCAAATGTCTGTAAAGATGCTGGGCAAACAAAGTAAATTTTAGTTTTTGTCACCGTTCATGTTCAGCCAGGGAGTGTGTGAAGTCTTGTGAAGGAAATGTTGTTCAGATGGGAAACCACAAAGGGAAATCTTTAATAAAGAATGTGGGAGGGAGTGTGACTGTGAGAAAGTTGGACGGAGACAAAAGGCTAATTTACGTTCACTAATCCTGCGTAATCATTCTGTTTTACAACATCTTCTATTCAATGTCCATGTAAAAAGCCTCTGTTTGCAATTGTCTACCACTTTCTCACCTAACACAGGATAAAAGGTTCATTAGGATTCTTTACTCAACTCTAAAGAACTCTTTATGCAGCAAAAAAAGAATAATAATTATACATAAAAACAGACAAAGAACCTTTCTGACATGAAAGAGTTCTTTAGGGTGAAAAAAAGGTCTTTAGGCTTTATTAAATAATATTTAAAATCTTGTGTTATGCATATGACTGTTTAAATGTATTAGTGATCAAATATCTGTTGATATTAACTATTTAATTCATACATTCTGTCACTGAAACAACAACAAAAAGTTTGAATAAAATGTTATTATCCCATGTTTGGTACCCCTGAAAGGTTGTATATGCAATCTTTGATGAAAATGAGAGCCCACAGGATCCAATATGAAATGTCTTTGATAATAAAGTAAACTCTACAGAAGGTGTAACAGTGTGCGTAAAACAACAGCAAACACAAATAATGACCGACACCTGAGAGTAAATAGGGAGGAACTCAAATACATAATGGTGATGAACTAAATGATGAACAGGTATGATGATTGAGTTATGAGTGGCGGGAAACTAAGACAAAGGAACACATATTGACTAATGAATCTTAAAGTCCATGAAAATGAAACTAAGAACAAAAGCAACTGAATACATGTAACACTTTGTCTCATCCAACAAATATTTTTTAGCATCCAAAAATCTGATGGATTTTTTAATTTTTATTTTTACCTTGAAACAAACAAAAAGAAAATTTGTTATAAAATGAGTATGAAGTATTTCAGATTCTACACTATTTCTAGGTCACTAATCAAATAAGTAAATTAGTGACATTGATCATGCATGTGACTCTTTGTACAGATTCACAAGATGTTTAAATCACCTCAAATCATGCTGGATAATGATCACTTTTGGGGGTAACGCATTACAAGTATCGCGAGTTACGTAATCAGATAACTTTTTTCAAGTAACTAAACTTGTAAAGTAAAGCATTACTTTTACATTTACAACAAAATATCTGAGTTACTTTTTCAAATAAGTAATGCAAGTTACTTTTCACACTTGACATTGTTGAGAGAAATTGGGTGCAGATGCATTGTGTGCACAGTTGTCTAAACATGATGGTTATTAGTTTTAGACTAAATGTAAGCATGCATTTACTCATCTCACTTGCACAAAAACAGTTGCAGTGGGCTAAATGAATAAAAACAGTGAAATGCAAACTCAGAATATTATGTAAACCTGCAATAATTAAATATGTTAAATAATACATAGGCTACTTTAATCTCACTTTATTAACCAATGACTTTGCTGCTGACCTTCGATGATCCAGTTCAACCCAACCATACCAATAAGCAAAAATGAAGTTCAGATAAACATCACATTTGTTTTTCTTTTCTTTTTTTACTCTCCTGTGTCCTATTCTTCTGCAATCCAGATGTCACAGTCACCAGTTAGTCACAGTCTGCACTACATGTCCCATCATCCTCTCCGGCTCACACCTGTACTCACATATTCAAATCGGAAATATTCAACATGGAGGATATTTATGATTTTAGATCAGTGCGACCCCGTTCTTCCGAGCAGATTCAGTCACTCTTAACACACCTCACACTACAGGAAAATCTGCTAAGATAATCTGTAGAACCATCAAGATAATCAGGACTTTACCTAGTAAGATTGTCAGAAGGGGAGAATTGGTCACAAAATCATCCTGAATTATCTTGTAGTGTGTGGGTGCTTTCATTAATTTCACTTTTAGTGTGAAAGAGCCTTCACATTTGTCAAAAATAGAACTTTTTTTTTTTTTTTTTTACAAACAAGGAAGAGCCAAGGTGAGAGCAAGTAACCCAAAAGTAATTTAACACATTACTTTCCATAAAAAAGTAACTTTTTATGTTATATTGTAATCCAACCTTTAAAAGTTACTTTGACAAATCAGTGGAGTTCATGCAACTAGTGCAGCTTTTATTAAAGCCAAAGAGAGACAAATCACATACCAAGAGACGTAATTCATGATGATTTTCAAATCAACTTTTCACAAAAAAAAAAAAGAAAAAAAAGTGACATTTCATTTTTTTTTACATGTCATCTGATTTAGAGTAACATAATGACGTAAGCATGATCTTAATGACATGACTGATAGACAGAGAGAAACGACATCTACATCAGCTCCCAGCAAGATACCACAACACACAGCACACTGACACAATAAACAAACAAAGTGTTTCTGTTAGAGCTGCTTTCCATTTGCTGACTTAGCTGTGTGTGTTTGTTTGTGAGTATGCCTTTGTGAACTGCTCTCAGATTTGCCTCACCTGTCACCTGCCCTTATACACCATCACAGAAAACGGCTCCTCTGTGAAACAAAGAAAGCCAGCTAGAGGCAGCGAACAGTGTTTATTATCCAACCTGATATCTATTTTCCCAGCTTAGTTTAACTAGTTCAGCAACTGAACCAAATTCCTCCAGAGCCTGGGAACTAAGTGGTATTAGTGGAAAATGACAACTAGCCAACCTTTCTATTTACAGTAAACATCCAGAAGCCCTGAGAGGTTTTCTCTGCGAATGCGTGTTGTGGTTTCAAAAGTCAAGAGATAATGTCAAAATATATGTAAAACTCTGTTTGTTGTTCAAAAACGGTCTCATCAGAACAGATATTGTAAAATGCAAATTCATGCAGAAAAATATGTACCGGGGGACTTTCTCTGTGCCTTAGGCTGCAACAAGACTTCTATGAAAATGGCCAGTGACGTTTCTGAATCTCGAATTTAGTTCTACTAAAAATTTGGTCCATGAGAGGACCCCCAGGGGACTGCAGCGGGGTCCACAGAAAGAAAGAAAAAAATCACAAAATGTGACCCTGGATCACAAAACCAGTCATAAGTCGCACGGGTATATTTGTGGCAATAGCCAACAATAAAGTGTATGGGTCAAAATTATCGATTTTTCTTTTATGCCATAAATCATTAGGATATTAAGTAAAAATCATGTTCCATGAAGATATTTTGTAAATTTCCTACTGTAAATATATAAAACATTTATTTTTGTGAGTGAATGCAGCACAATCGCGAACATAAATGGACAACTTTAAAGGCGATTTTCTCAATGTTTAGATTTTTTTGCACACTACACCCTCAGGGGGTTCTTTTTACTTTAAATTATTGGGTAATTCAGTTTTTTTTCTTGCAGAAACCGTACATTTGCCAGTATTTTACAGTTGCATACTTTTTTTTTTTCAAGAAATAGGCTATGATTAACAATTTTTTACACAATTACATTTTTTATATATTGGCAGTCATAGTTTTAACAAAAGATTGTCACAATTCTGCGAGAGATAGGACCCAAATGCAAATGAGCAGACAAGGGTTTTTAAATTAGAAGACAGAAGACTTGAGACAGCAGGGAGAGTGAAGCGTGAACCACAGTTCAAACAGTGGTGCAGGGCAGACGACACGACGACAGGCAGGATGGGTGACCACTGAGACCGTCAGTATAATTATAATAATTAGAGGAAAGAACCAGAGGCTTGACACAGGGGTTAGATAGCTGCACCAGTCAGGCTGCCAGGCAGTTAAAGGAATAGTTCACCCAAAAATGAAAATGCTGTCAGCAATTGCTCACCCTCATGTTGTTCCAACCCCGTTCGTCTTCGGAACACGAATTAAGATATTTTTGATGAAATCTGAGAGCTGTCTGACTCCATAGGCTTTTAGGCAATTTCATTCTGTCAGTCCAGAAAAGTTAAAAACAGCGTTAAAATAGTCCAAGGGACTACAGTGGCTCAACCTTAAGTTTATCAAGCGACGAGAATACGTTTTGTGCGCATTTTTTGTGAAGAGTCAGTGGCCAGGGAACTCAGGATAAAGGGCAGGAACACAAATAACATACAAGACTAGACTCAAGAAGACAGACAAGCTATAGCAACAATTAAGAGAACCAAAATTAAACTGATAAGATCAATGACTAGAGAAACAAAAAGTAGAGAAATAAATAAAAGCAAACTAATGAAAAAAGTAAAAGACTAAGATCCAAGATTAAAAAAAAAAAACTGAAATTGCAAAAGAAAAGCAAGACAGGGAAATTGACAGGGAAAATAAGAACTCAAGAAAATAACTAAAAATAAAATTAGTTACAAGAGAACTCAAACTAGATTATAAAGCACAAGAGCTAAAGCAGAGACAAACTAAATAACAACAAGGTACTGGGAATAAGATTTAAAAAAAAAAAAACTAGAGTAAGCACTAAGATAATTTCAAGAGCACAAACCAAAAAAACACCACAGAGTACATACACAAAATAACCCAGCAAGGACAGGAGGGAAAGAGGCACAATATAAAGGGACCAGAGCACATCAGGTGAGCACAATTAGTGAAACAAGGACTTAGATGTGGACTAAACAAGGGGGCATGGTAACAGGAAAAAAGGACACGAGGAGCACATGGCAACACAATCCAAGACAGAGGCATGTGCTCAAACAAACATAGAAACATGAAACAAAGACAACACAGACAAGGCTGCCAGGGCAGAATCCTGACAAAGATCTTGTGGAAATATATTTGTAGGTGATTTGTTATGTCTTTCAAGGGAGTTATTCATTGACACTGTAACCTTTAGCTGCTCTCTGAGGATTACATGGCAATATAGTCTGTAAATACTTGAAACAATATGAACGCTTATTTATAGCCTATATGTACACATTAAAGATTTATACATCTTACTGTACTCTAATTGTGGGTACCAACTCAATACAGTATTTTTTTTTTCCAGATAAATATTTAATTTTTATATTTGCTTCAGCTTAAACAAGTACAATATAAAAGCCAGTAACATTCATTCTGTTGTAATGTCTTGCCCCATAGACTTTAGACATGACTGCAATTATTGTATATGATTTTTTATTTAAACATTTTTTAATCTGAAGGACAGAGTCACAGATGCTTTCTATAACATTTATTTACCTTTTGAACATATTTAGTTAAAGAACTGTGAACAGAATGATTGTTGGGTTTTCATACTTCTATTCATGTGGAGTTTAAGAAGCTGTGGAAGGATATTTTGTTAGATGACAGCATCTGTAGAAGCTTTGGACAAAAGCATGGGCTAATCCATGAATGTGTTTGCTGACAGATAAGAGTGATTGTATGTGGAGGGCCATGTGTTCAGCCTCATTTGAAGGCCCTTGAGGAACAGCCTTGACAGGCTAAGAGATTGTTGTGGCCTTAGATGGACAGCCAGTTGTTGTTTTTAACATGAGAGACAGGTGAGCAGGGCTTGAGCTGTGGGCTTTAGTGCCATCACTTAAAGTGGAACTTCTTTCTATAGAAGCCAGAGGTGACTGTGTTATTAAGGGGGGAAAAAATCAATGAGGAGGTTAATTAATAATTTACTACTTTAAAGAATTAATGAATTAAAGAATCATTAATCATTAAGAATGAAATAGATAATCAGGAACTATTACGATCAAGAAGCCAGAGGTGACTGTGTTAAGGGGGAAAAAAATCAGTGAGGACGTTAATTCATAATTTACTACTTTAAAGAATCAATGAATTAAAACTCCTTGGCATGCATGAGGCTATACTGGAGAGGTCTGGATCTTGTATTCTTGTCTGTACTGGGCTGATTTCCAGCTTGTCGTTGTTCACCGGATGAATTACTCCTGAATAAGTATATTGTTCTCTTCAATGATAAACTGGAAGTGGGTTGACTATAGTGCATTGACATTTAAAATTTAAATCTAAGACTGATGTTTTCCATCAATTGACTGTATCTGTCCAAAAGGAAATTACAAAGGATGTCTGGCAAATACAAATACAAAATTGCATGACACACTAGTCATGAATAAAACTAAGGCAGGGGGTCACATTTCTGGTAAAAGCTTCATTTGTATTGTCCTCAAGGGCGTGTTTGACATTGTTAACTGCATCTACTAATTTGAGGGCACAGTGGCCCCTAAAGGCATTTGTTGTGGTGGAATCCACTGCCTGCTCTAACCTTTGTTTTCGAAACCAAGATGCATCAAGAATGTGTTCACTGTTAATTTAATTTGCTCTGTTATCTCATATAGGCCTACTGTTACAAGGATGTCAGCTGTCTGGTGTAAAAGAAAGACTTTTATTGTTATTAGACTTATATAGTGATTATCTGCTAAAAGTTTTATCTTTAGTGTACACTGGGCTTAAAATCAACAGGCATAAACTAAAAATCACAATCAGACACTTAAATTGATTAGTTCATGTATATTTTAAATTACCCAATGCAATTTTCCCTCTTTTCTCCAATAGTTCCCTGCTACTTATTATATCTGCCTAATAAAAAGACACAAATGACAAAAAAGGACCTGAACTATGAACCATAACCTGATAAATAAAAATGGATTTTTAAAAATGGAAATAAATAAAAACAATTATTTTTATTTTGATATTTATTATTTTATGTTGCAAACATTAAACATGATTAATTATTAGTTATTACTGATTGAAACTACTGATAATTTTAATTAAGTGAAGTGCATGACAATTTATTTAATCCACAAACTAAAACACAGGAGAATAAAGAACACAACTTAACTCGATACCGGACACTGAACAGAAAGAACTCAAGGCTTAAATACACAGGGAACGTAATCAAGAAGAACAGAAACAAGTTTGTGGAAACTAATCTATGAAATTAACTAGGAACTCAGGCAAACAAACAGAGCAAACAAAGAGAAAACAAAACCAAAACAGAATATACAAGCTAATTCAATTAGATTTTTTCAGCATTTTTAATTTTGGTGAGTGTTAAAGGATTAGTTCACTTCAGAATTAAAATTTCCTCATAATGTCCCCACGTCATCCAAGATATTCATGACTTTCTTTCTTCGGTCGAAAAGAAATTAAGGTTTTTGAGGAAAACATTCCAGGATTTTTTCTCCATATAGTGGACTGAAACGGTTATCAACGGATTGAAGGTCCAAATTGCAGTTTAAAAGCAGCTTCAAAGGGCTCTACACGATCCCAGCCGTGGAATGAGGGTCTGATCTATCGGAACGATCTGTCATTTTCAAAAAAAAAAAACAAACATTTATATACTTTTTAACCACAAATGCTTGTCTTGCACTAGCTGTGATGCGCCACGCATTACGTAATCACGTTGAAAGGTCATGCGTAGGCGGAAGTACCGACCTAGTGTTTACGAAGCGAAGGTGCAAGACTTAGTCAAATGCCCATTACAAAAAAATAATAATAAAAGGTAAAACAACGATGTCGGACAATTTTGAAGTTGGAGTAGAAAATGAGATTTGAGATTTGAGAGATGAGAGTTTTTCGCCCTACCCTACATTTTCCGCCTACGTCAGGTTACCGCCTGACCTTTCCAATGTGATTACGTAATGTGTGAAGTCGTGGACGTGCAAGATGAACATTTGTGTTTAAAAAGTATATTTATTTTTATTTTTATTAGAAAATGACAGATCGTTTTGCTAGATAAGACCCTCATTCGTCAGCTGACATCGTATATAGCCCTCTGAAGCTGCACTGAAACTGCTATTTGGACTTTCAACCCTTTGATAACCGTTTAAGTCCACTATATGAAGAAAAAATAATTGAATGTTTTCCTCAAAAACCTTTATTTCTTTTCGACTGAAGAAAGAAAGACATGAATATCTTAGATGACATGGGGGTGAGTAAATTATCAGGAAATCTTAATTCTGAAGTGAACAAATCCTTTAATTTTGGACTGAGATCCTTCCATTTGCCTGGTCAAATGCGGGAAGAGAAATGTGACTGAACAGCATGAAGTAGAAGTTGAACAATCATTATCAACAGGATGTCTGTTTTATTTCCCCATGTGTTGACACTAGTCATTGAAATAGAACAATCTAATTTTCACCTGTAGTCACATTGAAGCCTGTGAGAGAATCACCACTGTCTCACTGCAACCCTAGTTCCCTTTCGAGGGAACTGGCGCTGCGTCGATGACGCTTTGGGAACGCCCCTGCGCGATTGCGTCTGAAGCACGTGTCAATTAGTCCAATGGCGAGAATGAGCGTCATGGGCGGGTGACGTCATGACCAGGAAAGGATAAAAGCACATCCAGTCTGACCGGCACTAGCTTCTGTGCCTCAGCAAGCGCTCTGTGTTACAAACTGTCTGTCTTATTTATTGATGTCTGTCACGTTATATATACAGCTCAATCTAAGATATTATGGCGTCCAAACAGTCTTACAAGTTGTGTGCTTCTTCTTGCCCTCGTTACATCACGGGTGGAGATACACACAAACTTTGTGTGATGTGTTTGGGAGCGGAGCATGCTCTGTCAGCCTTCGAGGGGGCTGATTGTGAGCATTGTGAGAGGCTGCTGCTTCGCATGCTCCTCTCTCGCTTGTCACTTTACGAGGACGGCGTTCAAGTGAGCGTTCCCTGCGGCTCAGGCCCTGCTGCTGCCGGGGCAGCACGGAAGCTCTTGATGTCTTGACACTAAGCCGTTAAAAACATCATCTTTGTTAGTGGGTAAAGCATATACGGCAGCAGGTCACGCTGGTGCATGCCTTCACACTATGGACATTTTACAGGCATACCAGGCTGATCTGCTGAGGGACCTGGAGACTAGCGACCTCGCTAGGTGGGGCCCCCTTTGGCGGGGCCTGACGTGGTTCGAGAACTACGTCGGGCCACCGATCTTTCTCTCCAAGCCACCAAAGAGACCGCTTGTGCTATTGGGCAGTCTATGGCAGCTAATGTAGCATCGGAGAGGCATCTTTGGTTAAATTTATTAGACATCAAAGATAAAGATAAATATTTCCTTTTGGACGCCCCGCTATCGCCTCCTGGCCTCTTCGGTGATGCAGTAAACACCATTGTCAAGAGTTTCAGGAGGCTAAAAAGCAAGCGGAGGCGTTCAAACGGTATCTCCCTCGCCGTCAACAGGCCCCTGGGCCTGATGGCCGTGAGCAGCCCCAGCCGTTAAGCTCCTCATACAGAGCACAGCAGAAGGAGTGTGTCGCTTCTCGCACCCCCACCCCAAAAACCATGGGGTGTGGTACGGCACCCTCAGCAGAAGTCTTCCAAGCCGCAGACCGATCTGAGGAACGTTCTGCTTGCAAAGAAGGCTTCTGCAAAGTAGAGGTCCTGACGGAAGCTGAGGGAAGCCCCCTCCAGAGTGGAACGATTTTCACCTCAGTACACGTTACCCGTTCCACCCTGGGGCCCTCAAGAGGCTGTTCTGCCAACCCCGCCACCCTCGGTGCCTCGGGGTGCAGTGGTTTCCAGCGAGCTTCTGACTCAGCGCCTCGACGACGCTGCGTCGGACTCGCGCCCTCTGAGGAGGGTCGAAAGTCAGTCAATTTGGTTATTTCCTGCCAGTATGCTTCAGGTCACCGAAGTGACTGCTCTTATGTCACCAGAGGCCAGCCTCGAGAGGCTGGTTCCCTTAGTACATGCAGAGCAGGCTCTGGTGATGGAACAAGAAGTGAAAGCACTATTAGCAAAAGAAGCAATAGAGCTGGTGACTCCGGCCAACAGAGACTCAGGGTTCTACAGCCGGTACTTAATTGTTGCAGATGCAGATGCAGCTCTTGCCCCGCTCAGGCTGCAGGGCATACGTATTCTGAACTATATAGACAACTGGCTTATCCTGGCAGAGTCGGAACAGATGGTGGTTCGGCATCGAGATGTCGTTCTCACGCATATGAAGAAATTGGGGTTGAGATTAAATGCCAAGAAAAGTGTACTTTCTCCAGCACAGAGAACCACCATTCCTGGTGTTGTGTGGGATTCAGTGACAATGAGTGACAATGACAATCCTGTTCGTGTCGCTTCGATCCTCACAGTTGTAAAAGAGATAAAGCTAGGCTAGTCACTCACTATCAAACAGTTTCAAAGACTGTTGGGCCTGATGGCAGCAGCGTCCAACATTATTCTGTTTGGCCTGCTGTACATGAGGCCCCTACAGTGGTGGCTCAAGACCAAGGGGTTTTTGCCGAGGGGTAACCCACTCTGTATGATCAAGATAACACAGTGGTGTCTCCGTGCCTTGGTTATAAGGCGAAAACCTTGGTTTCTGTTAGGAGTTCTTTGCCATCGAGTTTCGCTCTTGACAGATGCTTCTCTCACAGGCTGGGGAGCAGACCTCCTGTCGAGGCAGGGGCTGAGGCCCGGGGATTGGAGGCTCCACACCGAGGTGGTGGAGCACATTTGGGGAGTTTATGGCCAGGCACAGGTGGATCTGTTTGCTTCTCAGGATCCGATGCACTGTCTACTTTGGCTCTCTCTCATGCATTAGCGCAGACGTGGCCAAGGCTACGTCTGTACACATTTCCCCTGATTGCTCTGCTCCCAGGAGTTCTAGGGAAGGTTCACCAGGACGGAGTGAGTGTCCTGTTGGTAGTTCCGTACCGTACTGGGCAGGGATGGAGACGCTGCATCACTTTGCAATACTTCCTACATCCCTGTGATCGACTTGCTTCGGCCTTATCGAAGCTAGCACCGGTCAGACTGGATGTGCTTTTATCCTTTCCTGGTCATGACGTCACCCACCTGTGATGCTCATTCCCGCCATTGGACTAGTTGACACATGTGCTTCAGACGCGATCACGCAGGGGGTGTTCCCAAAGGGTCATCGACGCAGCGTCTCGTTCCCTACTCAGGGAACTAGGGTTACAATCGTAACCTGAGACATTTTTCTCATGTCCATTTTTCACTTCACAGCCTCAAATAAATGCTTACAAAATAACCATCGTGGGGGTGAAGGATGGGAAAGGGAGCACAGAAGAGGGAAAAGGAGAAACTATGGATGGCGAGAGAGAGAAAAGTGAGTGAGCAATGTGGTGGCAGAGACAGGAAGACTGAGAGAGAGAGAAACATGCTGAATTAGTGCGGGTGGGAGGGACAGAGCAGAGTCCCAGACGACAGGGAGGATGGAGGTTCCCATGCCCTGGGGGCCTCTTGAGAGCAGCAATGGCAGATGTGACGTCTGGGTCCCCATCCTACAAGGACCACTATGGAAAAGACATTATCCATCAACCACAGGTCCAAAGAATCAGCAGTAAAATACACACACATATACAAAAAAAATACATTATCATCTCGTAAACATACCATAAAAAGACGTGTCTATGTTTAGCAGGGAATTTGGAGAGATTTGGGGATGGAAAAAACATGAAAAGGTGAAAAGTTCAAGTTGAGAGTATCAAATCAAGGGTTTGGAGCCAAAAGGACGTAAGAGCAAATTTGTTTTGATACACTTAATGCCCATTTGACTCCAAACCATTCAAACGATTTCATGCTTTATCAAATCCATTATCTTAAATGAACATCCATGCAGTGAGTCTATGCTTAGCTTAACATTGCATATGCAACACCCACAGCAATCTAGAATAGATTTGAAGTTAATGTACTTGTTGAGACATGTTTCTCCATCTGGAATTCACAGGCTGTTCTAACAGAGAGATGCAGGTACAAACATGTGTGGCTTACTTCCTTCAATGGAAAACAAAACAAGAAATTTAGCAGAATGTCGTGGCTGCTCTTTTCATATATGAAAGTTGATGGTACCACACAATATAATAAAACTATTCTATATGATTTGTTAAATAAGGCCTGGTTTCACAGACAGGGCTTAGACTAAGCCAGGATTAAGCCTTAGTTAAATTAGGACATTTAAGTAGTTTTTATAAACATGCCTTAAAAAAAAAAAAAAAAAAAAAAAAAAAACATTACTGGTGTGCATCTTGAGACAAAACAATGACACTGACATGTTTTAAGATATATCAGTACAAGTCAGTACAAAATATACATTTTAGTCTGGGACTAGGTTAAGCTTGTCTGGGCATAAGTCTTTTCATAGCTTTGTGTTACACCGTGTCAACATCGGACGAGAGAAAGCAGCCATTGCAAATCCATTGTTCTTTGTGTCAGAAGTAGCGTGAGCGCTATGTCAGAAAAAGAACGGGGCATCAGTTCACTGTCGGGGATTTGTTGTGTTGCATCCAGTGTAGACGGTATCACTGATTATAATGGGTTCTATTTGCTTTTGTTGTGTCACGTTGTGTCGCGCCGCTCGCATCTGGTGTTGACTCAGTGTTAGAAACAGATCAAAATTGAAGTCTTTATTCGCATACAATTTTTCCCATAAAATCTAGGTGTCAAATCTCATGTAAAATCTTCAAGGTCATTACATCACTAAGTAGCATGTGAAACAAAAATAATGTTATTGACTTGGATTTCAGTCTGTCATTGAAGACTTGAAAGACCCAGTCTCCTGCCACTTTCATTGAATGGAAAAGTGCAGTATTTTGCTAAACATCTTTTTTTCTGTTCAACAGAAATAAATAAGTCATTGGAATGGAATGACAGGATTTTTCATTGTTAAGTGCAATATTAATTTATGTTTGAAGGCAAGAGAGAGTGACAAAAAAAAAAAGAAAGAAACTTTTTTCAAGAAGCTGTCAGCATAAAGCAGCTGTGTGGAGAAGGCCTTTATCTCCTAATGCAATGTATTACAGAGTCCTTGGAAAATGCTTCACTACTCTGAGGGTGGATGAAAAAGATTTGGATTGGTTCTTTCTTTAAATAGATTATGGTGTGAGCAGTCACACATCTTTAGCCATCACGTTTTCTTTGAAGCCTGAGAGAAGCTGTCGACAGTCATCAAACACTATCAGACTGCCTGTCTGCTGGGATGCCAGGCCAATCCAAGGCCTTAAGATGTGTTTCCATAGACGATGAACTGCTTGACACAATGATTGAGTAATAAACCTCTGAACCTAATAAGTGTGTCACTGAACTACGACTGGGTGGAGGACATGAGAAGGTCGAAAAACGACAACCAAGACATTTTCCATGCTTTCACAGGAAGCAGACACTGGAGCTGAGAGATAGTGGGGAAAGGGTGGACTTAAGTTCAGAAATACTGAGGGAATCTGAGGGAAAAGAGAAAATGAAAGGTGGATCAACACGTCTGCAATATGTCTGAGATTTATTTGCAAACAAAACAGAATAGGATGCAGGAAAAGACAGTTCAACACTTTCTTCAGCAATAAAAACAAAAAGATAAAATACAAATGTGATGTTTATCTGAAGTCATTTTTGCTTGTTAGTATGGTTGAATTGGATCATCGAAGGTCAGCAGCTAAGACAATGGTTAATAGAGTGAGATTAAATACATAAAGTACATTTGTACTATTTCATATATTAATTATTGCATGTTTGCATAATATTGAGTTTCACTGTTTTTATTCATTTTGAAGAATACTGGGTTACACTATATTTGAAGTTGTCATTTTTACAGTGTAATTATATATTTAAGTACTGAGTAATATTAAGCAACTACATGTACTTACTATAGGGTTAGGGTAGGATTAGGATTTGGTTGAGGGTTAGTTGCATGTAATTATGCATAATTTATTGTTATTACTATGGTAAGTACATGTAACAGTTATGTTACTCTGTATGTAACAAAGACACTGTAAAATAAAGTGTTACCGAATTCTGAAATACTGAGATGAGTAATTGCTCACATTTAGTCTAGAACTACAATAACCATCATGTTTAGACAGCACCCAACACTGACTTATATCGGTTAGGTAAATGTAGGTATTGTGTTATTTTCAAATGTGATTTCCTGTTTCACATTCATCGGTTTTGGATAAAACTGAACATGCTTTTAGTGCCATAGACATTTCACTTTGTGGTAGGAAAGTAATGTAATGTAAATTATTTTGCAGAAATGTCGCCATAGGCACATTTTTCCCAATAAGCCTGCTGACTATGTTTCTGTCTTAATTGTTAAAGTCTTAATTGTTGGTTATTTTAATATCCATGTAGATAATGAAAAATATGCATTGGGACTGGCAATTATAGACATTCTAAACTCTACTGGAGTTAGGGGGCGTTTACACAACATCATTTTCAACTAAAAGTAGAAACCTTTTAATGTGACGTGGCCAACTAAGCTCAAACAGCAATGCATGACATTAACAACTATGATTGGGACTGTCATTTTACATAATATTATAATGAGAACATTATTGTAATAAAACGTTGTGAATTCTTTGGGTTTAGTTGCCGTGTTTCAGCCAGTTGTTACTGGAAGAGCGCGTTAAGACAATTAGCACATAACTTAGTTTAAGTTCACATGTGCATTCGCATCATTTTGTGCAGATTTAAGTTGTAATATTATGTTTATTTTGTGTAAATATCGGATTATTCTCATAGGATGCATTTGGTTGAGTTAGCAGGCTAGCAAAGCTCTTCAATATAAAGATGTTCATTCAGCTCTTCAGCTTCAGCGCACACAGCTCAAAAGACAATGCTGTTATGAAACGGTAATATTCATTTTGATTTGATACATCAAGTTTAGTGTTTCTCATATCATTTTCATCAAAAATGTAGTTTAATTAAAATCATTTCATTATTGTCTGTACGGAGGCTATTCCATTTTATGCATCCATGGACCATGGCACATGCATTTTGATTCTTTATACGCAAGTAATGTTGTCCGATGAAAGCCAATAGTGTTAATTTGGCCATAGGAGTGTAAAATTAATTTTAAAACTTGGTTCAACACTGGTTCAAACTAGGCTACTGTATATATTTTAATTTATGTTGAAATGCCTGGGACATGGCTTTTAATGGTGAGACTTTTGCTTTTGTAATCAGGGTCTTTACAAAAATGTGAAAAAAAAATTGGATTCATATATCATTTATCAGCTTTCAAATATAAAGTATTATTGGTTATGGGTATCGGACAAAATTTTCATTATCGGTGCCACCATAAGCAGAGTAATAACATAACTTTCATCACACTCAGATGTTTTTTAGTATGATTGTTTTGACCAAGTAAAACAGCCCTACATTACCCCACTGTTTTAATTTGTAAAATAAAGTGACCTGTATGACTATTTCATTAAAATGAAATAAAATAATGTATTTATAAGTGATCAAACGTAACTGTAACAAAGTTCAAGTCCAGGGAAGAAAGGAGGCGGGAACCGGCAAATGTTAAACGTAACTTTAATCGTAAAAAAATAAACATAAACAATAAAACGAAATGAGCGGCAGTGGCCGACTGAGGAATATAAGCATGATAAAAGCTCCGGAGCTCCTCCATGGGTTTCGAGACCACTGTGTCACGCTGGTGTCTCTCATTAGCATTCGCTCCACCAGCCTCAATCTGCTCCCACGGCTCTCAGCCATGCCCTGTTTCATACCACAGTAACGTTATTAAAACTTTAATACATAAACTCATCCATGAACATTATTTCTACCTGAGTTCACGCTCATTCATGGCATCATCAAGCTACGTCTATAATTGTTTTGAATAATGACCTCTAGAGGCAAAACTTACATACTGTGCCTTTAAGGGAACATTTAATTTAATAATTTTACAAACATTAAGGGGATGTTAATTTGAATGTTCTCTAACTAAAGTAGTAGTAACATTTAAAAAATCAGGAATTGTCCAAATAAAACAATTCAGGAAAAAAAACTTCCCATGCACTGTGTAAGTGATGTATTTGTGCTAACATTAAGAGTGCATTATTAAAGGCTAGATAACTCTGAACGAACGTGCTGTTAACGTTACTGGAATAATGTTCACAACTTTGAGAGAACCTTGCCAAAGCTTTTCCCAAAGTTCTGAGAACGCTCGCTGTTAGCTGGGTTAGTCTAAAGCATTCTGGACCTTAGTAATCATGAAATTTGTTTGAAGGATTTTATAGATCTTGTTAATCTCACAAACACTGAAATAAATAAAATAAAATACAAATTAGCATGAATCAGTTATGACTGATATAATATGGTTATTGTTGTAGTCTTCTGTGGATTATTGAATAAACTCCTGAGCTTCTATTACAGTGTCACTTTTCAGCCTGTTGTTCTTGCCCTCTTTTAACGTGCTAGACACCAGACCTTGTCTGAATAGCTCAAAGAGATTTACAATGTATAGTCAAACAAAAAAGAGCTAAAACACTTGAGTGAGCCCATTTTTCACGAAATGCCTTTGAAATAAATATGGTTTTAGCGAGTGTTCATCAGGTAAGAACTCTGGCCTACAGTCTTTTGGGAGGGAATTAGTTTCCATTCTCTGTTGGTCGCACTAGATATTTAAGCGACAACACCTCTGAAACAAGAGGACGTCACTCCATGTTTCATTCTTCCTCAGACAAGCCATTAATGCCTTGGAGAAGAAAATTTGGGGCACATACAAGTTGTGTGGTTTATCAAAGGGCATGTTACACACTGCAATCTGACTCTATTGTCTTTTGGCAAAGCAGGATTGCCGGGCATAGACCATGGAGATAAAGAGTCTTCCACCAGACCTCCATCCTTTAGTAAACCAGTGAGATTGGGTTTCCCTGACTTCACTCCACCCTCTGATAGAAGAGACAGAAGCTGATTTTTAGCTACAGCTAAACAAGTCACATTTATGGGTCATCTGATTGGCTCAAAAAGTTGAGTTCTCATGCACAAAAATGTCAGATATCAAATCATGCACCTCTGCTTCTGAGACTACAGTCAGTAACTGAATTTTCTCCTGTTGGTGGTTGAACAGCTTATCTAAACACAAACAACAAAAAAATAAAATAATAATAATAATAATAATATTGTGTGAGGAAAGTACCTCCAATGTGGTGTTTAATATTCTGTAAGGTATCCCTTATACATTAGGAGTGGATTTCTGACACAGTCAGTTACTTTCTACAACCATACTGTCATTTTATTAGTAGAAGATAGTACAAGATAGGGTGAGGCTAAAAAGAAGGGTCAACAGGAAACAGCAACAGTACAGCTGCAGTGGTGACTGCTGGAACCAACTCCAGAGGAGAACACAAAGAACTGCAGAGGACATGACCAGGCAGATAGTTGTGGTGAAGACAGGGCAAGGAACCATGAAGCAGAGATCTGATACTTGCTGCACACAGATCCTGAACTAGTCTAACTACCAGGCAGAAAGAACCAGCAGACGTGGGTCAACAGAACAGGGAACCAACAGACCTCCCAATCTCAGGGAGCAGACGTGAACCAACGCAAGACAACAAGAGATAACAAAACCAAGAGCAAAATAAAAACTGGCAAAAACTAGAACAGAAACAAGAAACTAAATATACCTGGAGCAATAACAAAGGAAAAATAAAAGAATCACTGGAACTTGTAAACAAAGAAATAAAACAAGATTGCAACCTTGAAGACAAGCTAGAAGGAAGGAAGGAAGGAAGGAAGGAAGGAAGGAAGAAAAGACAGACACATATAAAGCTAGAACTGCCAAACACTACCTGTAGCACTGACTGACAAGTTGCACAATAACACCCTCACAAAGATTGCATATAACAAACCAGCAAAGACACAAGGGAAAGATGCACAATATAAAGGGAACAGCACATGAGGATCAGGTGAAACCAATCAAGCAAATGAGGACTAGACGTGGACTAAACAAGGGGGCGTGGTAACGGGAAACAAGGAGGTGGAACAAGAGCAGGACATGACAAACACAAATCAAGACAGAGCCATGTGCTGACAAACAAACCAAACATAGACAACACAGACAAGGCTGTCAGGGCAGAACCCTGACACATACAGCTTTTTTACAGCAGATGCCATTGAAAACACAGTAAGTCTATCCCTCACAGCCTCGCTTTCATACCTGTCATGGCGCTGCTCTGAAAAAAGGTCTCAGCAAGAGTATTATTACAATGTACGGTTATAGAAAATTAAATTTTGTGTGTTATGAATGTAAAATGGACGTACTACAAGTACATATATCATGTTGTTTCATGTTGCATTAATTAATTTGAACAAATACAACATTTGATTTCCATAATGTATTAGCAAACGTTGAAATTACCATTAACTAAGATTAATAAATTCTGTAAATATTCATTCTTAGTTTATGTTAACTAAAGTAGTCAACTAATGTTAACTAATGAAACCTAATTGTAAAGTGTTTCCAGATTTTCTTTTTGATGATAAAGTTCAGTAACATTATTGTACAGTGACTTTGTTACACACATGTACTTACTGTGTACTTATTAACAATAAACTACGCATAATTACACGCAACTAACCCTAAACCAAAACCAAATGCTAACCCAATAGTAATTGCATGTTAATTGATATTACTCAGCACATAAATGTGTAACACCTTAAAATAAAGTGTAACTGTTTCTCTGTATGTAGAGATTAAATCTAATTCTAAAATGATAACTGAGAGACACAAAATCAGCAGAAACAACATTTTCTAGTAAGAAAAGAAGAAAAAAGTATGAGCTTACTTTGTAAAATTGCAACATGTGGGATATTAATCATCAGGAGTGACAATGATAGCGTAAGCAAAGCTGCGTGCTGATGAACACACTTGGATTATGCAATTGTGTCGGACTTGTTTTAATTTTCAAGATCTGAACATCAGAACCCTCTTCACATTAGATACATGCAAAGCAGGAACCAAATTCTTCAGAGATTTACTGGTCTGTACGGGATTTCAATCAAGCACCCGGAAGCTACTGAAATAATAACAAAAAATCATGTAGCAGATATAATTTAAACAGAATGTATACTGTGTTTGTACATCCTGCATCCTTCGGTTCAGAAGACAGAAAATGCAAGGCATGAGTCAGTGAGGTTTCTCCGCCACGCTTCATTACAAGAGCAGAGGGCAGCGTGAACAGAGCCTCAGGGTGTAACGTGTGCCTGGCGTCTGCTGCCAGCGCTATCATCTCTGATTAGACTACACAGAGTTCAATGCCACTTGCAGATGGTGATTGCAGTTAAGTCTTCACGTTTACGCACACAAATAGCCTAAAGGAGTCTGATCTGCACCTGCTCTTCTCTTTACACAAGGCAAACACTTGCAGGGGGAGTGAAGGTTAGAGAGTTCAGGAGACACGGATGAGTAGAGAGAGTATCAAAGAGGAGGGGTGCTTTCCATTCATTCAATACACCTGGATAAATGTGAAATGACTGAGTGACTAGAGTTTCATTCTCTTTGCAGTTGTGGAATGCATGTGAAAAAGAACAGAAGAAAAAAGAACAAGGATTTTGCTTTTATTAAGCTTTTTAATCATCATAAAATATAATGCAATAGAGCTTTTATTATATTTTTGATTAAATATACCGGAGAACCCATATGATTTGAATACAAATGTATATATTTATTCATCAACAAAAACATCTACAGTCTTACACATGGAAATAAAATAAAAACATGGTTTTGAAAAATTGTTAGCTTACAATTCTGAATCTGATTCTATAGTGATTAGTGATTCTGAATCACTAACCACAATGACCCATTAAGCAGTCTAATGTTCTGAACTCCAATGGCTGTGATTGTCACATAGTTGTTTAAATTTAGTTTGTAATGGCTGTGTTTGGTGTTATTGCAGAGCCAATGATGCATGAACAGATCTCATCAAACCACACTGTCACAGGGGGTTATGCTGTCTAAAAATCAATTCTTTACTCTTTTTTGAAAGCACCGTCACATTAGCGTTAACTGTTCAGTAAATGTCAAACGACATCTGTTAGATATGTAACCCTGAAATTTTAAGGACTGAAGTTTTAAGAATCGTGTTTTTTGTTTTGTTTTTAAACTACACCGTATTCAGACCAGATCATGTTATGATTAAATGGAAAAAAGGCGAAAATGTAAGACATAAGGCTAAAGAGTAAATTTGACTAAACACTATTCAGGTGGTTAGAGAGGACTTTGAAAATATATTTGGACTGGCTATCTGTCAGGATCCTGCTCTTACTGTCTTGTCTGTTTTGTCATTGTTTAATGTTTCCTTGTTGGTTTTGTGTCTGAGCACATGGCTCTGTCTTTGTTTGTGTTTGCCATGTGCTCCTCTTGTCCTGCCTCCTTGTTTTCTGTTACCACGCCCCCTTGTTAAGTTCTCGTCTTGCCCTCATTTCACTAATTGTGCTCACCTGATCCTCATGTGCTTTGGTCCCTTTCATTAGTGGAGGATTTTCCCGAATTTTAGAACAGAACCGCCCTCTCCACTTTTTGAAAAAATGCACTTGCGCAACACTCTACCTGCTCCCGAGAGGGAACGCCTATTAAACGTGTGCACGAGAGAGCATGCACGAGCCTAGTGCGTGACTTGTGCCAGGGCTAGCATCGCTAATCATCAGAGCCGGACAGTAACGGAGTACATTTACTTGAGTACAGTACTTAAGTACAATTTTGAGGGATCTGTACTTTACTCGAGTATCATTTTTGGGGAGTACTCATGACTTTACTCAAGTACATTTGAGAGGCAAATATTGTACTCTTTACTCCGTTACATTTCTATCCATAACCATGAGTACCCGTTACTTCTTGTAAAAAAAAAGAAAAGAAAAAAAAGGAAAAAAGAAAAATTTGTTGGTTCCCTCTCAAACGTGATTGGATTGTGCAGGCGCCACTGATTGGGACAGCCTATCAGCAATCACCTTCAGCTTTCCGCCAAAGTCAACTCCATGGTCAGATTTAGATAAGAGACGAAACCATGGACGAAACAATGGATGAAGATGCAGCAGGTCCATCCTGGGAAAGTGCCAACCCGTGGCCCCACCTCGCCAGACTATTTCAATTTTCTGAACAAGTTAATGATAGTTTTCGCTTCAAGTGTTTGCTGTGTTTACCAATGTAAGGACTGTGGCAGTAGTAATGCAATATTTAGAAAATGTACTCTTGTACTCTTGATACTCAAGTACTTTTAAAAACAAGTACTTCAGTACTTTTACTTAAGTAGACATCTGACTGTAGTACTTTTACTTGTACTTGAGTAAAATTTAGCAAGGGGTATCTGTACTTTTACTCAAGTAATGAAGCTGTGTACTCTGTCCGCCTCTGCTAATCATAGCTTACATTAACTTTTACAAGCAGTGATTTTAAATGGATTTCTCCAAATAGCATGCCAAACTTTACCTGTCGAGTAGAAACTTCGCGACTGAGGCATCAGTGGGAAGCCGAACCTGTGCTTTTAGCACACGCCAGTGTGTGAAATATTCTCCCAAAAACACTCTGGTCTTGTTTCTTTCTTCAGAGGCATTTCTCTTCTTGTCATACAATTCGAAGACACTTTTTCTCTTGCGACCCTCAGACATTTTGAAAAAACCCGGTGAGAACGGCGAACTTCAATGAATGGCTGAAACTGTAGCTCACCACACACATACACCCGAAAGTGCGCATGCGCAGAAAGCGAAAACTACCTAGGGACGAGCACGTATGACGGCCTTACGTAAACATATCACCAGAATGATTGACACCTAGGAGGACCAATAGTCTTGATGATCCACCCGGAAAAAGAAAATGCTCCACTATACCTTTAATTGTGCTCACCTGATCCTTATGTGCTCTAGTCCCTTTATATTGTGCTTCTTTTCCTCTTGTCTTTGCTGGTTTGTTTTGGTGTGTTGTCTGTGTTTCATGTGTGTATTAAGTTTCCACAGAAATTGAGAACTTCTGGAGATCGTTTGGAGTTATCTTCATTCCGGTTCCCGTTTGGCTTCCACTCAGTATTATTCACACCACTCATCCTCTCCGTTGTTTTCTGTCCTGGTCGCCTGCCTGCTAAATGTGGTGTTTTGAGTATCCTCATCTGTACAAACTGTCCATAATAAACTGTTTGCTCTCTGTTCATTCTGCGCCTGGGTTCTCTCTCTCTGTGGCGTGACACTATCAAAATGCCATAAAATGGAAAATACAAAATATCCAGTTTGTTTTTTTAAGAAAATCATACATATTTGGAATGACATGAGGGTGAGTAAATGATGACTTTTACTGAACTAGTCTTTTAATTCATAATTGGCACAATCCAGGATATCAGTCCGTAACAATACTTATGACCTGTTAATCTGCAAAAAATAAATAAAATAAAGCAGTTCTCTGTGCACTTTTTCATCTCTGATTTCGTGTATGAATTATTGCTGACAATGTCAAACAAAATAAAGCATAATTTTAGACACAAAACAACTGAGATTTCTCAAACAATATTTTATATTTCTGGTGCTCTGAATCCAGGTAGCTCTTTTTTATATTACACATGATTGCACCCTCATAAGGAAGAAGGAAGACAAAAGACACAAGATACTTATTGACTAGTCTTAATTAAACGTATGCTATAGGTTTGGGGTGTTTTGCTTTCCAACAGACTGGTTACTAACTCCTCCACTCCTTTTTTTATTTTTTATTCAAGAGGACAAACCTTTGTTCAGCAACACTACTCTTCTGATTTTCTTCATCACATTTCATTATAAGCATTCTTATATTCCTCTTTCTGGTCCAGCAGTAATCACTCTTCTTATATTTAACTAATTGAGCACTTCCAGTTTCAGAATTGTTTGACCCTTTCTTTCTAAGGGCTTAATCATTCTCACCCTGAAACCAAACGAACCAGTGACTTTTCAAAAGATCCCTATGGGTTAGGAGTCATTAAACATATGTCTTACGTTTCATTTTAATCATTTTATACCCAACACCACACAAAAGCTCAATATTTCCCTTTAAAACATATCTGGTCTAAAAGAGCAATGAGCAGATGAAGTAAAACTGATGCTGAGGAAAAACAAAGAGCTGTGGACCCGTGGAGAGATGTGCTTAAGAACCAGAACAATAGCGAGAGAATGAGAGGAGCTGCTGTCATGATGGAGGCAGGAGTTGTGAATGGTGCTCCTGCTGTAATGAGGGATTAGGGAGGGATTATGATTCTTTATTAAGATATTTATTATCCTTGTTAGACGGCCTCTAATGTCAGTGGATCGATTTCCCCTCTACTCACTGCCAGAGAAGAGAGAGAGAACATTTTGATAACTGTGCAAACAAAAAAAGTTTTATAAAAACATGGTTCTTTTCTGAATATCTGTTTTGGATTTTCTTAATATGTCTGTTTGAAAATGATAAATAATATTGCAAAATGATAGCTTGCTTATAGTTTGCTTATAGTAAAACAAGTGGGAAAAAAATACAGTGTTTAAGATTATGCAGTTATGCTTTTCACAATAGTCATTCATCATTTTTTCAGTGTCATGTTGTGTGGATATTTGTGAAACCGCGCTTTATGACTCTTTCCAATTATATTCTTTGTAATTTAATATCAACATGGCAATCCTATTGCACATCTTCTACCCGCACTGGGCCCCACCACATGCTAGGACGGCCCTTTATATCAATGTGGACAATCCTAATTAGGGTGACAACATCAAACTTGAAAAGATACATTTACACTAAACATATTTATTACTCCCTAATTTATATGAGTCGAAGACATATGGATGCAAAAAAGATGAAATGAAATGTAGGGACTCTTTTTGTTTTCTATTCATTTACAAGAACTGTCCGAACAAACCAATTCACTAGTATGAATTTGGAAATTAGACTTCCCGAAGCTACCGAGAGAAAGAGCCATTTAAAGTTTAAAATTTGCTGATTTTAAACCTAACTTTCAACCTTTTTATTTTTACAATGTTGGTAGTATATGTAAATTAACAGTGTTTACTCTTTCTCTGTGTTTCCTGGACCAATACATTCCAGCTTGTCAGCAAAAGTTTGATTTTTGGCAGCTCCAGGGCTTTCGTGAAAACTACAGATTAGGCTATACTTCCACATTTTTGTATCTCGCCCATGGAAAGTTGGATCAACAACGGGTTATTGACAAAATGGTTATTGTAAGAGTAAATTTATCACTGAAAATTGTATTGTACTTTGTCTTCTCTTTAAAAAGCATTACAGTAAAAATGTAACACTATGGCAACAGCTTTCTTACCTGCGTTTTGCTTTGGGCAGAACTGAAGGAATGGCTGTTTTTTCAGTTTTTTTTTTTTCCTGGATCCTTCATTGGAAACCGAAAATAACACCCCCACTAAATGTTAACTCTTTGAATTCTTGCACTCAGAAACAATGCAAGTTGACAACATTATGACTAAAAGTGTGGTAAGTATTTCGTCCTGTCACGAGTATGTTAGTTTCATTGAGTTTTGGTTTGGTTCTGGTCTGTTTGCCTGTGCTTCCGATCCTTGTTTGTTTCTATGGTTACGTTAAGCACCTGTCTCTAGTTCTGTTGATTAGCCTCATTGTGTATTTAAGCCCTAAATTCCCTTTTGTTCAGTGTTCGGTCTCATCTTAGTTTGAATGTAGTTGTGCTATTCTGTTTTATGGCCAACGTGTTACTTTTTGATTTATTATTAAAGACTGTTTGTTTGTCCTCCTTTGTCATTGTGTGCTCATTACAGCCACAGCCTATAATAGAAAACTGAACCTAGATTAGGTTTGTTTTTTGTTTTTTTGTTTTTACGGCGAAAATCAGGAAAGAACATGGATTTATCTGCTGTGCATCTCCTTTTGCTGGAGTAAGAAGAGTGCTCTTCGAGGACCACACAAAGGACTTTCTAGATCTGCTCACTCTACGTATTTTTCTACACCAGGCTCAGCGAGTGGTCCAAGGCACGCCCCATTGACAATCCTCAGGGGAATTTCACCTCCTATGTGGAGTGGGTGCTGGTCTGCTATGCAGAAGAATATGTCACCAGATCCAGAGCCGACACCTGAGCCAATCATCGTCCTGGAGCCTGAGCCCAACCGAAAATCTGATCAGGTGTGTGAGCCGGCAACATCATCCGTTCCTGTGGGTGTACTCATGGAGTACGAGGGGATGGGTTGGAGGGTCCTGCCCAGCTCCAAGTCTACTGCGTCTCCACTGGTCCCGCCCAGTCCCAAGTCTCCTGCGTCTCTGCTGGTTCTACCTAGCTTCAACTCTCCTTTGTCGCTGATTGTCCCACCAGCCTCCCTCTCCTGCCTCCTACCTAAGACAGACGGTTCTTCAGCCCCACCTCCACTGGTCCCCTTCAGTTCCTCTGTGCCTTCTCTGTTTGTTCCCCTCTGCTGCACGGATCACCCTGGGTCTTTCGGTCTCCAGCTCTACCTTGGCATTGGATCCCCTGGCTTCACCTTGGGTTCGCCAAGCCCATAACTCCACCTCGGCCCATCGACCAGTCGGCTCCACCTTGGCTCCTTGCTCCCTTAGCTCCACCTGGTACCGTTATCTTTACGGATCACAGGGCTTCCTTGTCCCTCCGGCTCCACCTTGGTGAGTCATTTATCTACCTACGCTACAGATTTCCAGGACTTTGACTGCGCCACATCTCTCCACCCCTTTCGGCCCCTTCAGGCTCTGCCTTCCCTTCGGGTCTGCCATAGTCCTTGGTCTCACCAGCTGTGTCTCAGTCCTCCGGCACCCTGGCTCCACCTCGACCACTCATCACTGTGGCTCCGCCTTGTCCTCCAGGACCTACGATGTCACCCGGTCTCTGTCTCCTCAGCTCCACCTGGGTCTCCAGCTCTCCTGACTCCACCACTGCTGGACGGATGTTTGACACCACCCTGGCTCCTCCCACCACCGCCATGGACCTTCATTATGGCTGTGCTCCAGGTCATCCCTCCCTCCAGCATCTCCTCATGGTGGCTTCCTCTGTCAGCCCCTCCTTGTTCACATCCTTCTCCAGCTCCATGAACACATACTTGAATCAAACTGTCTGAATTTTGCAGTGAGATTTCCTCAAAGGTTTAACATACACAGGTAAATCATCGTCATTTAGGAATAAGATTGCGCAGATGTTTAAATCATGATTACGATATTTTAATAAATTTGAGTGCAGCTCTACTATATACAGATATGGATATATTTTAAAAAATTCATTTGGTTTCTTAATTTATTGTTTCATCATGATTTACAATTGTAATTATTTGATATGTAAATTAAAATCTTGATTTGTGGGGAAGTATGTTATGGGCTTTTTATTTTTTCAACTGATTGAGAATAGAGGTTTTTGCAGTACAATTTCCATATTTATGATTTACAGTACATTGTGTGCTCTGTGTGTGTGATGGTAAAATGGGGGGTTTTACAGACATCTGGATGAGACCACATTGTCTGCTGGTATATTTACTGATCTGTTCCCTCTTATCTCAGCCAAAATGACACTCACACAGGTGCCCAGGAGTAGGGCAGGCCATTCAGTCCTTTAAGTCAATATTTACCTCACACAACAAAAGCAAATCCTAGAGGTGCTAACTTCACATCCAAGTCATTATCCTTTATACTAGTGTTTGTCTTCCATGAGAGTCATGATAATTATTTCAACCAGAAAGACTCGGGAGGTAAAATAACGTAACAAGTATGCATTTATTAACAGCCCAGAAAGCAAGTATTATGATATAAAGTTATTTGGCGTAGGCCCCGTCCGTAGCTCGCAATCCGAGGGTATGGAATCTGCATTTCCTGCCTGAAGACGAAGGCAGGGGCACAGCCGACCCCCTGGGAGGTATGGGAAGGGACTATCCTGGTGGTGGTGGGGAGGATGGAGGGGAAGGGACCATCCTGGTGGTGGTGGGGAGGATGGAGGTGAATGTAGGTGTCAGCATCTGCAAACTTAGACATGTGAAACTTAAAGTACCGATCTTTTATACTACAAGTATTAGAACACGATTGGATAGATGAGAAGGTAATAAGTGACGTAACAATTGAGTCTTCCCGGCAGAACTTATGCTAAAGCTTTCATATCTGGGTTCATTTCTGCAGACAAAACATTTTCATCAGCCAGGAAGGGTCCAAAACAGTCCAAAATCACTGAGGCAATAGATTTACCCTTCAGGGACAGTTATGATTTACTGCAGATTTAGTCTGCTGGTAGTTTGCATGTGTTTGCATAAGGGGAGGGGTGGACAGGATAGCGTGAATCAACTGTTAAGATAGTGTGAGTTGCCTGCCAGGACGCATAGTAATAACAGATACGCCGTATGGCAAGAGATGAGGGAGGAGTCCCTGGAGCACCCTCTATTTCTCACCTCAGGCAGGCCTTGAGACCTGTTCTTACACGCTAGCTGAGTTAAGGCTGTGGGGGGCTTAGGGCAGGTTGGGACAGATCTTCACTAGTGCTCCATATTGCTCTTAATCTAATGCACGTCTCTCTGGCTCACAGAGTTTACATCATCTTCTCAGAGGTATTGAGTTAGAAGTTAGTGTTTGACACTTTTCTTCCAACAGTGTATAGTGACACAAAAGTGATATTAAGACCCTATAGATATTTAGGGAACATTATTGGTATTTCAAAAGTATGTATTTGATTTGGCTATTTAAGGAAACGATATGTAATACATTTGCAAAAATAATAATGTTTGGGATCAGTACGATATATATATATATATATATATATATAAAAATGTATGAACATTTTTATTCAGTACTGGTACATTAAATGAATGAAAAGTGACAGTAGACTTTCTAAAAATGTGTTTATTGAGCACTAATCAGCATATAAGAAGGTGACACAGAAAACTGTAATGGCTGATGAAAATTCAGCTTTGCCATCACAGGAATCTTTTTTTTTTTAATTAAAATTTTTTTTTATTGTAAGAATATATTAGACTAATATTACTGTATTGTATCTTTGGTGAGCATAAATCTTTCAAAAGCATTTAAAAATCTTACCGATCCGAATGGTAGTGTGTGTCATTTACATCATTGTCTTGATCATATTACAGGCTGTAAGTGATATAAGTGATTACAATGCAGCTAAATAAAACCATGAAGTTCGAGTGTGTAGTTGAATGTACAGTGAAGATGCATCAGGCTGGTGTTGTGTGGGAAGATATGGATTTATGGAGAGTGGCGCCATCATCTGGTGTAAAATTCATCACTAGTGAATAGCCACTAACCTAAATGCAGGTAGTGAAGTGCTGCAATTAAAGATGATTTATAACTGAATGACAGGAACAAACAAACAAAAAGATTTATTGTTAATTTATTTATTTATTTTTTTGAAAGGACCATATTGGAAGCGGCTGCAAGCGGCATCCTTCTTCATTTTAGTGATAAAGTTATATTAGATAATTAGAAGATATTTTAAAGAATGTTGGTAAGCAGACAGTTGACGGCACCCATTGACTTCCATAGTATATTTTTGTCCTACTAAGTAAGTCAGTGGGGTCCATCAACTGTCTGGTTACCGACATTCTTCAAAATAGTTTATTTTGTGTTCATCAGAAGAAAGAAACTCATACAGGTTTGGAACACCATGAGGGTGAGTAATTACTGACAAAATTTTCATTGTCGGGTGAACTAACACCCAAAAATGAAAATTCTGTCAGTAATTACTCACCCTAATGTTGTTCCAACCCCGTAAGACTTTCGTTCATCTTCGGAACACAAATTAAGATATTTTTGATGAAATCTGAGCTGGCTCACTCCTCCACAGGCTTATGGACACTGTAACTTGCTGGCCCATAAAATGTATTAAAGACATCGTTAATATAGTCCAAGTGACTCCAGTGGCTCAATCTTAAGTTTATAAAGCGACGAGAATACTTTTTGTGCGCAAAAACAAAAAAAATAACGACTTTATTCCACTATTCATTTCATTCTCTCTCTGTGCCTCGAGTTAGTTTACGTAGTGTTTTTGCGTAGCGCGTCTGTGTTGCGTAGCGCGTCTGTGTTGCACGTCACCACGTAGGCTCACTATTGGAGGCTCACACTACGCACAAAAAGTATTCTCGTCGCTTTATAAACTTAAGATTGAGCCACTGGAGTCACTTGGACTATATTAACGATGTCTTTAATACATTTTCTGGGCCAGCAAGTTATAGTGTCCATAAGCCTGTGGAGGAGTGAGCCAGCTCTCAGATTTAATCAAAAATATCTTAATTTGTGTTCCGAAGATGAACGAAAGTCTTACTGGGTTGGAACAACATGAGGGTGAGTAATTACTGACAGAATTTTCATTTTTGGGTGAACTAACCCTAAGTGCAATCTTAAATAGGCCTAAATTTATGAGAAGTACATAAAGTAGCCTATACATATTTAGTCTAAAAGAAGTATAGGCCTACTAACAGCACACTTGAAAAAAAATCTTTTTTGTAAGGGTAATACTGTCTACATAGCCTGTGCACAGCACTTCATCTATTATAACATCAGATTTTGGTCAAATGATAGAAAAAACTGAGTGCCCACATAACTATTTGTAACCTGTTAACCTTGTAAAGTTGATGAAAACGTATAATGCGATACACTTACTGCCGTTCTACCATATGTGAACAGCAGGGTGCGATATCACAGAATAACATGAACTGTCAAGGTGCTGAGTCTTTTGCTTAGAAAAAAAAGAGTGGTGCAGGGATGACATCACTTTGTAAGTCAAAACATGGAAGCGAGTTAGCATTTTAGCACGTCCAGTTCCATCGTCACAAAGTCAATGGGTTTTTTTTAATGGGATTTTGGTTAAATGGCTGAAAAAAGGTCTGTGGTGAACACAAGCCCAAGACATTTTCACGTTTTATTTTAAAACATAAAATACATCAGTAATACCCGGCTAAATGGGATTGGAGAGGCTGTCGAGGAGATTAAACGTCTTCACGCTGAACAGGTCAAATCAGTCCACTTTAACAGCCTTGTTATACTTATAACTGTGCTCTTATAAACTATTCTAACTCAAACTTTCTGGGAAAATGTTTTAGATAAAAACTAAAAGAGTTGTTAAAGCTTAGTGATGGTGACGTTGAAATTGTGGGACTGTGGTTTGTTTATAACTTTAGCTTTTTACTTCTGGCGACTGCATTTAGGCTTCACAATTCATCAAAGTTGTGCTCATCTGTGAAAAATATCTTGATGGACAAAACGTGTAAGTATCATAAACTTTTGTTGATCACAGAGCTTGTTTTTTGTGATAATCCAAAAGCCTATTGGCAAAGTCCTATTAGGTTTTTGTCAAGGGAACAAGTGTGATGCTAACTGCTGATTGGCCTACAAAGTGATGTCATACCTACACCACTCTATGCTGTGTGGTTTAAGGCAAGCAAAGGCTAAATATTGCTTGATCTTCTGCATTTCACAAATCTTATTATTCTTTATGTGCTACATGCACAAGGTTACAAAATAGTGTAAAGTGCTTTAACTGCTGTAGTCAGTAGAGCTGGAATAAATTTAGAGAAATGTTAACATGTCATTAATTACATAAATCATGGTATAAAACTGCACAGTACCTATCACATTTGTAGCTGATGTGAAGGAGAGCTTTGCCATTCTGTCATTATTTACCTCATGTTGTTCGAAACCCATCTCACTTATTCTGTAACACATAACATAAAAGATGGATAATGTAGTGGACACTGCTTTCCAGTGAATCAGATCAAATGATTAATTGAAAAGAGCCGACTCAAAAGAATATTTCGTTCATGAATCAGACTTCACTACTTCTCTAATGAACTCTCATAACTGTGCCAAGCACAGCTAGAACTGAAGATTTCCAGTGAATACAGTGAGGAAAATAAGTATTTGAACACCCTGCTATTTGCAAGTTCTCCCACTTGGAAATCATGGAGGGGTCTGAAATTGTCATCGTAGGTGCATGTCCACTGTGAGAGACATAATCTAAAAAAAAAATCCAGAAATCACAATATATGATTTTTTAACTATTTATTTGTATGATACAGCTGCAAATAAGTATTTGAACACCTGTCTATCAGCTAGAATTCTGACCCTCAAAGACCTGTTAGTCTGCCTTTAAAATGTCCACCTCCACTCCATTTATTATCCTAAATTAGATGCACCTGTTTGAGGTCGTTAGCTGCATAAAGACACCTGTCCACCCCATACAATCAGTAAGAATCCAACTACTAACATGGCCAAGACCAAAGAGCTGTCCAAAGACACTAGAGACAAAATTGTACACCTCCACAAGGCTGGAAAGGGCTACGGGGAAATTGCCAAGCAGCTTGGTGAAAAAAGGTCCACTGTTGGAGCAATCATTAGAAAATGGAAGAAGCTAAACATGACTGTCAATCTCTCTCGGACTGGGGCTCCATGCAAGATCTCACCTCGTGGGGTCTCAATGATTCTAAGAAAGGTGAGAAATCAGCCCAGAACTACACGGGAGGAGCTGGTCAATGACCTGAAAAGAGCTGGGACCACCGTTTCCAAGGTTACTGTTGGTAATACACTAAGACGTCATGGTTTGAAATCATGCATGGCACGGAAGGTTCCCCTGCTTAAACCAGCACATGTCAAGGCCCGTCTAAAGTTTGCCAATGACCATTTGGATGATCCAGAGGAGTCATGGGAGAAAGTCATGTGGTCAGATGAGACCAAAATAGAACTTTTTGGTCATAATTCCACTAAACGTGTTTGGAGGAAGAAGAATGATGAGTACCATCCCAAGAACACCATCCCTACTGTGAAGCATGGGGGTGGTAGCATCATGCTTTGGGGGTATTTTTCTGCACATGGGACAGGGCGACTGCACTGTATTAAGGAGAGGATGACCGGGGCCATGTATTGCGAGATTTTGGGGAACAACCTCCTTCCCTCAGTTAGAGCATTGAAGATGGGTCGAGGCTGGGTCTTCCAACATGACAATGACCCGAAGCACACAGCCAGGATAACCAAGGAGTGGCTCTGTAAGAAGCATATCAAGGTTCTGGCGTGGCCTAGCCAGTCTCCAGACCTAAACCCAATAGAGAATCTTTGGAGGGAGCTCAAACTCCGTGTTTCTCAGCGACAGCCCAGAAACCTGACTGATCTAGAGAAGATCTGTGTGGAGGAGTGGGCCAAAATCCCTCCTGCAGTGTGTGCAAACCTGGTGAAAAACTACAGGAAACGTTTGACCTCTGTAATGGCTACTGTACCAAATATTAACATTGATTTTCTCAGGTGTTCAAATACTTATTTGCAGTTGTATCATACAAATAAATAGTTAAAAAATCAGACATTGTGATTTCTGGATTTTTTTTTTTTAGATTATGTCTCTCACAGTGGACATGCACCTACAATGACAATTTCAGACCCCTCCATGATTTCTAAGTGGGAGAACTTGCAAAATAGCAGGGTGTTCAAATACTTATTTTCCTCACTGTAACTTATGGCAGAAGAAGGACAGGAGTCATGTGGACTATTTTTATGGTGCTTTTGTGTCCTTTTGGATACTTGAAAGCCTCATAAAAACCACTGGGAATAAAGAGCCAACGATTCAGAAGAGAAAAAGAGAAATACTGGATTCTGTAACCCAGTTTCCCAAGAAGACAGAGCTTAGTTAAAGAAGCATAAAGTTAGGAGCATAACTGCCAGTCCTCTTTATACTTTCCTAGACCACTTGACGTGACTAAACTGCATTCAAGATGACCAAAGAGCAATGTCAATTTATGTAATCTGATATTAGATATAATAATATTAATAGTATCATGAAATGGGTCTAGACTTACAGTATCTGAATCTGAATGTCAATTACAGACACTCCTCCTGACATACTGAGCGTTAACAGATCTTTGAAGTACTATGGTTGATGGATGATCTGGTATGAGATGGAAAGCCATGAGTGGTTTTTCAGCAAATGATTCTATACCTGCTGCATTTCTGAAGCAATAACTAAAAGATTGCTCTTGCGCTCCTTACATATATGAAATGCTTCAGTAAATTGTCCCTCATGTGGAATAATGGTAAAGGTGTGCTGAGTATCACCCTGTTTCCTCTCTTCTCCTTTCTGAACAACTCAGTATCACTGCTATAGGTATTATGGGCTAATGCACATGTTTCCAGTCTCCTAATGTTTAGAAGTCTTAGAAGTTACATTTATAGAATGATGAAGCAAAGCACATTATGTATTTTTTATCTAAAATTAGGTTTAATCATTTATATTCTTTTGTACTTTTAGCCTTTTTTGTACAGGAAGTTTTTTTTTTTCTTATCTGCAGGGCATTGTTATCTGCACTGTAAAAAATTGTTAGGAATTTACAGGAAAATCTATTTTACAATAAATGACTGTAGTCAGAAATGTACGGTGACATCAATGCATACTGAGTCATTTAAACAGCAGAATGATGCTGACACCACAGTAACTTACTGCTGTTTTACTATGATTTTACATTATAATCTTGTCTTTAATCATGCCACTGTAAGAAATTTAATTATTTACCACTGTAATGGTTTTGAAGTCACCAATATGGTGATTAGTGTTCCGTTTGCTTGGGATCTTGGACCGTCTGTATTCATATTCAAATTTCTGTTCTGTTCAATAAATAATAAAAACACGTATATAACACAGATAAAACCAACAAGAATCAAGAAACTCCACAGCATAATCTATTCACTGTATGCTGTGTACCTTCAAAATACATATGCACTGTAGAAATACAGTATGATGTTGTCTGTTTACAGTAAATTGTGTTTTCCAATACTGTAAGCTCACAGTAAAACCATGTTTTTTTTGTTGTTTTTTTACAACTGTACTTTTTTAGTGCAGTTAATATATACAAGAAAGTTTTTAATATATACAAATAAATACCTACTGTGAAATGACTGTGAAAGTAATGCAATTATTAACCTGGAATATACTGTAATTTCACACTAAAATGTTTAACAGCCTGGGGTGCGTTTCCCGAAAGCATCGTTAGCCAACTATGGTCGCAAGTTATGGTCGTTATCAGCATAGTTCAATGATTTGGTGTTTCCCGAAACCATCGTTCCAACGAACGTTCGCAAACAGCATCGCAAACTTGTGTGGTTGGAACGACAGCTCTCGAGCTGTGGTTAGAAGCATAGTTTCTAGTTTACATGAGATGTAGACTGAATAAATCCGTATCTTTAGCAAAATAAGCAAGCTGACATTCAGTACAACCCGTGTTATTTATTTAGAATACATACAAATGTAATTTACGTCTTTTAGTTTGTCAAGAGATTTAAAGCACCGTTTTTGAAGACTGCGCATGTGCGAACGTGCTCTACAATGTAAGAACGAGCCAAATATTGAGTCTGGTAATAAAGCAAAATAACTGAGAAAAATTAGAAATGGTCTTCAGATGCCATGTCTGTAGCTTATATGACAAAATCTAGCGTTAATTCGATCTCAAACAGATTAATTAAAATAAGTTATTAGTTCACCACGTGCGATACGTCATAAACCAACGTGGTTGAACGATACTTTGCAACATACGGTTTCGGGAAACAGTCGTGACTAGCTAGTTGTTCTCTTACGAGAGGTTCTCTCGTACTGCGTAAGAACTTACGCTTGGGGGAAAGTCTCTTTCCGCGAGATACTGAAGCCAAAAATTATCCTTAATTTTTAGATAATGCAAAACGCGTTGCAGCAGCATACAGACATAGGCGAGGCAGCTTGCGCGCCTATTGGCTGCCCTGCGGCAACTGCAGCAGCCTATCGAGAAGGCGCTCTTGACGCCTTGACCAATGGGGGTGCTTCGCGCCCATTTGCATAGCGTCCCACCGAAATAGGCGTGGCCTAGGGCTATAAATATAGCGTCGAGAGGCTGGTTCACTGATTTTCATCTCTTCAGCGGAGCTCACGCATCGCTGGACCCTGAGAGAAGCCGCGCCGTCTGAAGAAGCCTTTCAGCGGGACGAGTCTGCATCGAAGCCGCTGGCCGCGCCGCCTTCTGCTGACATTCCTGCTGCGCTATCCGGTGCATTATATCCTTTCATTGCTAGTGTGTGTTCGCCCCGCGACTCACACTTTTTCTCTCTAAAAGAGCCGAGCGTCTTTTTCAAGATGCCTCGTACCTTCTGTGGCTCGTGCAGAGCCCCTCTCAGCGACGGGGACCGCCATGTTATTTGTGTTTCCTGCCTGGGAGAAGATCACGCAGCTCTCACGCTCGCTGACGGCGGATGCCCTCATTGCGAGCTGATGTCTATGGCGACTCTGAGGACTCGGATAGCACAGTTTCACGAGTCTGCACCCCAGCCCGCCGCGCTGCCGCGCCGTAAGAAGCGCCGCGCTCAGCGAGGCCCTGTACCTCCTCCCACTGAGGCAAGCTCATTCATCGGTCGCGGATGAATCTGATGATGTAGAAATTGCGGAGGAGGACAGCTGCTCTATCCTAGCATCAGGCAGTGAGGATTATCCGAGCTCTGTGGATCTCGCACCCCCTGCCCGTGAGCCGTCTGGGAAACGGGCCAGCATTGAGTCAGAGCTGACGCGTCTGCTCTCTCAGGCCGTTGAGAGCCTCGGCCTCGAGTGGTCGACGCCCGTAGAGCCAGCACACAACCGACTGGATGGCTGCTTTCTTAAAGGGGACCGTGTTGCAACACCGTCTAGACCCGCGCCGTTTCTTCCTGAGCTTCACGAAGAACTCGCGAAATCCTGGTCTGCACCCTTTTCAGCCCGAGTTAAAACTTCTGTTTCGGCAGCATTCTCCGTTGTTGATGATGCTAAAAACAGAGGATACCAGTCTCTCCCTGCAGTAGAGGAAGCTGTAGCTGATCATCTTTGCCCGCCCTCCGCTGGACGGCGCGCTAAGACTGCGCTTCCCTCTAAAGCCTGCCGCACCACCTCAGCTCTGCACGGCCGCGCTTACACCGCCGCTGGACAGGCTGCAGCTGCGTTGCACACGATGGCCACGCTACAAGTTTTCCAAGCCAACCTTCTCTGCAAACTTGATGAGGAAGGACTGTAAGCTGTAAGCGTCGCGGATTTGAGAAGCGCTACAGACCTCGCTCTTCGCGCTACTAAGTCTGCTGCACAGGCTGTAGGGCGGATTATGGCCTCTCTCACCGTTGCTGAGAGACACCTGTGGCTAACACTGTCTGAGATGCCGGACTCGGAGCGCGCTGCGTTCCTCGACGCTCCCATCTCCTCTGCTGGGCTCTTTGGATCGTCCGTCAAGGATTTTGCGGACAGATTCGCTGAGGTACAGAAGACATCGCAGGCCATGAAACATTTCCTGCCTAAGCGCGCTAGCTCCGCAACAGGTCGCTCTAAACAGCCGTCTGCTCGAAGCTCACAGCCGCAGCCACCGCCCGCCGCCGCCGCCTCACAGCGGAAACAGGCCCGAAGCTCGAGACCGCGCTCTCGCTCTGCTGGCCGCCGCCCTCAACGTGGTCCTCGGCCAAAGATTGAAATCAAGCCCGAGGCCTCAAAGTCGTCCTAGCCCTTCTAGGAAAACGACGGTGTTCAAATCCCGCTGCGGCCAGACTTCCACCAAAACTACCAGCTCGCTCAGTTCCAGAAAATGTGACTGTTCCAGCTTATTTATCAGTAAACAAGTCGGTAACACAGCCCGCTTGCCTGCTTACAAACGCCGTTTTTACGGCGACCCAGATATATCCCTCAAAGAGTGTAATTTCTGGCGTTCCGGCCATGGCCGATGGTGTTATGAGTGTAGAAAAAATGCCCACTGTCACGTGCTCATTCCTACACACAAGCACAGCTCTTCACACAGAGCTCGCGCTCATAAAATCGACTCAGGTCGATTGCGCATTAAAAGTAGTGAATGTGCCCACAACTCAGTGCCCACATATACTGCACACTGCATGTCTTCCGGTTTCTGTAAAAACGAAACCAAAACACATACGGTCACTGGCCAAAGATGTGTTCAGTGCTTCTCATGTGCCCGCTGTGTCGCGCCCATATGCGCACTCAGACATGTTAAACCCCAAAGGGTCTCGCCCGCTCGCCTCCTCTCAGCTACTCGCTGTATCAGAGTTGAGTGCGGGCAGGCTGCCCGCTGTTATCAGCGCACCCCCCGCCTCGTCTGCCGCAAGCACGGCACCTATGTCTCCGCACATAAGAGCTCTTCAGCCGCCACACTGTCACGGCCAGAGCGCAGACTTCATTCAACCCCTAGCTATTCATGCGAACGCATGGGCACAGCTTCCCGGGGTATCAGAATGGGTGCTGAACATTATAAAAAGAGGCTATTCGCTACAGTTCGCTCGACGCCCTCGCCGCTGCGAAGCGCGAGTCGAAACTACGGTAAAGAAGGAAGTAGCTCATCTACTTCGAGCCGAAATAGCGAAACTATTGAGCAAAGGGGCCATAGAACCCCTATCTCAAGCTCAGAGCGAAGGGGGCCTGTACAGCAGATATTTCCTGGTACCGTAAAAAGACGGGGGTCTCAGACCCATTTTTAGATCTAAGACGGCTGAACAGAGCGCTTTCGAAGCGCCCTTTCAGAATGATCACGACCAGACAAATCCTCTCGCAAATTCGCCAGGGGGACTGGTTTGCGTCGATAGATCTGAAAGACGCGTATTTCCAGATACAAATAGCGTCACGTCACAGGTGATTTTTGAGATTCGCCTTCGAGGGCCAGGCATATCAGTATACAGTCCTACCGTTTGGCCTGTCTTTAGCACCCCGTACATTCACGAAGTGCATAGACGCGGCCCTCGCTCCCCTGAAAATTCAGGGGATGCGAGTTTTGAACTACTTGGACGATTGGCTAGTTCTGGCTCAGTCTCGTACAGAGCTCACAGAACACATGACCGTTTTGCTCGAGCACCTCGAGAAATTAGGTCTCACAGTCAATTGGGCGAAGAGCTCGCTGTCTCCCAGTCAGGAAATATCCTTTCTGGGCACAGACCTGAACTCGCTGTCTATGACAGCTCAGTTATCGCCACAACGCAGACTGGCCGTTCAGCGCATGACGGAAAGCTTCCGCTGCGGCGCTATGGTCCCGCTCAAACAGTTTCAAAGGATGCTGGGCCTCATGGCCGCAGCATCGCCAGTGCTTCAGTTGGGCCTCCTTCGGATGCGCCCACTACAGTTCTGGCTACAAGCGCGTGTGCCGCGCCGAGCGTGGACTTCCGGTCGTGTTCGCCTCAAGGTCGATCAGAAATGCATTTCAGCTCTGAAACCTTGGACGGCGACCGACTGGTACCGGTCAGGAGTAAGCCTGGGGACTTCCTCGAATGTGAAGGTGGTGTCCACGGACGCCTCCACCTCGGGATGGGGAGCGCTGCTCGAGGGCAGACCGTTCTTTGGCCTATGGTCAGAACGGGAAAAGCTTCTACACATAAATTGCCTGGAAATGATGGCAGTCGACAAAGCGCTCAGGCGCTTCTATCCCCAGATAGCAGGACACCACGTTTTAGTCCGTTCAGACAACATGGCGGTGGTGGCCTTTATAAATCACCAGGGAGGTGTCAGATCCCAAACCCTTCACAGGCTGACGGAACACCTCCTGGTCTGGGCCCAGCACAATTTGCGCTCTCTGAGAGCAGCCCATGTGCCCGGCCACTTGAATCTGGGACCAGACAGACTGTCCAGGAACAATGTTCCGGCAGGAGAATGGTCCCTACATCCACAGACAGTCCAGTTGCTGTGGAAGAAGTTCGGCAAAGCGGAAGTAGACCTGTTTGCGTCTCAAGAAAACGCTCACTGCCCGATATACTTCTCCAAGAGCAGGGACGCGCTGGCTCACGGATGGCCTCGCTGCCCGCTCTATGCCTTTCCCCCCATTTCGCTCATACCTCAGGTATTAGAGCGGATCAGGGAAAGTGGATGCTCGGTGCTACTAGTAGCTCCGTTCTGGAAAAAACAGGTTTGGTTCCCAGTTCTGGTGCAGCTAGCGAGCTCTGCCCCATGGCCGATACCGCTGAGGAGAGACCTCCTCACCCAGGCCAAGGGCTCGATTTGGCATCCTCGCCCGGAGCTTTGGGCCCTACACGTGTGGGCCATCAATGGGTACCCGCTCACCTCCCTACGGGAGTGCTAAACACGATCACGCAGGCTAGAGCGCCCTCTACGAGACGGCTCTATTCCTCAAAATGGTCTGTGTTTTCTAGCTGGTGCACAGCCCGTGGCGCGTCGCCCCAGGACTGTGGGGTGACGGACGTTCTTTCCTTCCTACAAGAGCTTCTGGAAAAGGGCAGAACCCCTTCCACGCTCAAGGTTTATGTGGCAGCTATAGCGGCGTTTGCTAAACCAACGCTAGGCCAGTCACTTGGGAAGAACGATCTGGTCATTCGCTTCCTAAAAGGAGCGAAGAGGTTAAACCCTCCCAGACCTCCTTCAGTTCCCATATGGGACCTTTCCACGGTCTTGGAGGCCATGAAAGGTGCCCCATTTGAGCCAATCCAATCTGTGGATATCAAACACTTGTCCTTCAAGACAGCGTTTCTTTTGGCTCTCGCTTCAGTAAAGCATGTGGGGGACTTGCAAGCGCTTTCAGTAAGCGCGACATGTATGGAGTTTGGGCCAAATGACTCTGTTGTCAGGCTCAAACCGAGACACGGGTATGTTCCTAAATCCCTCAACACACCCTTCAGGTCCCAGGTCATTTCCCTGTCGGCCTTATCGGTCCCTGACGAGGAGAAGGACGCCGCTTTGCTCTGCCCGGTCAGGGCATTAAGAGCTTATGTGTCTCGCTCGTCTGCTTTCAGACAGACAGAGCAGCTATTTGTTTCGTTCTACGGGCGCTCTAAAGGGCTAGCTGTGACGAAACAGACCCTATCCAGGTGGATAGTGGATGCCATAGCGCTGGCATACATCTCTAAGGGCCTACAATGCCCATTAGGTGTCAGAGCGCACTCCACAAGAGGCATGGCCTCTTCGTGGGCTTGGTCTAGTGGGATTTCTTTACATGATATCTGTATGGCGGCAGGCTGGGCCTCCCCGTCTACATTTATCAGGTTTTATAACCTAGAAGTTCCCGCTTTGCAGGCTAAGCTGCTGTCGGTCTAATAAGCCAGTACTATCTGCCCCGATGTCGGCTCAGAATACTGGGAGTTGATGAGCAATGCTCACGGATCGATTATGCAGCCCTGAGGGCAATTGTAAGACCCATAATTTTCATCAGATCAGGCCAAATTTCGCCCTGACTGTGTGGAACACTATTATCTTAAAGCACCCTGTTGGGATGCTACTTATTCAGGAATGATGCTTTAGCCTCTCTTCCTGGGCTCTCTGTGAGTCCCTGATGATCATGTACCATATGGGCCCCGGGCACATGCCCTTGGGACTTTGGTATTGGATCTCAGCACGCACGGCGTTTTACATTGTGTTCCCCAAGCGTAAGTTCTTACGCAGTACGAGAGAACCTCTCGTAAGAGAACGTACTCGGTTACTAACGTAACCTCGGTTCTCTCTAGAGAGGGAACGAGTACTGCGTATCCTTGCCGTGCCTGCAGTTCGCTCTGGTTCGCTCCGGCGAAGAAAACCAGTGAACCAGCCTCTCGACGCTATATTTATAGCCCTGGGCCACGCCTATTTCGGCGGGACGCTATGCAAATGTGCGCGAAGCACCCCCATTGGTCAAGGCGTCAAGAGCGCCTTCTCGAAAGGCTGCTGCAGTTGCCGCAGGGCAGCCAATAGGCGCGCAAGCTGCCTCGCCTATGTCTGTATGCTGCTGCAACGCGTTTTGCATTATATAAAAATTAAGGATAATTTTTGGCTTCAGTATCTCGCGGAAAGAGACTTTCCCCCAAGCGTAAGTTCTTACGCAGTACTCGTTCCCTCTCTAGAGAGAACCGAGGTTACGTTAGTAACCGAGTACGATTTCTCCATCGATGCATCGTACTATGGTAGTTAAGCAGCGAGCTATATAGTTGTACGGGAAACGCACCCCTGGTTGTTAAGATATTTGAGTGTTACACTTAAAATGTTAGAAAAAAAAAAGAAAGAAAAAAAAAAACGCAAAAAAAAAAACTGGAAAAATGCTACAGTCAAATTTTAATTGGTTACCTGTAATTTAAATTACCATATAGTGAAAAATGGTTTTAAACAAAACAAATGAATGGTATAAATGGTATAATAACACCGGTAGTAATAATAATAATAATTATTATTATTACAAATGTATTTATATGCATGCAAACAATGCAAGATTATGAAACATATAAAGTGTAAATTATACAGGGACCAAAATTACATGCTGCAATCCCTGAAATATCATATGTTTACAGTAAAGTTATTTGAACCGCCACTGTCAGCTTTTTTTTTTTTTTTACCATACATTTAATGTCACTTTTTAGTTCAACTCAAACCCTCTTCAAATTCATCTGAACTAGTTAATCAAGGTCTTCAGGGTTACAGGCAGATGTGTTTTCAGGATGATTCGGCATGGAAGTAAATTCTGCATTTCCGTGGCTGCCCAGGACGGAAGTTAAATGGTCCATCGGTATGGCCTTTAATCAGTGCTAAATGAGTAAACAGCTTATCATTTATTACAGTCCCACAGTATCAATTGGGTTGCCATAAGATTATGATTAGGCTCAAGATTTAAATCATAGTCTGATCATTTTGGAATTACAAACAGTTTTCATCTCAACTCTAAAAGCTGTCTGCAGAGATGGCGTATTACTTTCAGTGTGGCTGGAGGTCGCTTCTTCTTCTTCGGTGCACTTCAAGCTCTGTCTCTCCCACAGAAAAGTGACAAGGCTGCCTTGTTCCTCATCAAATATACATGCACTTTGTCTTCTAACACATTTGCATAGTGAAGCTGCAAAAATACCTTTCTCTGTTCTTGTGGGGCAGCTAAAATGAGTGGACTGCATAATCCCCATCCAACAGAATTTGCTCTGGGAAAAAAACAGGGAACATATAATCAATGGAGCGCCATGTCACAGGTTCCGGTGACATGGCGCCAGCTTGATTGAGTTTGCTCATACCTCCCCCGAAATTAACTCTGTACTTCATCTATCCTACATTTAAAGAAGAAAATATGCCTGGCAGTGAAAATTGAGTTATGAACCTTCGTTCCGGAACGCATATGGAGGTTAATAAGTATCAGTCAAAGAAGAAAACAAACAAACAAACTGCTGGTGACGCAAACAGCATGGCTGACTTAAGTGAAATGCACAAATTGTTTGCCGAGTTAAAATATTCCTTAAGCAATGAGTTCAAAGGACTAAAAGATGAATTTAAAGAGTTTCGTCAAGAGACTGAGTGTGACATCAGAACGATTATGCAACAAACAGCTGATTTGAACCAAAAGCTGGACGCGACAACAACGTGACTTCACACTTGAGGTATGATTAGAAAACATAATGGCTTGGACATTAATTCGGTTAGCCTACTTATTTACTTAAACGTACAGTATGGAATTTTGTATGGAGATACGAAACAGTATGGAGCCGCTAGGGGTCGCTAGCCTCTTTACAATAACAAAGGCGTAGTTTGATGACGCAACATTTGCTAAGAATTATGGATCTTGTCGTCAACGTCAAGCCGACCGATCTAATAATGTTTATGGATGACTGAATACATCGATGCTTTTATCATGACTGTGATATGAAGCAGTTCGGGATTGCTAAGAGACAGCTATCAGCTCCACACGCGACGCGAGTCCCGCGGATATAAAAGGAATATGGACATTTCATTCTACCGAACTACACGCGAGTGCAGAATTACAACTTACAGGTCAGTTTATTAGACAAATTAAACTTGTGAGGTAACGCAGCGCTGTTTCACTTAGTCTAACATTACACTAGCACACTAAACTGAATTTGAATGTGTTGAAATGTATGTGTTAGTTTGTCTGTATGAGACTAGCAGTAAGCTAGATCAACATTAGAATAACATACAGATCATATTCTAACATTTTATCATTGTTGAACTACAGTATATAACATTGATTAGTTTTATGTAAATGTGTTCACCTGTTTGATAAAGTACATGTAGAAGCGGTCGAAGTCTCGGACGTGGAGCTCTCGTTTATATAACGTTACTGTCTATGGGAGCTCTAGGCATCTCGAAAACACCGTGCTGATATTGATTCTCGTTTTAGTTCTCCTTTTTTTAAGTCTGCTTGCCATGGTGCATAATGTTTGAACGAAACAACAACAGCGTGCAAATAGACACTGCGAACTACACAGTTGTCTGCGTCTGTCGCTTTGGTTACTATCAGAGGGCTCTGGTTCATAGCTCTGGTTGCTATGGCAGTACGAGCGGAAACCAGGGACAACGCGGATATGACGCCATTGACGGCGACAAAACGGAAATAAAGAAACGGGACGTGTCTCCTGGTTTGAAAGTTGTTGGAAAACGGCCAGGATAATGTAGGTACACAACTAAAAAACATAGATATAGTGATTTTTGCTATTTTTAAAGCAAAAAAGTTACATATTGTGCCTTTAAGAATACCAATGAAGCCCTTGAACTTTATTTTTGGTTATTTTCTTTGTTTATATTTTTCCTTTGAAGAGACAAACAAAGAGACATAATGTGTTTATTGAAGTGTTTAAGCAACTAGCTCATTGGGAACGCTACTGTTTGTGTTAAAAGATTAATAGTTGATTATAGTCCCCTCGGATACTCAGTGATAATGTTGCTTTGGGGCTGAACAAGCTTATTTAGGATATGCCAGAAAGCGATTGTTTGCTTACTGTAGAAACTATTATGAATGGGGCAGGGGGGCACTCCACAAGCTGCTTCAGGGTATGTAGCCTAAACAAACGTGGTTACATTGACCCTAACTCTTAGACAAAACAACGGTCGCCAAAAGATATTACCCGGCAATGGGGTGGTGCAGATGGAACATTTTTGTTAGTGTATATGTATGTGAGTGTGAGTTTTTCTGTTGCTTTTTTATTTCATAAATTCTACCTGTCATGCTAGCCTGAAGGGTTGCAAGAGTTTCTTTTTTCTTTAAAAGACTACTATGGATAAATTATTCAAATTAATTACATGGAATGTTAAAGGTATATGACATCCTATCAAAAGGAAAAGAATACTTACAGCTCTCAAAAAAGAGAAAGTGGGAATAGCCATTACAAGAAACTCACCTTTTACCTGAAGAACATCTTAAACTACAGAAAGACAGGGTTGGACAAATTTTCTTCTCATCTTTTAAATCAAACAGCCGAGGCATTGCTATTTTGTTTCACAAACACATACCTTTTGAATGAATTGATCAGATTTCAGATGCAGAGGGAAGATATATCTTGGTGAATGGGAAAAATTGGGGCAAACAGATAACTATACTTAAACGTACAGTATGGAATTTTTCGCCACTAGGGGTCGCTAACCTCTTTACAATAACAAAGGCGTAGTTTGATGACGCAACACATGCTAAGAATTATGGATGTTGTCGTCAACGTCAAGCCGGCCGATCTAATAATGTTTATGGATGACTGAATACATCGATGCTTTTATCATGACTGTGATATGAAGCAGTTCGGGATTGCTAAGAGACAGCTATCAGCTCCAAACGCGATGCGAGTCCCACGGATATAAAAGGAATATGGACATTTCATTTTACCGAACTACACGCAGAATTACTACTCACAGGTCAGTTTACTAGACAAATTAAACTTGTGAGGTAACGCAGCGCTGTTTCACTTGGTCTAACATTACACTATCACTCTAAACTGCATTTGAATGTGTTGAAATGTATGTGTTAACGTTAGTTTGTCTGTATGAGACTAGCAGTAAGCTAGATCAACATTAGAATAACATACAGATCATATTCTAACATTTTATCATTGTTGAACTATATAATATTGATTAGTTTTATGTAAATGTGCTCACCTGTTTAATAAAGTAACGTTACATGTAGGAGTTGTCGAAGTCTCGGACGTGGAGCTCTCGTTTATATACTGTCTATGGGAGCTCTAGGCATCTCGAAAACACCGCGCTGATATTGATTCTCGGTTTAGTTCTCCTTTTTTATCCAAATTCTGCTTGCCATTTTCCATAATGTTTGAACGAAACAACAACAGCGTGCAGATAGACATTGCGAACTACACAGTTGTCCGCGTCAGTTTGGTTACTATCAGAGGGCTCTGGGTCATAGCTCTGGTTGCCATGGCAGCACGAGCGGAAACCAGAGGGGCGACAAAACGGAAATAAAGACACGGTCCGTGTCTTCGAATTAAAATATTAATTTCTCTGGATTTAGAAGTTAATTGGAACTGTCGGGATAATGTAAATACACAACTTTAAAAATATATATAACATAGATATAGTGATTTTTTATATTTTTAAAGCAAAAATTTGCTTATATTTTTTTTTACATATTGTGCCTTTAATACACTCCTAATATAGATACACCTACATTCATCTTTGATATGGTCTCTCTTTTGAATACACAATGTACAACATTTGGCTTGATGGGAGGAGATTACAACTTTACTCTTTCATATTTGGATAGATCCTCACATTCTGGAGGTTATAACCATAAATCCGCAAAAATGTTGTGTGCTTTAAGATCGGAAACAGGGTTAATAGATGCATGGAGAAAAATGAACCCTATAAAAAGGGATAATACTTTTTTTCCAATAGGCATAAATCTTATTCTCGTTTAGATTATTTATTTCTTCCAGAAATGTATGAAGCTTGTTTCATCTTGTGAAATACATGAAATATCTATATCAGACCATGCATTTAAATGAAGCTCACAAATCTAAAATGTGGAGATTTAATAACCTGTTATTAGAAGATGAAATGTTCTCTAAGAAAATGAGAGAGTGGATTGAAGACTTTAATACTTATAATTTATCATCTGAAACAGCTCCATCCATACTTTGGGATGCAGAAAAAGCTACTTTGAGAGGACATATTATATCATACTCCTCTTATAAAAATAAATAAATAAAATCAATTACTAATGGTGTAAAGGAAGAATTGTTATTTAGAGAAGCATTACACAAGCAAGATCATTCTGAAGAAAACTGGGAACAAATTAGCAAATTTTAACTTAGACAATTCAAACTATATCAGACAAAAAAAATATGTATTTGAAACAAAAGATGCATGAATTTGGGAACAGACCAGGTAAACAATTGGCATATTATTAAAGGTGAACTAAGTCACTTTTTAACCTTAACTGAACAGCTTCGGAGTCATTGGAATGGTTATAATACTTATTTCGGGTTGAATGGTGGTCGTTTCGCACCCCCCTGGTGCCCGTGGTGCCCGTGAGCGGAAAATACGCACTTGCAACTTTGGGGCGGCGGCGGGCGTCAGGAAGTATCGCGTGATATCAGGTCTCGTGATGTAAACAACTGCTTTGCGGCCAAAAAAATCTGCTAAAATGCTGTCATTATTGCGCTCCCTCACGCTGTCCGAACCCGAATGAAGAAGACGTTTTAAAGAATGTCCCATCTGCTTTGATGTCGTTGATCTACTAGCCTCTGGTGTCTGAGAATCGCCAACGAGTTTTTACAACAGTGTTGTCAAATATGTATTCCGAAGCTGTGGGGGGAGCTCTAGAGAGAAACCTGCGAGCAAAAAGCGAAAATACAGCGTAGAAATCCCGAAGCTACTGAGTGCTGCTTTAAAAAAGGCATAGATATAAACACTAGATGTCGCCTTGTATACGGCAGTTCATTGGAACGAATGCGTCAATAGAGCCGCCATCTTGGAACAGGGGAGCCCCTCCTCTTTAATGCATCAGCGTCAATGTAGGCAAAGGTCTAACGGAAATAAAATCACCATAAATCGTCATGAATGCGATTTTCGAGTTTTTATGGTTCGTTCCAACGGTCAGTCATGTATTTATCATTGAGTCCAGAGGAAATTTAAGGTTTTGATATTAAGATAATTACTTCTTTTTCAAAATATAATGCATAGTGCTAGTAGGCCTACGTTTATTAGTCACATTCTTCCACTTGAGTAAACTTAGAATAAACTATTGCTATATAATACATATATAAATGAGCAAAACTTGGCCACTAAATATTTAATATTCAATTATTTTAATGATCACAATTAAATTTTTAATTTTATTAAATTGAACAAGCGCAACATTCAGCATTCAAGCAAATATTCTAAAAGATGTTTTATTAAGAATAATGTTATTTCAACATAATATCTCGTTATTTCGACATAATATGTGTGCGTGCAACAAGCAAGAAGTGCATTTGTAAATCCGGTGACGCGTGCATTGATTTTTATTAATAAACTTCTGACAGTGTCGACTCGGCTGCAGAGATGAAGTTGACGATCGCCATCTCCGTAGTGAACGCGCCTAGAGAGAGAAATGCACATAATGGATTACATAATCAGAGAGTAGCCTAGCTTTTTTCTTTCGTTTTAAATTATTTCGTTTAAAGACTATTTAAGCTTTGTGTATTTGATGTATTTCTCTTGTCTGTGTGAGGCATAGGCTGAGTTTCGTTAAGTTAGGATGAGATGCGCTCCAGTTAACGTGCAATAAGTAAGTGACCGCGCGGACGCCTCCATGATTATATCAACAAGCAATTTGTTGATGAATAAAATTTATTAAAATTAAGATACAATTTATACAAAACGAAATTCACTTTAAAGAAAGGATTTAAACAGTTGACATTTTCACAAATTTCAGTGTCCTTCCACACCTCCATCCCCAGTTTGCAAGGAAAAGAAACAAGCCCTTGAGCCCACTGTCCTTGTGCAAAACGCACACATACATAAGATTTGCGGAATTCTATGTATAATAATCATGGATGTACTGTTTGAAGATTGACAGGGAGAGGACCAGCATACTATTAGGACTGTACTTACAGGTTTTTTTTTTTTTTTTTTCATTAAAAGGTTTGAGTACAATTGGTAAAAAATCAAAAGTTAGGAACAACACAGCACATCACAGCCAAAAGTGGGTATTGAGGATCAACTCCTGCATATTGTACATTTTAAACACAAGAGTTATTTCAAATAATATCTAAAGAATATTCACAGTTCATTAGCTGTGCGAGAATCACAGTTCATTTTCTTCCTCCAAGCAGAGAAATGTACACTGAACTTTTTAAAAAACAACTTGACTACTACCATCCACAGAGTAAATCTAATCCCATGCTGTCTGGTTTTCATTTCGTTCGTGTGAACATCCATACGCAGCACAAAAGTCCGGTATCATCCATAAAATTGAAGTATAGGCGGAGATAGCAGCGTTACCTAGTTACTTCCTATGGCAAGACCCCTGTTCAAAGATGGCGGCGGTTTTGACGCATGTTTAGAACCCCAAGGCGACATCTAGTGTTTATATCTATGTAAAAAAGGAACAAGCTAAGAGAACTATAATGGCCATTGAAACCAATTTTTGAGGCAACAGCTTTTTTAGACCGTTTGTTTACAGCCTCAGATCAACAAACCATCAATAAAAACTTCTCTGAGGAAGAGGTGTTTTTTACAATTAAATCAGCCGCGTTTCCACTGTCGGGCCAGGGCCGGGCCAGGGCTTTAAACGGGCCGTGCCGGGCTAATAGCCTCGGGCCAATAGCACCGGGCATGCGTTTCCACTGTCGGGCCAGAAGCTCCACAGCGCTTCACTAAAACACGCCCGTAACACGCCTCTCTGGGACAACGTCACACTAACCCATCATTTCACCAACAAATGGAAGTTTTTATCAGAAAACTAATCAGATATCACTGGAAACAGCGTTGAAAACAAACACGATAAAAGCGGCCGTTTGCTAGCTTTTTTTTGTTTGTTTGTTTAGCAGCTACTTGAATATTTAAAACCCAAGCATCGATGTTTTACCACAGGTTTACAATAAAAAGTGATACATTGATCATAATGAATTAATTTATGTGAAAATTGCACATTAGTCACTCAGAAATAAATTACCGTTAGGTCTATTTCACAAAAGAAAGAGGACATGCACACTTACTTTTTCAGTCGCGTCTGTTTCTTTATCTGGTAACTTAGTTACAGGACATAATCCATCACATTTAGAAAAAAATTATAATTTCTACAAATATATGCCATACGACCTGAGGAGCCTTAGCACTCTCTCGACTCCCATACAGATATTTTCAGTCAGAGAAACAGAGGAAGCTCCCGAAAAAAAAAGTTACTTTATTTTTTGATAGTCCGGTTTAAAGAGACGAGACGTAGGCTATGACAGATCAAATAAAAACATGACTGTGATAGCCTTTAAGATTGGTCTGATTTCTTCAAGCATTCGCTATGTTTTTTTTTTTACTATGTGTATCTTCAAGCGTTTACTATGTTTACTATGGTAACGGCTAGCGCGCATAGTCTTTTGCATCACAAACAGAAGGCATTCAAACATGAACGCGATTTAAATTATTTTATTTTTAAGTCTTAAATGCTGACAGAATTCATCCGGCGCTGCCGTCTCCCAACGGTAAACTCCTCCTCTGTTGGTAACCACTCCTCTAGCCCGAGCTGGCCCGCTTTGGCCCAAGGTATTCGACGGGCCAGAAATCCTGGCCGTTGGCCCCGAGTAAGCCCCGATCAAGCCCCGGAAGTGACAGTGGAAACGCGACTGGCCCTGGCACGCACTAGCACGGCCCGGCCCTGGCCCGACAGTGGAAACGCGGCTTAATTGCCAGCAAATAAATCGCCAGGCCCAGGCGGCTTTTCTCAAGAATTTTATAAAATATTCTGGCAACAACTTAAATTAGTTTTATGTTAATGGTTAACGACTTCTCTAGCCATAACACTCTACCTGTTTCTATGAAAACAGCTAGAATTTCTGTTATATTAAAAGAAGGTAAAGACCTCAGAGTTGTGCCTCATATAGGCCTATAAGTTTGCTTAATTGTGAATACAAAATTTCACTTTATGCTGACGATACTTTATTATTTGTTACTGAATTATGCAACTTTGAGCCATGTTTTGGCAGATATTCAAAACTTCTCTAAGATTTCAGGGTATTTGGTACAAGGCCTAAGGTTAATTTACAAATATCAATTGCTCGCCCATTTAGGAAAATGCTAAGAAAGAATGCCCCATTTCTTGATCAGTATATGGTTTTAAATATCTTGGAGTACAAGTGAGACCCGCCTTGGATAAACTAGGCTACACTCTACACTGTCTAAACTACACTTGGTTAAACATACCAAAATAATTGACTAAAAACAGTTAAAACAGTTAATTTTATCTAAAATTTACAGTAATATTTAAGTATTTTTCACTAAAAGAATTTAGTATTTGACTAACCAATTATTTATTTATAATACACTTAATATATTTGTGAAATTTCTATCAAAATATTTGAGAATGAAGAATTAAACTGATCTGTTTCAAGAACCAAAAGTATTACTTAATTCAAATCAATATTATTAATATATTTAACACTCTTAAGAAGACAGCAAGCCAACATTGAATAAACATTGTTTTTCCATCTGAATCATCATTATGGTTGATATTGAAATTTCAATGCAAAATAAATGTTGAATCACCATTACCATATCGATGAAAACCTGATGTTATTAATGTTGATGGCAACAATATTGGAACAACATTGATCTATAGTTATCTTTATGATTGATTAAGCATTGATATTTGGTTTACCGGGCGATCGCTGAATGTGTTGAAAAGTCATTGATTTATAGTTGACCGGGAAACTACGCTGTTGTTGAAGAATCATCGGCATATAGTTGACCGGGAAATATGATTGAAAATGCATCGATATATAGTTGACCGGGAAATATGATTGAAAATCCATCGATTTTTGGTTGACCGGAAGATCAACACCAACGTACTGCACCGGACACAGCTCATTTCTGGACCCTTGGCACAAGCGTACAGGTAAGCTTGCTTAATGTTCGATATGAATGAATTGTGCCAAATCAAATACTGTTAGGTTGATCGTTAACATGATGGTCAGTGTAACAGACGCAGTGCTGCTGTCACTGAAATTTTTGTTTTGTTTTACCAATGTGTCAAAATCTGCCAAAAGTAGGCTACTTCGCGGTTCTCTTCTAGGTTATAAAGTTAGCAAAACCTCCGAGTCCCGTCTATTTTTGTGATAGCTAGCTCAAAATACATGTCTGCTGTACCCATTGCTAGTGTCGTGAAATCTATTAACACAGCACCGCTATTTCTTCTGTTCTGACCGCCGGAGAACACCGACGGAACCAACACTAGCATACTGCTCCATCTAGCGCTACCCACAGAAGTGACCGCGGCGGGCCAGAATTACACAGAAGACATGTAAGTTACCTTTACTTTATTCAATGCAGAACTGTCTCAAGTTGTAACGTTAACTGGAAATGCCGATTAGACCGATCTCGTCGTAATACAAATCCAAAATATAATCCTCAAGCAGGGCTGCGATATGCGTGCGATACAGTTTTGTAACTCCATTGTGTTTGTTTTCAGAAATGATAACAGTCGGTTTATACTAGTGCTTATGCGATATCACAATTTTTGATGATCTGCACCTTTTCTAAGCGCGGGGAAGCGCGCGCGCCGTGCGCGCACTGTTATTACAGCGCCTGACTACCAGGCCTGGCGTCAAGGGGGGGCTTGGCCCCACATACTTCATATAGAAACAATTAAATGCCTCGTTAATTTTAAAGACATAGCCTATTATTATTAGCCTGTTTTTGCGGTGAGATTTATTCCTATGTGTAGGCTACTTTGTTCGTGCCATGTTCTGCTCCCAATCCTTGACGACAGCTTGATTGAACAAATCATTGACTAAATCACAGCATACTTTTACTTGTATTCCAGATGCCTTGACTCAACGTCTTACAACGGCAAACACCTATGACTTAATTCGCTCAAGCTGTACAGAAGTGGCTGCGCTACGCCCCAGACCGAGCGGGAGGAGCTGGAAGACAGACGCAGCAGGAGTTAGCAGGTTAAAAAAAAAAATAATAATAATAATACAATAAAAATGATTGTTTAATTTTTAAAGAATGCGTGGGGTGTCATTTGTGCTAGTCTAGGTTATAGCCTAAAGGTATAGTTTCTATTTTCTATATTTTGCTAGCCCATCCTGGCTGTCGATAAAGCAGGATTATAGCCTAATAATGTTTTTAATATTATATTAAAATTACAGACCTTCAGAATAAACCTGTATACTAAAACACCATTGAAGTTTTGTTGATATGCTGGGATTTCAACATTGTTTCAATATCCATTGTAATCGAAATACCATTGAAATTCTGTTGATCTCTAGGTATGATTTAAACGTTGTTTCAATGATAATAGAGGGTGCAACATGATGAAGAATCAACATCAGAGTTCGACGTTGATTCAATTACTTTATCGTTGACAGCGGGATGTTGATTTAACATCGTTTCAATTACTATTTGCTATCTGGGAGTTTACTCAATTAAAACAATGCACCCCTCCCCTGCCATCTGACTTGAGGACAACTCAACGGTTGAGTGAGCATGGGCTGTTTGAATTCTCTCCAGTCCAGAACAGTTCAATCTTCTCAGCGTCGCAGAATTGGTGCATTTCCTCTGTGAAATTCAGGTTTGTGCATGTTTTATTTTATCTATAAAATCATTACTGTGCTTTAAATAATTGTATTTAATGCAAAACAACATACAGAGGCGTAATGTGACACCTAAACGAGAGTCGCGCCTGTCTTTTCGCGTGATTGAAACGCCTTGCATAAAACACACGACTTTATTCCTATAATGATAATGAATATAATTAATTTGGATGATAAAATGTCCTCAGAAGTGTGCACTGTTTGTTTATTGATAGGTTATTATGGAGTCAGTCGCACGCAGGCTATCTTTCGGCTATGAGTGAAACCCAGGGTGAAGTTAGAAGTTTACCCGCAGAGCACGAGTCCATCTTCAGCACGAGAACCAGCGCTGATCCGGTGGAAATTGGATAACAGACTGGTTGATTACACTTGAATTAGGCTACCTGAATGTTTAAATGTTTCATTTTTACTTCTAAAATGTTTGTTAAATGAGTTTAAATGTAGGCAATATTGTATACAACAGATAATAGACTTGTTGCCCATTGAAGAAATTACAAGTAAACTGCATTCAAGACTGCAAGATTTCCAATCCACATGGTCCTTAGTACTGAATTATATAGAGACTAAAAATGACAAACTCTCATTGAATATTGGATAACCCACAGACTGTGGTAGTGTAGAATTTTTTTTTTTTTTTTTTTCTTTACTGTCCTGTATTGTCCCTTACTGTTTTGTGTGATGTTGTTGGGCTGTGTGTGTAATATGTGCTAAATTGTGAATAAAAATTGTGGTATACAGTATATGTATATATATTTATTGATCACAGGATTAGAAATAAGATAAGAAACAAGACTGTCAATAGCAATCATACTCTCCATAAGTACTGAATAGACAAAGGAGGAACTGAAAGAGAATGTGAAGGTTAAAATGAGTAAGAGAAATGGGGAGAAATGGTGCAAAAAGAAGAGTAAAGAGCTGGCGAGGAGAATAACGAGACTTGCACCATTTCTCCCCATTTCTCTTACTCATTTTTACCTGCTTGCATAAGCAGGTATGTTTGTTATGTACTGCTCCGATATATGAAGATTGAGGATCCAAACGCAGTATTTACTGAAAGGGTAATAGACAACAGGGTCAAAACCAGGGAACATATAATCAATGGAGCGCACAAAAGTGCAGGACACAACCAAGACTTCACAATCCAGGTTATCACTACTGCAATATCATTCAAAAGCACAAACTCTTGACTTTTGAAAATGTTATGCGCTTTGCCAATGTTTGTTTAGTGTACAGAGTAATTAATAATCTGGCTGCGCCCCCATTAGAGGAGTTCATATCATTGCTCTCAGATAGTCGGAGAACAACCAGGGCGACCAGTAGAGGTCACTGTGCCGTACAGCACAGACGTACTGAGTTTGGCAGATCAGCCTTCTCTATCAGAGCCTCTAAGTACTGGAACTCAGTCCCAAACGAGATTAGAGACATCAGTACATTTACTTGTTTTAAATATAAAATAAAATTATGGCTAAAATCTATACAATCATGTACCCATTAATCATAAACTTTTTTGTCGTATCCTAACACTGCATTTGTTGTGTCTATTAATATTGCACTTTATTGTTGTCTGAAAGGCTACTTGCGTGATGATGTTTTATGGTATATTTATATGTTTGTTGGATTAATTGTATGTTACCTCTTCCTGCCCAGGGACTACAGATGAAATTTAGCTTGTAGCTAATTCTGGTATGGCTGAGTGCCTTGCACTGTCCCTGTTAAATAAATAAGTAAATAAATGAATGACCGAGTTGACCAGGCATATATACAGTAGGGTGAGCTAATGAGGTTAATGAGACACAGCTGACAGCAATCACGGATGATGAGTCCAGGCAGTGAGTTCTGGGAAATGTAGTCCATGTGTGAATGGAAATTAACAAGAGGGGACCAGAGGTGTGGACAACCAGGTCACTCCAGCAGGTGATTGTGACATAGCCCCCTTCCCAAGGAGCGGCTTCCAGACGCAGACCAGGTGGCGGGGTGGAGGGTCAGGTCCATGGAATGGAAGAGAAACGTAAGACGAAGGAAGAGCAGGCAGGACATGTGGCCAGGGTGGCGCAGGGTGGGCAGCAAGGGCTGAAGACCACCACGGTGGAGCAGAAGACCAACACAACAGTGTAGATGGGATTGAAGACCCCCACGACGGAGCAGAAGACCACCACAACAGCGTAGACCACCACGGCAGAGCAGGCGGCAGGCTGAAGCTCACCAAGGCTTAGTTGAGGACCACCAAGTTGGAGCAGGTGGAGCCGATGACAACCATGGTGAAGCCAAAGACCCCCAAGGCAGATCTGGTGGAACTGAAACACAGAGCACAGAGAGGTTAGGATTGGCCTTGAAGCAGACTGAAATCTGGATCAGACTCATGGGCTGGAGCGGGCTCTGGAGCAACCTCGTGCTAGGGCGGGCTCTGGATCAGACTCATGTGCTAGAGCGGGCTCTGGAGCAGATTCATGGGCTGGAGCGGCTCTGGAGCAGACTCATGGGCTGGAGCGGCTCTGGAGGAGACTCATGGGCTGGAGCGGGCTCTGGAGCAAACTTGTGCTAGGGCGGGCTCTGGATCAGACTCGAGCTAGAGCGGGCTCTGGAGCAGATTCATGGGCTGGAGCGGCTCTGGAGCAGACTCATGGGCTGGAGCGGCTCTGGAGCAGATTCATGAGCTGGAGCGGGCTCTGGAGCAAACTTGTGCTAGGGCGGGCTCTGGATCAGACTCGAGCTAGAGCGGGCTCTGGAGCAGACTCATGGGCTGGGGTGGGCTCTGGAACAGACTCATGGGCTTGAGCGGGCTCTGGAGCAGACTCATGGGCTGGAGCGGACTCTGGAGCAGACTCATGGGCTGGAGCGGGCTCTGGAGCAGACTCATGGGCTGGAGCGGGCTCTGGAGCAGATTCATGGGCTGGAGTGGGTTCTGGAGCAGACTCATGGGCTGGAGTGGGCTCTGGAGCAGATTCATGGGCTGGAGTGGGCTATATATATATATATACACAGTCGTGCTCAGAATTAATCATACCCCTGGTAAATATGATCAAAAATTCTTCTTCGAAGTTCTTCGTACGTTGCTTATTACATCCGAGATCAAATGACACATCCAAGATGATATCATCGTGCGAATCATGATCTGGCTAACTCGGTTCTTCGAACACACTTGCCGGATATGATTAGTATCGCTGGATTGAGTTATCTGAGATAATTGCGCGTTCATGCGCTGGTTAAAAGGGGATATGTATCGATAGAAGAAACATTGATCAGCAACGCTGCTATTGGTTGCTCAGCGTGGCCAAAGAGCGCGCTCAGTTTTTCTCCACAGCAGAGCAAGAACTAATAGTCGAAGTTTATTCTGAATTTTAAAGTTTAATCAAAACGCCAGGGAACACCTCAAAGTCTGCAAAAGCCAGGAGAGAGGGCTGGCAAAACGTAGCAGACAATTTAAATCTGTTAGAAGTGGCCATGTTAGATGCTTTTATCACTTATTAGCCTATATTTTTGTATTTGAATAATTGCATAATTACTTTGTGCATTGTAATGTCAGTCACCATACTAGAACATGGGAACAAATAAAAGTGAAGTACAAAAATATTCTACATAATGGTAATTTTTTGTTATATTATAGTCTCTTTTATAAAAGGCACTGTTAAATAAATGGTTGTCTGATTATAAAAGCAAGTAAGTGGACATTTTCTAACTTTCCAAAGGAAAGAAAGTATAAGACTTTGTAATGTCCATTTGTTTCTATTGCACTGGACAGTGAATAAACCCTCTCAGATAACTGTCATATGGAGGAACTAGCCTGCAAGTGCATGAATAACTTTACTTAATTTATACGTGTATGCTTATGGCTGCAATATTTTTTGCAGGATTCCACATCTACAGAAAGGCCTACAGAAGAGTCTGCACAGACAGAAGAGACATAGGCCTACAGGTGGGCAGTGTATAGCCAACTTTTCCTTTTTATTTGTTGCATGAGGCATGTGTCTAATATCACTTGACCACATATTTGTGACCACATACCAGCATATTTGTCTTTTATTAAACATTTAATGAAAAGTTTTTTTTTTTTTTTTGGCAATGTTGTGTAATATGGCACATGCAACAATGTCACAGGCCCTGTCAGGTGTGCAACCCCTCAGACTTTTCAGACACTGAAATCTTCCCTTTAGTTAGCCAAAGTTCATTTCATTGTGTGCCCTTGTCCTGGAGCTGCATTGTAACTGGTTTGGGTCAGGGAATGGGGTCATAAAACACCTGTCTGCAGGCAGGAACATGTCATAATCACCTATGAAAAAATGTTGGGACTGTTAGGATCAGCATAAGTGTATGTAATACAGTGAGTTTGATATTTAATTGTGGAACTTTCCTTACCACTTTCAAATAATGTGCATAAATCTGAATCTCTGAAAATTCTTAAGTCATGCACAGATCCTGACCATTTTGCTTTCACATTTGTGATATGGAAGATTTTAGTCAACTGCCTTTTTTTTATTTGATATAATAGGCTATTACTAATCTGGAATATTAAGAATCACAATTGTAACTGGGCTGCACATTTACATTGTGAACCCCCTTTCTGTTCACATAATCCCCTTCATTGAGGCCTTGATGGCAGTCTATGGTAGCCTATAGTCTATGGTACCAATCACGTTAGTGAAGCCTGAGTGACATATCTGTAATCGGCATGGTCATGATTGTATGATCTTCATAAAAAATTATGATAGCCTAAAAAAAAAAAAACTGCTTTACAACATTGGGTCTTAAGTGGCTTGGAAATGCCACAAAAAAAAAAAAAACTAAACCTGTTTTTTAAACATAAAAGCGACAAAAAACGACAATCTCACGAATCACGAGAATATATATCTCAGAAAGAAAGTGCACTATCGCGCTGCGCTGGACTTCCCGTATCAGCTCCGCTTATGAAGCCGGGATCTAATCCTGTTAACATGAAATAAGCCTGCTCCCGAGCAGGTTTAAGTCTGCGCACATGTTGCTATGACAGGATGAGCGTTGAAGAACCAAACAATCCAAGATCATGCCAAATCGCCAACAATCAAATCCAGCTAAGTGAGTTAGCGACGTACGAAGAACGGACCCCAGATTCCCAGATCCATGTTGGCACTTCTGCTCTTCAGTTTACTCCACTCATCAGGTCAGGGAACTGGGACGGTCATGGCAGAAGCTTCATTTTGTGCTCCCTTACACATTTTTGTGTTGATTTTGATGTTTGTTTTGGATCGTTGTCCTGATGGAAGATCCAACCACGGCCCATTATAAGATTTCTAGCAGAAGGCGTCAGGTTTTGATTTTTTATCTGTTGATATTTGATAGAATCCACAATGCCATGTATCTGAATAAGAAGTCCAGGACCTCTAGCAGAAAAATATGCCCACAACATTAAAGATCCAATGGTATATTAAATTGTACACATGGGGTACTTTTTATCCTTGTGTGCACCAAACCCATCTAGCGTGTTTGCTATACTGTATATATATATATGTATATATGATGGACAGAGGCCACTGGGCAAATTTGGCCAGGATGCCAGGGTTACACCCCTACTCATTTCGAAAGACATCCTGGGATTTTCTGTGTAAAGCACATGATCTGAGACCACTCACCAGTGTTTCCTGGTTCACAGGCACACTCGTACCATTTATCTTGTCAATGCACCTTCCATAATCGCAGGGATTGCTCTGACAGTCATCTAGGTTAACCTCGCAGTTAGTGTTGGATAATTTCCCTTGTCTCATGTAAAAGTCTGAATGCTGTAATGCCAAGCAGAAAATGGGTCACAAGGATAAGAGAATGGAAAAGTATCCAAAAATCTGTAAATGCAGGTGTTGGGACGCACTGGAAGAAAAAGATGTTATATAAGATGTTTTTGAGATTTTCCACCAATAGAAGAAGGTCTAGGGGAGATGTTTTTAATGCTGGCAAGGCCACAAGGAGTGACAAAGAAGAGGAGATAGATATGAGGGTGCTGTAGTGGATTTTTTCCTAAAACCCGACTATCTAGCGTCTACAAATCGACACTTAATAAATAAATCTGTTGCGTCTACTGATCGACACAGAGCGTCTACAAATCGACACTTAATAACCTTTATACTCTAGCTCTTTGCGTCTTCCGTTGACAACTGGCCGAGTCTCTTACCCTAACTTACTTGCTTCCCTAAACTGACCTGCTGCGCAGCAGAAATTAACAGACAGACTTCAGCAAATGTCCTCTAAATGCCTTTATTAACAGAGAGTCTTCGAGCAGTTCTCAGAGAAACTCTCCCAAGAAGAATCAAGGCCGGAGGATCTCAGACAAATTCCATTGAGACTCCCACCGTAAAACACAGATACAACAGTTTTTATAGAATCGAGGTATGGCATAAATGTCAGGCTGCATTACATAATTTCCTCACTATTTGATTGGTTCTTCAGATGCAAACCCCTCTGTTACTAGGTAAAGCAAACTTTGTTTTAATGATGACTTCATTTGTTAATCACAAGATTCTAACAGACTGTCTAGTTTAATTTCCAAAACTATGTTATTTTTACATACATACGCACACAGTCAAAGGCAAAAGTTTTCCATTGGTTTCGTCACAGTACATCCTGTTCAAATATTAGATGTTAAATATAAGGTTAGATGTTAGAAACATGGTTAGTTTAATATACAGTTTAAAATGTATACGACAGTGCCCACTGGGCACCTAGAGATAAGAAAAAAGTATAAGACATGAGGACTGGGAATGGTAACTTTAGATGTCCAGATCTCACTTTGTTGCTTGTCAATAAAGTTAATTCTTCTGACCTGGAACTTCGACTCTGAGAGCTTTTTTGAGACCTGAACCAAAAAGGACTTTGAATTTGCCACAACATAATTGCCTCGCAGTTAGCACCTGTAAGTAAATGACCAAAAGAGCTTTTGACAGGTAGGAATTTACTATTTTTTGGTAGTTAACTTACAGTAAAAGTGGCACCTGCGGTTCCTTTCGGGCAGATGCATAAGTAGGCATTCTCATGGTCCTGGCAGGTGCCTCCATTTTGGCACGGCTGACTGAGACACTCATTAATGTTGATCTCACACAGACGACCCGTGAAACCTGCACGGCAGGAACAGGTGAAGGATGCCAGGCCGTCTTTACAGGTGCCATAGTGACATATAGGTTGGATAGTAGGGCTGGGTAAAAAAAATTATTTCTTAATTTTAATCGATTCTCATTTTTACAAACCGATATCGATTCTTAAATCCCAAGAATCGATTAGGCTAGTCATCCTGTTTTCAGTTGATGAATGCATGGAACATTGTAGCATGCATCCCATCCAATAAATCGCAATAATCTTTGTGCTTTGTTACTATTGATATGAAACAAAGTCTCAGATTTCAAATTACGTCCATTTTCTTATGAAAATCAAAAACATAAATACCATTTTGGCGCTGTGGTGTGAGATCGCTCTGGCGCAGCTCAGCTCAAGAGAAGCAGCAGCGCAGAGCGCACATGATCTTCTCTTCTGCCTTAATAATACCAGTTACAGCGTGAAATAAACACGAATGAGCATCTGAAAGTGTGTTAAAAGATAGAGTACAACTTATCGAAATCCGTATCTTGTCACATGGAATCGCTCAATCAGTGTTTCAACCATGGAAAGACGTCAGTAAAACAGCTTGTAAAAAATGTCATGTAAAGTCACATTTACCTCAGAAAAACCATATCCAGTGACCATAAACTCGTTAGTCAGCTAGAAAAATTAACTCTAGAGAGAAGCATTTTGCTAAATACAGTGGTGGTCAGAATTAATGGCACCCCTGGTAAATAAGATAAAAAATGGCTGTAAAAAATAAATCTGCATTGTTTCAAAAATCTTTCATTCAAAAAATGCACAAAAATCTAACCTTTCATTGAAGTAAAAGAATTGAAAGTGGGGGGTAAATCACATTATAAAATAAATGCTTTTCTCCAAAACACGCTGGCCATAATTATTGGCACCCTGTTATTAAATACTTTTTGCAACCTCCTTTTGCCAAGATAACAGATCTGAGTTTTCTTCTACAATGCCAGATGAGTATGAGAATAACTGACAAGAGATCAGAGATCATTCCTCCATACAGAATCTCTCCAGATCCTTCATATTCACAAGTTCATGTTGGTGCTTCTTCTGTTCAGTTCAGCCCACTCCTCTTCTATAGGATTCAGTTTAGGGGACTGGGATGGTCATGGCAGAAGCTTCATTTTGTGCTCAGTTACCCATTTTTGTGTTGATTTTGATGTTTGTTTTGGACCGTTGTCCTGATGGAAGATCCAACCACGGCCCATTATAAGATTTCTAGCAGAGGCTGTCAGGTTTAGATTGTTTTATCTGTTGGTATTTGCTAGAATCCATAATACCATGTATCTGAACAAGATGTCCAGGACCTCCAGCAAAAAAATAGGCCCACAACATATAAGATCCAGCAGTTTATTTAACCGTAGGCATGGGGTACTTTTTATCCCTGTTTGCACCAAACACATCTGGTGGGTTTTCTGCCAAAAAGTCCTTATTTTGTTTCATCTGACCATAGAATCCGGTCCCTTTTGAAGTTCCAGTCATGTCTGACAACTGAATATGCTGGAGTTTATTTCTGGAGGAGCGAGGAGGATTTTTCTTGAAAACCTCCCAAACAACATGTGGGGTATAGGGTTGTTTGATTTTTTTTTTTTTTTTGGCTCTCCGACCCCCAAGACTCAAGTAATCTCTGCAATTCTCCATCTGTGATCCGTGGAGAGTCTTTGGCCACTCAAACTTTCCTCCTCAGCGTGCATTAAGACACTATAGACACACGTCCTCTTCCTGGCAGATTCGTAACATCTTTAGTTGATTGGAACTATTTAATTATTGCCCTGATGGTCAAAATGGGGTTTTTCAATTCTTTAGCTATTTTCTTACAGCCACTTTATATTTTGTGATGCTCAACAATCTTTTGATGCAGCACATCAGAACTATTTTCTTTGGTTTTACTCATTGTGATGGATGATTAAAGAAATTTGGCCTTTGTGTATTCATCTTATTTAAACTCCCGTGAAACAAGAATTCATTGCTAGACAATTTCATGTTCCTAGTCACCCTGCTGTGCTAAATAAAGGTAAATATGAATAGATCAGAGATATTTTACTCGTAAAAAAATTTAGGGGTGCCAATAATTGTGGCCAACGTGTTTTGGAGAAAAACATTTATTTCATAATGTGATTTCCTCCCCACTTTCAATTCTTTTACTTCAATGAAAGGTTAGATTTTTGCTAATTTTATGAATGAAAGATCAAAAGGATAAACAATGCAGATTTATTTTTTTTACAGCCATTTTTTATCATATTTACCAGGGGTGCCTTTAATTCTGTCCACCACTGTATATGCACCCTATTACATATTCATTATAATTTTTTATGTTCTTCAATATTTAATGCATGTTTGAATAAATCTGGCAAGTTTTTATGACAGCCACCATTTAAATGTTTATATTTCATATAACTTTATTATTATAAAAATAAATAAAAGTGCAATTTAAGTGTTTGTTTACAACTCCATTTTTACCTTCAATATTATAGTAGGCTAATGAAGCCTAGTAGACAACAACTGACTCCCATAATTTACAGCATTAGTTAAGAGATTTGTTTTCCTTGAGGAAATTTGCCATGTATTTTACCTGATATCCAAAATAATCAATATTGAATCGAATCGGAATCGAAATCGAATCTAATTGCAAGCTTGTGAATCGAAATCGAATCGAATTGTGAAATTTGTGTCAATACCCAGCCCTATTGGATAGACCTTCATCTACATCTGTCTCACAGTGCTGCCCTGTGTAACCTAAAAAGAAAACAGATTCAATTATTATATTTTTTATGACAGCATTTTCTCACATTCTGGCCTTAAAATTTACATGTTATTCCACACCTTCAGAAAAAAGATACAAAAGCTGTCACTGGGACGGTACCTTTTTAAAAGGTACATCTGTATACCTTATACTGTATAAACATAAAAGGTGCATATTAGTACATTTTAGAACACAGTGATAGCTTTTGTATATTTTGTTCTGAGTGCATTACTTTTAGAGCAATTTATAGCCAAATAAATATTTGGTTGCACTTTATTTTACAGTATGTGTACTTAGAGTGTACTTACCTAAGAAAATACTGGGTAATATAAGGTAACTACAGGGGTTAAGGTTAGGTTTAGGAGTAGGTCGAGGGTTAGTAACTAGTTATTACCCAGTTATTGTAATTACTGTAATAAGTATGTACATGGGGAACAGGACTGTAAAATAAAGTACTACCAAATATTTTAGCGCTACAAACAATACTGATAACAGAAATACAACAAGGGATGCACCGATAAGAAAATGTTGGCCGATACCGATAATTCTTTATATTTGAAAGCCAATAACCGATATATTGACCAATAAATCTAAATCCAAATTTGTATATAATTTTCGAGAGCCTGATTACAAAAACAAAAGTCTAACCATTAAAAGCCATGTCATAAGCACACAATTATATAGTACCTCTCATTATAATTTTATGTAGCCTATATGACAAACTTGCGCTGCACAGTTGTACTCCAATTATATTTCAAGCAATTCAAAACCATCATATATTTTTTCAGGCTTTAAAAAACTGAAACAAGCAGACAGTGTCTTCATACCTTCAGTGCACTGGCAGGTGTACATGTTGGGCCCATGAATACACTTAGCCCCATTTTTACAGGGGGTGCTAGCACACTCATCGATGTCGAACTGGCATTGGCTACCCGAGAATCCTGAGAGGGAGGCAAGAGGAAAGAGTAGAGGGTTATTACAATCATTCCTTCGGTTTGCACTCACTTCATTCCTCCACACTCGCCTATACAACTAAGCCAGTGTTCATTAATACACGGCAGCAAGCTTTACCCCTCTCTCTCTTTCTCTCATGTTTTCAAGCTGCTTTTCAACAAACAATCACAGTGAGTTTACTGTCTATAACTGTCTATTCAGTGGAACGCCAAGCCATGCTGATTGCCTCCTTTGTCCCGTAGAAGTTTTCCATCACAGTGTGCATTCTCCCATCCAGCCTTTGCCCCCCTCTCTGAATCTGTCTCACCAAAAGAGCCCCACGCAACCCCTGACCTAATGCTATTCAGCAACCCTGCCGCTCAGGAACCCCCAACATTTGTGCTTTCTCCCTCAGTTATTTTAATCCCTCACTAAAGACGTCTGCTGTTCAAATATACAGTCTGAACACATTAAGGGCTACAAATCCATCAGTGCAGAGACTTATGACACAGTTGGAGACTAAAGTTCTTCAACAATCATTTTTGTTGTTGTTGTTTTTTTTAAGAAAGTTGTTGCTATGGAGTTCTTAAGGTAAATCTAATGGATTTCCCTGGGTTGTTTATTGTATGCCTGGTTAAAATCGTAAGTCTGATCACATTTAATTAATTACACATCTTGTTTAATAGTGATAATCCTGATAACAAATTCTTAACTTGCTCATGCCATTCCCAGAGACCCCCTGGTATCTGTAATCAAGTTCTGTCTCATGAATCTTCAGAAAAACTGGAATTTCTTCTGAGCTGCTAAAATGCCACATTACAAAAAGCGTCCATTGTAGTTGCTATGGATTCAGTGTGTAAACTACTGAAAAGAATCCCTGCGCCACATGCTGAAAAGCTCTGATATATCTACTGTGAAAAACATTCAAAACATGTTAATATGTAGTCATTAAATAATTAATTGAAAGAACATTAAAATATTTAGAATTTCTAAATGAATGAAATTAGAATTAAACAAATTTCTCAGTTTAATAAAGTTTTTTTTAAAACATTTTTATTAATATAAAAGTATAAAATATTTATATTAAAATCTTTATATAACAAATAAGTGTTCTTATTTTGTGAATATATTCAATTTTATATTCACAATTTTATAACTGACTAATTTCAGAACAATTCAAATTTAATACACTGACAGACAATTTATGCCATAAGCAGATTTTTGCAACGCACAAATGAAATGCAGTACTGTGCAAAAGTCTTAGGCACTTTAGTATTTTCACCAAAAAAAAAAAAAAAAAAGGGTTTTAAGCAAGTTATTTATATCTTTTGCTGTAGTGTATCAGTAGGAAATATCAGTTTACATTTCCAAACATTCCTTTTGCCATTAATTGTAATTAATAACAGTAATTACTTGTATAAAAAACAGAGAGACTTTTGTGTGCCAACAGTCTGACAACAGCCGGACTGATCTGATCTCACCATCATCGAGTCTGTCTGGGATTACATGAAGAAACAGAAAAAACTGAGACAGGCTAAGAAGAACTGTGGCAACGTCTCCAAGATGCTTGAAGAAACCTACCTGCAAAGCAACAGTACTGTGAAAAGCTTTAGGCACTTGTATAAAAATTCTGTAAAGTGAGGATGCTCAGTGAGGGATTAGTGTTCTCCTCTCTGTTCTGTCCTGGGAGGTGATTGACCCCTGTATGCTCACCTGTGGGGCATTCGCATTGGTAGTTGTTGATCTTGTCAATGCACTTCCCATTGTTGAGGCAGGGCATGCTGGAGCACTCATCAATATTGATCTGGCAGAAGACTCCCTCGTACCCTGCCAATTAGCATAGGGGAATTAGCTCCAGATTTAGCAAGAGAATTAAGCCTGCCTTAGCGATGCTATTAGTGTTTCTTTTGTCTAAACACAATATATCAGCTTTATGTAGACAGGCATCAGTATAATTAGAAAAAAAACTATTTATTGGATCACAGGTTGGTCATGTGAGGTAATGACATCACCAGTATGAGGTAATATATAGTGAGCATTTAGATATAGACTGTGTCCAAAACCAAATGCAGCAGATTTTTTGGATTACCTGGCATACAGATGCAATGGAAGCCTCCAATTTGATCCAAACAGGTAGCATCATTCTGGCATGGGCTGGACATGCACTCGTTTATGTCCAGGTCACAACGAGCACCCACATATCCCTGCAGACATTTACACTGGAAGGAACCTATTGTGTTTATACACTTTCCAGCATGTTCACAAGGGTTTGCACCTAAAAAAGAGACACAAAACAAATCCATCCATTTAAAACCATCATTCGATCACTAATACATTCAGGTTGGCAGGGTGTTTTAAGTGGTTGCTAGGGTGTTCTGGGTGGTTGCTGTGTTGTTCAAGTGTTTTTTTTAAAGAAGCCATTACTCACCCAGTGAGCATTCGTCAAGGTCTCGGTCACAGGCTGGGCCAACATAACCCGGAGGACAGGTACAGATGGCCTTGCCGGTGACTGGGTTGGTGTCACAGTTTGAGCCTTTCCGACATGGGTTACTAATGCAAGCATCATCCAGGTGACACAGCAGACCTAAGACATCGATACACACAATAAAAATTATCTTGTACAGAAATGTATGACAATAAAAATAAGTGAATGTGTCACGGGGTGACTAGGGCCGGAACCTTTTTGCACGGGAGTTGTTGCTATGGAGGAACACTTCCGGTGCAACACCGGGCCGGTTCCGGTGACTCACGAACGGGGCGGAAATGCAGCGGGAGCTGATCGGGCGAAATCACCGGCACGTGCGAGGGGAAAAATCCCAAACGGCGATTAGGGCGCGAGAAGCATAAAAGACGCTGACATTGGAGAGAGAAGAGCAGCGAGGGAAGGAGGAAGAAACAGCGGGAGACGCAGTAAAGACGCAAGAGAAGGATGGAGGACTGAGGAAGCAGGATTCTTTCAGCTAAGTGGCTAACTTTCTTTGTCATGTGTGATACATCTTATCGAGCACTCGGTGCTCGACTGTTTATGACTGCAGCACATCATGTGCGCGGCCTCAGATTAGCCTTCCCTGTGTTATGGTTGTAGTGAAAGTGTCCGGCCATTAAAAGAGCACGAGTCGCCACAGTCCTATCTCCGTGTGTATATCATTCAGTAACCTAATGTAGAGACCCACGGTCCGAACCTGGTCAGAGAATAAGATCACAACATGGTGTCAGAAGACGGAGTTACGGAGTAAACAAAGGGCTGTGTGCAAAAAAAAAAAAAAAAAAAAAGAGCGGAAAAGGATTAGCATTCTGCTAACACCGAACAGCTAACAGCGCAAGGATGGAGCAGTTTAAGCCGCCGTCGCAGCTGATACTCACCGGCAATATCGCTGAGAACTGGCGCAGATGGGAACAACGCTTTCGCCTGTACATGACTGCTTCAGGTGCGTCTGAGAAAGAGGAGGAGGTTAAAGTAGCCATCCTGCTTCATACTATAGGCGAAGAAGCATTAGAAGTGTATAACACGCTCCATATTGTTCCATCTGATGACGACAATGAATCGATGGAAGATGTTCTCACGGCATTCAAAGAGTACTAGCCCACAGAAGAATGTTGTGTTTGAAAGACATCTGTTCTGGTCCCATGCGATGTCATCAGGAACTGCAGTGGACAGATTTATTACAGAACTGCGTCAGAAAAGTAAAGACTGTGAGTTTGGCCGAAGTGAAGATGATATGCTGAGGGATAAATTAGTGTTCAGCATTAATGATCCTCGTCTGAAAGAAAGACTGCTCCGTGAAAACGGTTTAACCCTTCAAAGAGCCATTGACATATGCAGATCAACAGAACTCGCCAAGACACAAATACAGGCAATGCAGATGACCCCTATCACGTGTGATACTCAAGTCGACGCTGTGGAGAAATCTAGGGGACACAAGCGAACAAGCAGCAGGTTCAACAATGCAAAAAAACAAACAACAATAAGCTGCCTGAAATGTGGGAGACAGCATGAGCCTCGTCAGTGCCCAGCTTATGGAGTGGTGTGTCACAAGTGTGGAAAAAATAATCACTTCTCCAAGGTATGTCGCACAGTGGGTATGAAACGTGACAACTTTAAGAGTAAGGCAGTAAACAACATAGAGAGTGAAGTGGACTCCTTGTATATCGGCATGATAAATAGTAATGATCAAAAGACAGTAAGCCACACAAATGACAGCAAATGGGTCGAAACAGCCAGCATTAGAGGCGTAGCAATAAAATTCAAACTGGATACAGGCGCAGATGCCAGTGTGCTGCCCATGTCCATTTTCAAGCAACTGCCAGGTCCCATTCAACTACAACCCACAAAGACTGTGTTAATCGCTTTTGGTGGAGCCCGCCTGCCCTCATGTGGTGTTGCTTCCCTGCAGTGTAAAACCTCCAGACACAGTGCCACTGTAAAGTTCCATGTAACAACACAGGCAGACAAAGCGATTCTGGGAGGTGAAGCGTGTGCAAGGTTGGAGCTGGTGAAGAGGGTTGAAGAACTCATAACAAAGCCCCCACAGCCTCCATCCACCAAAGAGGAGCTGATTAAAAGATATGCAGTGGTCTTCACAGGACTGGGTGAGTTTCCTGGAGTACATCACATACATGTTGACTCATCTGTTCCTCCTGTGATCCATGGGTGTAGAAACATACCTCTTTCGATCATGGATACACTGAAACACACGCTGCATGATCTGGAGAAGAGGGAGGTGATAAAGCCTGTCAAAGAGCCGACTGAATGGGTGAACAGTCTCGTTGCCACTAAGAAAAAGAATGGTTCACTAAGGGTGTGTTTGGATCCTTGTAACCTGAATGAAGCTGTCAGACGCCAGCATTTCTCCATCCCTACACCTGAAGATGTGCGCAGCAAACTTGCAGGTAAAACCATCTTCACCATCCTGGACAAAAAGGATGGATACTGGCAAATTAAGCTGGACGAGCCATCTTCAAAACTGTGCACCTTTAATACACCGTGGGGCCGATACCGCTTCCTCAGGCTTCCCTTCGGGATAAAGTCAGCCAGCGAGGTGTTCCAGCAGAAGAACTGTGAGACCTTTGGTGACATTCCAGGTGTGCATATTGTCGCTGATGACATGATAATAGCTGCAGCCTCAGAACATGAACACGACAAAATCCTTCATGAAGTGATGGAGAGAGCAATGGCAGCAAATGTGAGGTTTAATAAAGACAAAATACAGTACAAGGTTGACACTGTGAAATATATGGGACACATAATCACCTCAGCAGGACAGAGGGCTGATGATGCCAAGATCAAGGCAATCATTGACATGCCGCCCCCTGAGGATAAACAAAGCCTCCAACGCCTGTTGGGCATGACCAAGTTCTTGGCGCAGTATGTCCCAAATGAGGCCTCACTGACAGCACCGCTCAGACAGCTGCTTAAGAAGGACACATTGTGGCAGTGGTGTCCACACCACACTGCAGCTTTGGAGGCCCTGAAAGCTGCTCTGACACAGGCACCGGTGTTGAGGTATTACGACCACAGGAAACCACTTACACTACAGGCAGACTCATCAAAGGACGGACTTGGAGCATGTCTGCTACAGGAAGGACAACCTCTCTGCTATGCCTCACGATCGCTCACGGATACTGAAAAGAGGTATGCACAAATAGAGAAGGAGCTGCTGGCCATAGTCTTTGCAGCCAAGAGATTCCACCAGTACGTCTTTGGCAGAGCAGTGACCGTGCAGTCAGATCACAAGCCTCTGGAGGCCATAGTAAGAAAACCGCTGAACAAAGCACCAGCACGACTACAAGGTATGTTGCTGCAACTGCAAAAATATGATCTGAACATAACCTACACTCCAGGCAAGAACATGTATATTGCAGACACTCTGTCACGAGCTACGATGAGCAGAGACGGTGACAGCGTGGACGAAAATCCCTGTGATGAGAAAGTTGTGTACGCCATGGAGGCCACAGACTCACTGAGTGAGGAGACGCTCAACCAGTTGAAAACAGCCACCACTGCAGACAGTGTATTGCAAGATGTGTGTGAGAAACATCTGAACGGCTGGCCTGCGAGGAGGCGCGGCCTGGATAAACGTCTTCACAGCTACTGGCCAATGCGACACAACATCAGCATCCAGAACGACATCATTATGGTAGGAGACAAAATTGTCATACCACAAGGCTTCAGGAGAGAGATCTTGGAGAAACTTCATCTGGCTCACCAGGGTGTCCAGCGCACAAAAGCTAAAGCAAGGAAAGTCCTCTATTGGCCAGGCATGTCGCGTGACATAGAGTTGACAGTGGAGAAATGTAGGCAGTGCCAACAATTTCAGCCACAACAGCAGAAGGAGCCTCTCATCAACCATGAAGTCCCTGAGCTCCCGTGGATGAAAGTTGGAGCCGACATCTTCCAAATGAACGGTCAGTCTTACTTGTTATTAGTGGACTATTTGACCAAATACCCAGAAGTGCTGAATTTACCTGATTCAACAGCTCTCACAGTAATCCAGAAAATGAAGTCTGTGTTTGCTAGGCATGGAATTCCCAGAGAGCTGGTGAGTGATCAAGTTCCTTTTGCCAGCTACGAGATGAAGTCATTCGCAGCCTCTTGGGACTTTAAGATCACACACTCAAGCCCCGGATATCCACAGTCCAATGGACTCGCGGAAAGGACCATAAAGACAGTAAAACATGCTCTCAAGAAAGCGATGCATACCGGCACAGACCCACATCTGGTACTGTTGTCACTAAGGAACACACCAGTGACAGGGCTGAACATGACACCTGCACAGCTGTTGATGGGAAGGGCTCTGCGCGGCACACTTCCATGTTCCAGCGCTTCGCTAAAGCCATCCACTCCACCGGATATACTAAAACGGATTCAGGATTTGCAGACACGCCAGCGCCTATATCACGATCGTGATGCCAGGCCGTTGCCTGCCTTAGATCCGGGTACCACCGTACACATGCAGACACGACGTGGTTGGGAACCAGCCGTAGTGACAGGCCAGAGACTGGAGCCACGCTCGTATAACGTGCTGACTCCAGCAGGAATGACTTTAAGGAGGAATAGGAGACATTTGAGGAAGATACATCCAAGTCTGTTTAGAGACACTGACTCTGATGAAGATACAGATGTAACCCACTCTGAGACACATGAGTCTACTGCCCTGCTACCCCAAGATCCACCACCACAGGTCTTGTCTCCTTTGGGTGTGAACAGTTCACCAGAGTATATCACAAGAAGAGGCAGAGTAGTGAGACGTCCTGTCAGGTTCAGAGACTAGTTCGTGGTCTGTGACTGATTGCTTAGTCTGTAAAAAAAAAAAAAAGGGAATACAGACATGTGTTGGCAATCTATTGTATTATTGTGGTTAGAGTTAAAGTTAAACCTAAGAAACTTGTTTATCTGATGCGTTTTCATAAAGATTGTAAAGTGATTTGTTAATACTAAGTAAGTGCTAGTCTTCAAGGATATATATATTATTTAGTATTGGACACAGTAGTTTCATGTTATTGAAGTTGGTGTGATTAAGTGCATGTTACACATCACGTTCTCGGAAAAGGGGGATGTGATACATCTTATCGAGCACTCGGTGCTCGACTGTTTATGACTGCAGCACATCATGTGTGCGGCCTCAGATTAGCCTTCCCTGTGTTATGGTTGTAGTGAAAGTGTCCGGCCATTAAAAGAGCACGAGTCGCCACAGTCCTGTCTCCGTGTGTATATCATTCAGTAACCTAATGTAGAGACCCACGGTCCGAACCTGGTCAGAGAATAAGATCACAACATCATGAATATTATATGAGGAATGCTTATATCTCCATATTGCCTAAGGATTCTTGTACTCTGTCTGTCCCCCGGGAGGTGGTTATCCGGCCTTATTGAACCCCGAGGTGGGGGTGTTTTGCTGGGAAGATAAGTGATGTGGAGAGGATGGTGCAATAGATTCCTGTGCTATGCCAGCGCATGAAGATTCCAATTATCAAGGTGTCCATCTGAGCCCGAACACTGCCTTATCCATTGCAAGGTTTGGAATGATTTGCAGTGCTGAGTTGATTTTTTTTTTTTTTTTTTTTTTACGTGTGGAGTTGAGAGTTTTGTAGTGTATACACGAGTGTGGGACCCCCGCAGATCGTTCGGGCGACCGAGTGGATAAACACCCTTGATGTAACTGCGCCGGCTCATGGAATCCAGTTTTGTGAGTAAGAAATACAAAGTTAATGTTGACATCCTCGTCTGTCTTCCGTCTGTGCTGAAGCACATCAGAGCTGCTGAATTGAGTCCATCTCCTGCTGTAATCCAGTCTTGTGAGTACAAAATACAGAGTCAATGTTGACATCCTCGTCTGTCCTCCGTCTGTGCTGAAGCACATTAGAGCTGCTGAACCGAGGCTATCTCCTGCTGTCATCCAGTCCTGTGAGTATGAAATACAGAGTCAATGTTGACATCCTCGTCTGTCCTCCGTATGTGCTGAAGCACATCAGAGCTGCTGAATTGAGTCCATCTCCTGCTGTAATCCAGTCCTGTGAGTACGAAATACAAAGTTAATGTTGACATCCTCGTCTGTGCTGAAGCACATCAGAGCTGCTGAATTGAGTCCATCTCCTGCTGTCATCTAGTCCTGTGGGTACTCAATACAGAGTTAATGTTGACATCCGCGTCTGTCCTTCGCTTGTACTGAAGCACATCAGAGCCGCTGAACTGAGCTCATCTCCTGTTGTAATCCCCTGCTGTAATTCAGTCTTGTGGATAAGAAATACAGAGCCAATGTGTGTTGGAGAGACAAGGAAGAGACATTCCTTTAATAAATAAAAGTTTAAATTGTATCTCCTGTTGTCTGACCTCTTCAGTCCCGCGGGGTAGCTCCTCAGGGTGGTGTGGTAGTTGTGACAAATGTCTCCTATTTAAACAGCATGGCAGGTTTTAACCCTTTCGCACGTATGATCACACCAGCATGGCAGGTTTTAAAGACCTCATGAAATCAAAACAAATGTTGGTTACACTTTATTTTAAAGGTCCTATGACATGCTGCTTTTTGGATGCTTTTATATAGGCCTTAGTGGTCCCCTAATACTGTATCTAAAGTCTTTTTCCCGAAATTCAGCCTTGGTGCAGAATTACAGCCACTACGAGCCTGTCCCACAATGAGCTTTCCTTAGGACATGCCATTTCTGTCTGTAGCTAATGAGGAGGAGAGAGGCGGGGTGAGGCGGGGCAAGGTGGAGGGTGGGGGTGTGGCCTTGACCAGCTTGCGGCCACAGTACCATGCGCTAATGTTTACAGTGGATGTATCGCAATGGCTCGTAGACACGCAGTCGTTCAAGCTTTCCAGTTTGACACGGAATCTGATCCGGATGGAGAAGCACCTGAAGAAGTTGCAACTCAGCAGCTACAGCAGGACGTCTCCGAATGGTTAGTTATAGCTGTTATGCTGTTACAGTTATTATCATGTAGCTAACACTAAGCCTACGTTGTTGGCTTTTCATGTTGCTCTGATTTGCTATTGTTCTAAAGCTGTATCAGTAATCTTTGTAGTTTAGAGAAGACTCTACTCTGGCTCATTTTTTAATGACAAAGTTCTCCATGTCCACGTATATTGAAGTCTTAATTGGTTCTTCAGAGGCTCGGATGAAGCAACTAAAAAAATACTTTTGTGTTCATTTGTACATCCAAACACTGAGCAACTGCCATGCTTCGCTCGTTTGCAAGCCACGATGTCTCTCAAGGAAAAACCAATATCGCACTCGCACGGTCGTAGCTCATTTTCTCATGGGTGGGCCAAATTCTCTGGGCGGGCAAAGCAGAGAAAGGGGAGGTAACCTTTCCCCGTATGACCACATATAGGGAAGATTCCAGATTGGCCCATCTGAGCTTTCATTTTCTCAAAGGCGGAGCATGATACCCAGGGCTTGTTTTACTCCTATCGCCATTTCTAGCCACTGGGGGACCATAGGCAGGCTAGGGGAACTCATATTAATGTTAAAAAACCTCATAAAGTGAAATTTTCATGCCATGGGACCTTTAAGGTGTCTGTGTTACAGTGTAATTATACATTTAAGTACTGAGTACATGTACTGACTATAGGGTTAGGTTCGGGGCTTGACATTAACTTTTGTGCTCACCAGCCACTGTGGCTAGTGGTTTTCCAAAGTTATCAGCTACTCAGCATTTTCACTGGCCACAATTTTGACATCAATACCATTGGGAAAAACTGTCATATAGATATTTTTTTATATTATCTCATAATTTGGCCGCAGGCATATTAGGCTGCTGTCACTTTAAACCCTGACGCACAGATCCATTATACTGTTACATATTATGCATTTTCTTTCTCAACTGTTTACGTGCACTTAAAACATAACTGACTGTGTTTACATGAATACTCGCCAAAACCAGCATTTTTTGACATTATTTTGTGTGTTTTTGACTGTTTAAGTGCAATAAGCAGTGAAAAAGAACTCAATTTAGTACTGAGAGGCACAAAAGCACAAAAGCTGAAGGAATGAGTAAAATTATGCAAAATATGCGCAATCCTATGCCGGGGCAATTCATTTGGTGTGTTTGTGGTGTGGGGCAGGTTTGTGTGTCAACTCGCTGTCAGAGAGATGAGAAAGCGCAGCTTGTATCATGTATCAATTCTGTGGAAAATTAGTATTGGAAGCGTTTCAGATATTTCGGTATCGATATCGAAAAATCTATATTTTTGACAACACTAAATTGCACTTAGTTTATTATTTCAGATGATTTTTAAAAGACTACAATTGAAAAATGCATATATTATATATATAATTCACCCTGCCAAATTGGCTAGTAGGAGTGACTGCGTTACATGCCACTACTGAAATCCACACGCATAATACCAAACCCTGATTAGGATTAAGGTGTGGTTTAGGTTAGTTGCATGCAATTATGCACAATTTATAGTAATTACTATAGCAACTACATAAAAGATGTGTAACAAGAACACTGTAAAATAAAGTGTTACACACAATGTCATGACACTCAATCCATGGCAATTAGCTTTACATCATCTATGAGCCAGTGTACATACAATACGGACTAAATTCATTTGAACAGATTAAAAAAGCAAATTGATATGTCCCATCTTAACTTCTTTTTCAATAGAAAATAAGTAAAATAAGTGGTCCATTAAACTAAAAATAGGGTCTTTAAATTATCTTCAGTGGTTTTGCTCAAAGCTCTCATAAAGCTAATGCTCCAATAAAAGAAATGAGTGCCTCAAACCAACATTCAGTTGGATGTGAAAAAACTATGCACACCTGTGTGCCCGTGAGGACATTCACAGGAGAAGGAGGCCACCCGATCATGACATGTGGCTCCTGCATTGCAGGCAGCATTTGCGCAGTCATCGATATTCTCGCTGCAGTCATCCCCTGTCCAGCCGTTCACACACACACAGTTGTATCCCCCCTGCGTGTTCAAGCATGTACCACCGTTCTGGCAGGAATTGGGCATCAAATCGCACTCGTTGACATCTTCGGTACAGAAATGACCTGAGGAATTAATATATAAATACTTAAAGCTGTTAATTTCACTGCAAAATACAGTATGTACCTTTCTAAACACAGATACAACGCCAATAAAAAAAGAGATTTTACTCAATGAAACCTTGTTAGCCTTACTGATTCAAAAATGTATGTCTAGCTGTAATTGAAGTGTAGGGTTTGAGTAGGCATTTGGTACCTGTCCACTCTGGCTTGCATTGGCAAGTGTAGGTGTTCACTCCATCCACACAGGTCCCTCCGTTAAGGCAGCGATGGTCTGGACAGTCATCAATGTTCTCCTCGCAGTTCTGACCACTAAAGCCTGAAAAGAAAGAAGCAATTTCATCAAAAATGTTCTTAAAAATCTAGTTTCAAAAGCCAGAAGCAACAAGATTGTTTACATGCCCATATCAGGCACTGGCCATATTTTTGAGCAGCAAATCAGCATATTAGAAAGATTTCAGAAGGATCATGTGACACTGAAGACTGGAGTAATGATGCTGAAAATTCAGCTTTGCATCACAGGAATGAATTACATTTTTAAAATACATCGTAATAGAAAACAGTGGTAACACTTTATTTTGCAGTGTCCTTGTTACATGTACTTACAGTAGTAATAACTGTAAATTATGAATAATTACATTCAACTAACCCTAAACAAAACCCTATAACTCTATAGTAAGTACATGTTAATAATATTACTCAATACCAGGCTTGTGCACAATTCAGAATTTAATTGAGAATGACTCCTTAATTCCAATTCAATTCTTGAATTTGAATTGATGTCAAAAACAGGATCTAGAATTACAATTCGAATTTGAATTAAAGGAAGCAGAATTGCAATTCAATAAAAATTCAAAGAAATTCATATACATATTTTAAGTGAAGTGTTTAACAATGAAGCTTTACAGTATATGTCAGATATGATTGCATTATAAATGATATTCGTTTGAACTACTTAGTTCTTACTATTCGTATAACTACTATTCGTTCTACTACTTAGATTACATTAAAATGATATGTTTTCCCCCAGCAATGAATGTTAAAAGCTCTAGTCACAGAACAAATAATTAAGTTTGATTTATTGTAATTGTCATTTTGTGGAACATGATGGAACATGACTCCATTTCCCAGAATGCTTTACTTTAGCCAAGTATTTAAAATGGTTGCTAAACAATTTGAGGTGGAAATTTGTTTGAAAGCACAATTTGATGGGCAACACTGGACTTTTTAAGTTTCAGAAGTCCCTTACAACTTCACTCTGCACCTGTTGAGAGAATCTTTAGTGTTGCAGGAAAGATATTCAGACCAGAACGGTGCAGACTCAATGAAAAACATTTGAGGAGCTATTGAGAATTAGATGCAACAGTGTTGCTCAGTAATTTTTTGCATTGGAATAAATGATAACTGCATTTACAACAACTTTGTGTTTGTGTGATTACTTTGAAATGAAAATTACATTGGAACAAAACTAATTAAACAACATTGAGGGGGTAATTTATTTCAAGAATTTGATCAATATCTATTTTAGAACAAAATGTATGCAGGGTTGAGGAGTAAATAGTTACATGAAATGAAATTTCTGTTATTAAATTACAAAATTAATGTAATTGTATTTAGTTGTATTACTGAGGTAAAATGTTTAGTTCAATTAGTTACTAATCAACTTAAAACGAAATTGCTTTGCATTGATAAAGTTATCCAAATAAAGTAATCCAAACCACATTTATAATGGGTAACTAATAACAGTAAGCAATAACATTTCCAAAGTAACCTTCCTAACACTGAATGCATGCGAGACTCAACACATTCTTTCTGTTGTGTGACTGTGTGGAATTTCTTTGAATTGCCATGAATTTAATTCCACTTCCTGTCATTCCAATTCAAATTCAATTCAACGTCCTGTGGGGCGGAGTAAATTCAATTCAAATTCAAATTCATGAATTGAATGGAGGCCAATTCTGAAATTCTGAATTTTGCACAAGCCTGCTCAATACCTACAGTATACAATTACATTGTAACAAGGACACCTTAAAATAAAGTGTAACCAAAACAGAAAAATTATTTTACAATATTATTGTTTTTACAATATTACTGTTTATTGATCAATTAAATCGGCTCCCTGAGATGAGGGAACGAGTATTGCATAAGGCTAGCTTACGCTATGTAAAAACTCCTTTTCTCGAGAAAATTTAAGACAATTTTTTAAAACACAGTGCAGCTACACAGCATACACAGATGAGCGACTAGCGCGGCCATTGGCTGTGCTGCGACAATTGCATGAACCAATGGCAAGGCGGCTCATACGTGCAAACCAATCAGGCCGCTTCGCACCTTAGCGCGTCAGAGCCCACCAGAATGGGCTTGGCTTATGGCTATACAAGCACCCATTCTTTGCCAAGGAACTCAGATTTTATCTCCTTCAGCAAACACTCCACTTCGCTGAACTCTGGATAGAAGCTTTCGCCGCCGTCGACAAGCTTTCAGCGGAACAAGCCTTCTGCTATTCAGCCCTGAGGACGCCGGCTTCCTGGGTTCACCGGACGCCGCCTTCAGCCCGCTGTTCTGCTGTGCCATCCGGCATGCCATATTCTTTAATGCTAGTGTGCTCGCTGTTGCGTCACAGCGGTTAGGGTTAGGGATTAGGGGCCGCAATTTTTTTAAACGCAGTGCAGCTACACAGCATACACAGATGAGCGACTAGCGCGGTCATTGGCTTTACGAACGTATGGCGAGGCGGCTCAGACGTGCGAACCAATCAGAATGGTTGACCAGAACGGGCATGGCTTATGGTTATATAAGCACCCATTCTTTGCCAAGAAGCTCAGGTTTAATCGACTGAAGCGATCCCCTGATCAAAGCACAGTGGCACGGTGGGTTACGCAATACTCATTCCCTCATCTCAGGGAACCGAGGTTACGTAAGTAACCGAGACCTTCCCTTTCGAGAGGTCTCTCGTATTGCGTAAGGCTAGCTTACGCTATGGGAACCCCCTTCAAAACTCCGTGCGTGCTTAACTTCGCTCTGTTCAGTAGCCTAAGGCAAGATGTCAGAGGCTTATAGAAAAGTAAAGTATGAACCCAATAAAAGCCAGTCCGTGACGGGCTTCGTATAGGGAAAAACAAGGAATGGGCCTAATGAGGGCCAAACCATTTAGAATGTATAAATATAAGAACCATAGTTAGAATTTAGCCAGGACCGGATTAGGGTTGCAAAATTCTGGGAATTTTCAAAGATGGAAACTTTCCATGGGAATTAATGGGAATTTAAGGGAATTAACAGGAATTTATGGGAATAAACGGGAATAAACTGGGAATTTTCGAAGTTGAGGGTTGGCTCTTCATAGGGAACTTAAATATAGTTGAGGAAAGTATATTTTAGCATAATCTTGACTAAAACAAACAGATGCCATTCAAATACACTTGAATATCCATGCCATTCCTCAATCACATGCACATAGTACACTGCTTACTGCATGGCTATTGAGACCACACCCCCTACTGGCACTGTGCATGCCTCCATCACATGTACAGAAGCCCAAAGCACAAGACTATTGAAGGCACACATTTGAGCCTGTGGACTAAACAAAGTGAAGAACGTTTTGATGATATTATGGGGAAATATATTTATTAAATGTTTAAATTGCAAATATCACATACAAGTGAATTCATCTAGTAGATAGCAAGCTGATAAGTTAGATGCTAAATAAGCTAGCATAACTTTATTTACCACATAAGGCAGATGCTAGCTACCTCATGTGGCTGTTTTTCTAAATAATTAAAACTTGTTCTGTTCTACTCACAAATAAATCTGTTGAAATATCTGTTGAAAACATTTTGCATGGATGTTTTCTTATGACTTCTGTTTATATTTATGCTTGGATATAATACAATGATCGATTACATTACAATTGATTCCCAGTTAGTTCCCCTAAATTCCCATTAATTCCCATAATTCCCATGGAAAATTTCTAATATGGAATATTTCCAAAATTCCCCAGCTTAACTTCCCATGGAAATTTACCGAAATTTTTTCGCCCCTTTGCAACCCTAGACCGGATATGTATCAGGCCCTAAAGCTCAGGAGGTTTGTGCTTACACATCTTGTATTGAAAGAACCCTCGCTTGCAAAGCAGGAACTTCCAAGTTATAATACCTCCAGGTTATAATACCTCATATCTCAAATGTGGATGACGAGGCCCAGCCGGCCGCCGCACAGATATCTTCAATAGGTATTCCACTTGACCAAACCTAAGATGAGGCCATACCTCTCGTGGAATGAGCTCTAACGCCTAAGGGGCAATGAAGGCCCTTAGACTCATAAGCCAGCGTGATAGCATCAACTATCCAGCGCGATAATCTTTGCTTTGAAACGGCGAGCCCCTTGGTGCGGCCGCCAAAGCATACAAAAAGCTGTTCCGACTGTCTGAATGAGGCAGAACGCTCCAGATAAACTCTGAGAGCCCTGACGGGACAGAGTAAATTCGCGTCTCTGTCATCCTCTGGTGAAGGAAGAGCTGCTAGTGAAATAACCTGTTCTCTGAACAGAGTCGAGAGCACTTTAGGAACATAGCCATGCCTTGGCTTAAGGACGACTCTGGAGTCGTTAGGCCCAAACTCAAGGCAGGATGCGCTTACTGATAGCGCATGTAAATCGCCCACTCTCTCGACTGAAGTGAGCACCAGTAAGAGAGCGGTTTTGAGCAAGAGATGCTTCAGGTCCGCAGACTGAAGCGGCTCAAATGGGGCCCCCTTCATTGCTTCCAGGACCGTGGAGAGGTCCCAGATAGGCACAGAGGGGGTTCGCGGATGGTTTAGCCACCTTGCCCCTTTAAGGAAGCGCATGATGACGTCGTTTCTTCATAGTGATTGTCCGGCCACAGGAGCGTGAGATGCTGTTATGGCCGCCACATATACTTTGAGCATGGAGAGGGTGCGACCCGCGTCCAAGAGCTCTTGCAAAAAGGCGAGTACACTTAGTACTTCGCACAAGTAGGGGTCCAGGCTCCGTGCTGTGCACCAGGCAGAGAACACCACCCATTTCTGAGCGTAGAGGAGCCTAGTCGAAGGCACTCTTGCTTCAGTGATGGTTTTTAGCACCCTATCCGGGAGATACCCGGGTACCCGTTGAGGAGCCATGCATGAAGGGCCCACAAGTTGGGACGGGGTTACCAGATTTTCCCATTCGCCTGCGTGAGGAGATCTCTCCTCAGTGGTATTGGCCATCAGGCTGTTTCTAGCAGTTGTGCCAACTCGGAGAACCATAACTGGGTCTTCCAAAGAGGGGCTATTAGTAGCACTGCACACTTGCTTTCCCTGATCCGTTCGATGACCTGTGGTAGCATTGTGACCGGATGAAGTGCATATAGCGGATGGCTCGGCCAGTTGTGGGCTAGCGTGTCCTTGCTTTTTGAGAAAAATGTTCGGTAATGAGCATTGTCTTCTGAGGCGAAGAGGTCGATCTCTGCCTCACCGAAGATGCTCCATATCAGCTGAACCGTCTGCAGGTGAACAGACCATTCACCTGGGGGAACATTGTCTCTGGATAGCATATCCGCACCCTGGTTCAGAATGCCTGGCACATGAGCTGCCCTCAGAGAGCGCAGGTTGTGCTGAGCCCATAGAATGAGACTCCTGTCCATGGCGTGCAGGTTGTTTGACCTGAGACCGCCCTGGCGATTTATGTAGGACACCACTGTCATGTTGTCCGTCCAGACCAGGACGTGGTGGCCTTTTAGATATGGGAGAAAAGCTTTCAGTGATAGAGCAACCGCTCTCATCTCTAGACAGTTTATATGTAGGCACTACGGCCAGAGACGGGCTTGCCCTCGTAAAGGGCCCCCCCAACCTAGGTTGGAGGCGTCTGTCGAGATCACTTTTCTCCTCGAAACCACACCCATACTCACGCCTGACTGATACTAGTTTGCTGCTTTCCAGGGAGCCAGGGCTTTGATACAGCCGTGGTTCGCTCTGATTTGTAAGTGGCCAAATCACCACGCGTGAGCCGGTACTCTGGGTTTTAGCCAGCGCTGGAGATGGCATATGTGCAGTAGTCCAAGCTGAAGTACTGATGATGCTGAGGCCATGAGACCCAACTTCTCTGAAGGATGCCGCTAGGCGTTGAATGGTGAGCGTGCACTCTGATGTAAGGCGCGCTTTCATTTGTAAAGTCTATCACTGTACCCAGGAAAGAAATACCCTGGCTGGGAGACAGTGTGCTCTTGGAAGCACTGATCCTTAGACCCAGGCATTGTAAATGGCTGAGGAGCCAGGATCTGTGAGTTATCAACTGTTCCTCCGATTGGGCTATAATCAGCCAATCGTTGAGGTAGTTTAACACTCGCACTCCCAGCTGTCTCAGGGGGGAGAGTGCTGCATCCATGCACTTCGTAAATGTACGAGGTGCCAGTGATAGTCCGAACGGTAGTACTGTGTACTGGTAAGCCTGCCCCTCGAAGGCAAATCTCAGGAATGGCCTGTGATGGGGCGATATTTGAATGTAAAAAATAAGCATCTTTCAGATCCACTGAGAAAAACCAATCCCCTGGGCGAATTTGCGCAAAGATTTATCTGGTTGTCAGCATCCTGAACGGGCATATCATAAGCGCTTTGTTCAGGTGTCTGATGTCTAGGATGGGCCTGAGGCCACTGTAAAAGTCCAACTCGCTTTGTGAAAGAGGGACTGGTTCGACAGCTCCCTTTTCTAACAGTTTCGACACTTCGGTGCGAAGGATGTGCGCCACATCTCTTCTCACTGTTGTTTCGACCACGGCTCGAACGCGCGGGGGTCTGCGAGCAAACTGTAGCGAGTAGCCTCGTTTTATTATGTTCGACACCCATACTGATATACCGCATAGCTAGGGGTTGAATGAAAACTGGGGACGGGCTGCTCTGTGACAGCCGTCTTGTAATGATATGTGAACAGCACGTATGTGCAGGGGCACGTGCATTACAGCGGGCACACCTTTCATCACATCTCCAGTGCGAGCTGGATGGAGAACTGAAACTGTGGGAACAGTTTTCAAGTCTAGGGGTGCGTACTTCATAGTGGGCACACAACCTACATTTATTACTTCTCCCACACGAACTGGGGGGAGAATTGGTACTGTGGGGGCAGTGCTTATGTGTAGGGGTGCATACTGCATAGTGATCACACGCACCACATTCATTACCCTTCCAGCGTGAGCTGGAGGAGAGTTTGATACTGTGGGAACAGCGCTTGTGTGCAGGGGTGCGTATTGTATAGTGGACACATGACCTGCATTTATTGCATCCCCAGCGTGAGCTGGAGGACAGGTTAATACTGTGGGAACAGTGCTTGTGTGTAGGGCTGCATACTTTATCGTGGGCATGTGACCTACATATGACAGACAGAAAAAAGCTCTTTTCGTGCTTTATTTGTGTCGCCGTAAAAACTGCGTTTGTTTGCAGGTGTGCGTGTTTTATAACAGACCCATTTACTGCAACGACGCTTTTTGGAGAGTGGCCCGGCCTCGGCGGGATTCAAACTCTCTCTCTTTCTTCCTAAGGCTAGGAAGGCTTACGAGGCTCGGGGTCCAACACAATCTTGGGTCGGGGTCCCCGCCTCTCAGGGAACTGCTGGCGCTTTGCAGAGCGAGAGCAGTGACGGACTTCGGCCGCTGGGCGGGGCTGGGAGACCGGAGGCGCTGATTTTACCTGCTGAGGAGGTGGTGCCTTCTTCTGGCGGCTCGAAGCAGAGCTGGAGCATTTTGGGAGAAAGTGATGCATAGCTTGTGACGCTTTCTGAACCTCAGTGTAGCGCTCCACGAACCCTTTGACTGCTGGGCTGAAAAGGCCGGTGGTGGAGATAGGTGAGTCCAGAAAAGCTGCCCTATCTGCGTCCTTCATATCAGCCAAACTCCTTGAGGGGAGGAATCGCCACATAGCCTTTCTCCAGAGCACCGTCTACGGTAGAGAGTGTCGAGGAGAAGGAAGGCTTTAAGCAAGCTGAGTGTGGCGCCTTCCACGATTTCGTCAGCTCGTCATGCACTTCTGGGAAGAAGGGGGCGGGTCTCTGCTGAAGGGCCTGCCGGCGCCCCTGCAGGAACCACTCATCAAGCCTGCTACGTGTGGGCTCATCGGGCAAAGACCACTCGAGCACAAGGTTTTCAAAGGCCTTGGTGAGCACACGGAGAAGCTCTGCATCGATGCTCGTTCTCGCGCTGGCTTGTGTTGATGGAGAGGGGCCTGAAACGAAGCCCGTCGACTCGTCGCATTCAGATGCAGCGATGGAAAGGCTGTCATCCTTTTCGCCCTCCTCGTCTGATGCCCCGAAAGAGACGAGACCTGCCACTCGCAGAGAGGGGCGCTGGTTGGCTATTATGTGTAAACAGGACCGGTGAGGGAGTTTCTCTGGGAGAGAGCGAGGCACGTGGGGACTGGGTCGATCCATCCGCTCTGGCATCCTTTGAGAACGGCGCTTCTTTTTGCGTGGCTCGAGCAAAGGGAGAGAGAAAACAGCCAGTCGAGCCCGCAGGGTGGGGAGATCCATCATGTTGCACTCAGGGCAGCCGCCCTTGGCGAGTGAAGCTTCCACATGGTCGCGGCCTAGACAGGAAGCGCAGAGAATGTGACGGTCCCCGCCGAAGAGAGGGCCTCGGCATGAGACGCAGGTGGTGCGAGGCATTTGAAGCAACGCCCTGGAAATTTAGCTCTCTTAGAAAGTGTGACGTGACTGCGAGCACACTAGCATTAAAGAATATGGCGCACCGGATGGCACAGCAGAACAGCAGGCTGAAGGTGGTGTCCAGTGAACCCAGGAAGCCGGCATCCTCAGGGCTGAATAGCAGAAGGCTTGTACCGCTGAAAGCTTGTCGACAGCGGTGAAGGCTTCTATCCAGAAATCAGCGAAGTGGAGTGTTCGCTGAAGGAGATAAAATCTGAGTTCCTTGGTAAAGAATGGGTGCTTATATAGCCATAAGCCAAGCCCATTCTGGCAGGCTCTGACGCGCTAGGGTGCGAAGCGGCCTGATTGGTTCGCACGTCTGAGCCGCCTCGCCATTGATTCGGGCAGTTGCCGCAGCACAGACAATGACCGCGCTAGTCGCTCATCTGTGTATGCTGTGCAGCTGCACTGCGTTTTAAAAAATTGGCTTCAATATTCTCGAGAAAAGGAGTTTTCCCATAGCGTAAGCTAGCCTTACGCAATTCGAGAGACCTCTTGAAAGGGAACCCATAAGTTCAAATATACTAAACATGGATAAATATTTGAGCAACTGTTTGCTGACAGAATTCATGTCGCCTTGCAAAGAACTAAATATTTATATCAGACTGCACAGCACAGATCCTTTAACACAAACATGAAAATTTGTATAAACAGAGGGATAAAATGTTGTGAAACTCCCTATTACATTCGAAAACAGTCGTTACTGTTGTTGCGGTCAACGGTCTTCCTTTTCTGAGACAGCTGGCAGTACCAGGGCTCTGTTAGAGGCACCAACGACAATGAATTCCCATACACAAAATAAATATATTTGAAATATATTTTCAAAATATATTTTTGGAATATATGCAAATATTTGAAATTGGCCCAATAAATATATTTTAGTTAAATATATATGTTCATATATGTTTTAACTTTTGCAAATTGTTTCATTTGAAATATATAAAACAACAATAAATCTAATAATTGCACTTAGTGTTAGGTACGTGCCACCTAATATGGCCTAATAGTCCTAGGAAAGCAACTATCTGTCATTTTACATTGCAGTCATTTAAATGTAAGTACAGTATTTATTATAGCTGTGTGTCATAATACAGTAGTGAAATATGGTAGCCTACTGTTGTGTAGAGGAATTACTATGATCAAAATACATTTTCGAGCCTTCTTTAGCAAGCTAAACATTTTATGACCATATATTTTGTCATATATTTTACATGTTATAAATGTAAATATACAGAATTTCACACTTAACATCATATATTTTTGTTATATTTCAGAATATATTTCAAAATGATAAATATAAGTGAACAACAATGTATTTGGAATATATGCCACATATATTTTTGACACTTTAAAATATATTGCAATATATATATATTTTTTTTTCTGTATGGGTTAACCGACTCTAACAACAATTTCCTACGATTTAACTCCAAAAAGTTCAGTTAGGATATATTTAATAACTGATCACATTATATAAAATTAATTCCTTTTTCAAAACCCAAGAATACATGGAATAAAAAAAGTGAGAAATTACTTTAGTGATGTTTCCTCACAGCTGAGGTTTAGGTTATGTTTGTCTGACATGATAAGAGTTCCATTCAGGTCCAAAGTAGTGACAGGAGACAAGCACACACAAACACACACACACACACACACACACACACACACACACACAGAGCTGCAGTGGAAGTGCAGATACTATGACTAGACTGGGTTTAAATGAGGCTGAGAGAAGGGCATGCTGGAAAACATAGCCTATCCCATGTTCCAAAGTTGTGGGAAACACTGATACTGCGTTGTAATTGCAAACTCACTGAGCTCATCTAAAATCTCTACCTTCAGTGTTGACCCGGACAGAAGGCCGATATCATTTGTCTTGCCACTGGAACTGATGTCGTCAACAGGACACTTTTGAGTCAAAATAAGCAGAGTGGATTTCCTCTGAGTGATCAAAGTTAAAAGGCTGCCTTGATTCGTCATTTAATGAACTCATTTGTTATGTAACTAATGTCAGTTAAAGCCTTCATTGTAATTAAAAAGATTCAAGATTCAAGCCATATACCCCATAATCATAAGGGATGTTTAAGACATCGTGGCTTTTAATTGTTAGCATGGCAAACAACTGTTAAGCCAGGAAAGGGTATATGCTAGAACAAGTCTGCTAAATACATAATCACAATGTCACAAGGGAGAAGAGAGGACCCAAGAGCGATAGCAGGTAAATAGTCTTTTAATGTAACAAAGGAAATGAGCCGCAAATGGGCTTTCAAACTGAAAAGTACTCCTTGATAAATGGCAACATAAACAGCAGTAGACCCTGGGCTGGGTAAGAAAGTCCGCGAGAGTTCACAGAGCGAAACCGGCAGCAGCAGCAGATAGACGAGACACCGGACCGATCACAGCCTTCAACAGCAGGGTAGCTGGGCAAAGCACAGGTTAGCATACATATAGCCAGAAAAGGTCGACGAGACAAGACCGCATCAGGCAGGACAAGACCAGGAGAGAGTTTGGTTGAGAGTACTGATGCATACGTAACCGTAGTTAATAATCTGGCAGAGGAGAAAGGAGAAAAGGGAACTAGAAGTAGTAACGCTAATCAGAGAGAAAGAGGGGACAGGTGTGGAAGAGATGAGTGTAATAGAAACAGGATAATGAGAAACAGCTGAGTATGAATGAAGGCGTGTGGGTATGTGTGTGTCAAGTCAAGTCAAGTCAAGTCAAGTATATTTGTATAGCGCTTTTCACAATACAGATTGTATCAAAGCAGCTTCACAGTATTAAATTAAAATAACGTGTGTAATGGAGATGTGTGTGTGGGAGTGTAACAGAGGGTGTGTGTGTGTGTGTGTGTGTGTGTAATGGAGATGTGTGTGTGGGAGTGTAACAGAGGGTGTGTGTGTGTGTGTGTGTGTGTGTGTGTGTGTGTGTGTGTGTGTGTGTGTGTGTGTGTGTGTGTGTGTGTGTGTGTGTGTGTGTGTGTGTGTGTGTGTGTATGTGAGTGTGTGACCAGAAGAGGGAGGAAGAGATAGAGAAGGATACCAGTTCATGACACACATAAGTATTAGACCCAGGCAATATATCAAATATTTACAATATATTCATGGTGATTCAGCTGGCCAAATAAAATAAGGCAACACTGTGAATATTGCAATTATTTTAAAGCTTTTTATTTTGACCAATAAGTTTCCATGTCATGTGGCTTTGTGTTGTCACTACTTTCTGTCACGAAGCCAAACTGCATTGGTAACTGTATTTTTTATTTACGTATTTTTATATCCATTTAATTTTATTATTTATTTTTAAATTATGCTTTTGTGTTTTGATATACTATTCAGTTGATTCATTTATTTAGTTTGTAGGGATGCACCGATTCTTTATATTTGAAAGCCGATAACCGATATATTGGCCGAGAAATCTAAATCCAAATTTGTATATGATTTTTCCTGATTCCAAAAACAAAAGTCTCACAATTAAAAGCCATGTCCTAAGCACAAAATTATATATTATGTCTATAATTTCATGTAGTCAATATGACAGACTTGCGCTGCACTTGTTGCACATATTTCAAGCAATTCAAAACCATTGCGGCGAACAGTGCGCATCTGAAGTGTCTCAGCCAAAGGAAATAATCTTTATTTATCGGCTGTAATATATCGACCAAATTTTCTTATCAGGCCAATAACGATGACAATAACAATATTTTACTGCTATATTGTATGTAATTGGTAGAGATTTTGTTGATTTTGGGTAATAATATTTAGGAATTTCAATTTGAACTAGATTTACTGTACTTTATACCTTTCATTAAATGATTCCAGAGAAAGTACATAAACATTGAGAAAAAGAATATCATCAAAAGATAGAAAGATGGACTCTTATTTTGTTAGTCAGAAAGGAACCTTAACTAGTTCCTTTGCTTTGCCAGTTTGGGTGAAGCATATGTAGCATGATTAGTTTCAGATTTAGCCAGATAATTCAGACTGCCTTAGTGATGCTATTAGTGTTTCTTTTGTCTATATGAAACACAGTATATATCAGCTTTATGTAGACAGGCATCAGTATAATTAGAGCTACAGCCAAAAAAAAAGCTATTAATTGGATCACAGGTTGGTCATGTGAGGTAATGACATCACCAGTATGAGGTAATATATAGTGAGCATTTGGATATAGACTGTGTCCAAAACCAAATGCAGCAGATTTTTTGGATTACCTGGCATACAGATGCAATGGAAGCCTCCAATTTGATCCAAACAGGTAGCATCATTCTGGCATGGGCTGGACATGCACTCGTTTATGTCCAGTTCACATCGAGCACCCACATATCCCTGCAGACATTTACACTGGAAGGAACCTTTTGTGTTTATACACTTTCCAGCATGTTTACAAGGGTTTGCACCTAAAAAAGAGACACAAAACGCCTTTAAAAATCCATCATTCGATCACTAATACATTCAGGTTGGCAGGGTGTTTTAAGTGGTTGCTAGGGTGTTCTGGGTGGTTTCTGTGTTGTTCAAGTGTTCATTTTATTCAGGTGTTTTTTTTAAAGAAGCCATTACTCACCCAGTGAGCATTCGTCAAGGTCTCGGTCACAGGCTGGGCCAACATAACCCGGAGGACAGGTACAGATGGCCTTGCCGTTGATTGGGTTGGTGTCACAGTTTGAGCCTTTCTGACATGGGTTACTAATGCAAGCATCATCCAGGTGACACAGCAGACCTAAGACATTGATACACACAATAAAAATTAGCTTGTACAGAAATTTATGACAATAAAAATGAGTAAATGTCTCCTATTTAAACAGCATGGCAGGTTTTAAAGACCTCATGAAATCGAAACAAATGTTGGTTACACTTTATTTTAAGGTGTCCGTGTTACAGTGTAATTATACATTTAAGTACTGAGTAATAATAATTTAACTACATGTACTGACTATAGGGTTAGGTTCGGGGCTTGACATTAACTTTTTTGCTCCCCAGCCACTGTGGCTAGTGGTTTTCCAAAGATATCAGCTATATCAACATTTTCACTGGCCACAATTTTGGCATCAATACCATTGGGTAAATCTGTCATTTAGATATTTTTTTATATTATCTCATAATTTGGCAGCAAGCATATTAGGCTGCTGTCACTTTAAGACCTGACGCACAGATCCATTATACTGTTACACATGCATTTTCTTTCTCAACTCTTTACATGCACTTAAAACATAACTGACTGTGTTTACATGAATACTCGCCAAAACCAGCATTTTTTTTTACATTATTTTGTGTGTTTTTGACTGTTTAAGTGCAATAAGCAGTGAAAAAGAACTCAATTTAGTACTGAGAGGCACAAAAGCACAAAAGCTGAAGGAATGAGTAAAATTATGCACAATATGCGCAATCATATGCCCGGGCAATTCATTCCAAGCAGATGAGACGAGTGAGAGAGGGGAGGCAGGTTTGTGTGTCAACTCACTGTCAGAGAGATGAGAAAGCACAGCTTGTATCATGTATCAATTCTGCGGAAAATTTGTATTGGAAGCGTTTCAGATATTTCGGTATCGATATTTATTGAAAAATCTATATTATTGACAACACTAAATTGCACTTAGTTTATTATTTCAGATGATTTTTAAAAGACTACAACTGAAACATGCATATATTATATGTATAATTCAACCTGCCAAATTGGCTAGTAGGAGTGACTGCGTTACATGACACTGCTGAACTCCACACGCATGATACCAAACCCTGATTAGGTGTGGTTTAGGTTAGTTGCATGCAATTATGCACAATTTATAGTATTTACTATAGCAACTACATGTAAGATGTGTAACAAGAACACTGTAAAATAAAGTGTTACACACAGGGCTTGACATTAACACCCGCCAACCCGCCAAATGCGGGTGGATTTTGCTCGTGGCGGGTAACGCAGTCACTCCAACTAGCCACTTTGGCGGGTTGAATAATTGTAGTCTTTTCAAAAGGCATCTGAAATAAGTGTGACACTACGACACTACAAATCCCATAGGGCTGTCAACGAATATTCTAAATTAGAATATATATTCGAATAGTTTTAAAAAACAGAATTTCGAAGGTGAAAATTAATATTCGAATGTGGAAAAACGCCCGCGGTAGCAGAGGCGCGGCTGTCTGCTTTGCGAGTGGGCGCGCTGCCTGAGGGATCATTTTATTTAACGTTAAACAGAAACATTTCTGAAGTGTAGGCTACTGTACTGACTGAATAGATATTGCATGAATAAGGTAGATACAGCAGTTTCATGCACTGCAGGCTTCCACTGGTTTGATTATTTACCGTTTCATGTCAAGGAAAAGTTCCATGTTTACCACAGCACAGCTCGCTCGGAGCGTTCAATGTCGGTTCTACTGTAAAACTTCAATTAATGTTAATAATATTTGTTTCAATCACTGAATGAAGCCTGCTATATAAGAGTCGCGACCTTAAATTGCTTGCACAAAACGTACTCGGTTACTAACGTAACCTCTGTTCTCTCTAGAGAGGGAACGAGTATTGCGTAAGCTAGCTTACGCTGCGGGAAAGTCTCCTTTCACGAGATACTGAAGCCAAAAATTATCCTAATTTTTTAAAACTTGTCAACGCAGTGCGGCAGCCTGCAGACCTAGGGCAAGCGAGTCGCGTGCCCATTGGCTGCTCTGCGGCAACTGCAGCAGCCTATGGCTGAGCCTTGCGCGTGACGTCACGTCCAATGAGCGCGCTTGGCGCGCTTAGTGCGTCACAGCCCGTCATTAGGGGTGTGGCTTAGCGTATATAAGCAAGGAACAGAGGCTGCTTCGCTGGTTTCTGTCGCATGAAGCGAAAATGAGCTCGTGGCGAGAGCACGGCGGGTTACGCAATACTCGTTCCCTCTCTAGAGAGAACAGAGGTTACGTTAGTAACCGAGTACGTTCTCTTACGAGAGGTTCTCTCGTATTGCGTAAGCTAGCTTACGCTGCGGGAACACCTTTGTCAACGCCGTGCGCGCGCCCAGCATCCTGAATGAATTCCCATGGGGAGCCCAGGGGACGCGAAGCGGAGCTGGGCGGCCAAGATACCACAGTACATAAGCACATAATATGGGGCAGGGAGCGGCACAGCCGGTCCAACTAACACTTCCATATAGTGTAGCTCAACCAGTAGAGCTAAATCAGCAGCGTAGCCCGCGCACAGACAGTGGGCTGGCTTACGCGAGACTTAGACTGATAGCACTTTGGCCTGCAAAGCGGGGACTTCCAGGTTGTAAAACCTAACAAATGTGGAGGGGGAGGCCCAGCCTGCCGCTGCACAAATGTCATGAATGGGAATCCCACTGGACCACGCCCACGATGAGGACATGCCTCTGGTGGAGTGTGCCCGAATGCCCAAGGGGCACTGCAGGTTTTTAGATGCGTAAGCAGCTGCGATAGCATCGACTATCCATCTGGACAGGGTGTGTTTCGAGGCGGCGAGACCCTTGTTGCGCCCACCAAACGAAACAAAAAGCTGCTCTGAACGCCTGAAGGCGGCGGAGCGCGAAATATAGCTTCTCAGCGCCCTAACTGGGCAGAGGAGGTGACTATCTGCCTCGCAGCCAGTATTCGGCAGGGCTGAAAGGGAAATGACCTGCGCTCTGAAGGGAGTGCCCAAAATTTTTGGGACGTACCCATGCCTCGGTCTGAGAATAACTTTAGAGTCATTGGGTCCGAACTCGAGGCACGCAGCGTTAGTGGATAACGCGTGAAGGTCTCCCACACGTTTTACTGAAGACAGTGCTATCAGAAAAACGGTTTTGAGCGTGAGGTATTTCATATCCACAGTTTCTAAGGGTTCAAAGGGATGTGCTTTCAGTGCGTCTAAGACCAGTGAAAGATCCCACATAGGAACCGAAGGGGGTCGCGGGGGGTTCATCCTCCTCGCTCCTCTAAGGAAGCGGATGACAAACTCGTTCCTTCCTAATGCGCGGCCCGGCTCTGAAACAGAGAGCGTAGAAATGGCCGCGACATAAACTTTGAGCGTGGAGGGGGACCTGCCCGCGTCCAGTAGCTCTTGAAGGAAGCACAATACTTGCGAGACCCCACATGTCTGTGGATTGAGCCCTTTGGTAGTGCACCATTTGTTAAACACAGACCATTTAGACGTGTAGAGCCGCCTCGTGGAGGGGGCTCTAGATTGTATGATCGTGTTCATCACCCCTTCTGGTAGATCAGCATGTAATTGTTGAGGCTCCATGCATGCAGAGACCAGTGCTCTGGGTGGGGATGCCAAATCGAGCCGCGGGCTTGAGAGAGAAGGTCTCTCCGCACCGGAATCGGCCAAGGGGCTGAGTCTGCCAATTGTATGAGTTCCGGGAACCAAGCTTGGTTCTCCCAGAACGGGGCTATGAGGAGCACTGTGTGGCGCGCTTTCCTGACTCTCTCGATGACCTGAGGCAGCAGAGAGACTGGTGGAAACGCATATAGCGGGCCGCTGGGCCAAGACTGGGCCAGCGCGTCCTCGCTCTTCGAAAAGAACGCTGGGCAGTGTGCGTTGTCTTTTGACGCAAAGAGGTCGACTTTCGCTCTGCCAAAGCGGCGCCACAGCGACAGGACTGTTTGGGGGTGTAGAGACCACTCCCCAGGGGGAACGTTGTCCCTGGACAGTCTGTCGGGACCCTCGTTCAGATGGCCAGGCACATGCGATGCTCTCAGAGAGCGCAGAGAGTGCTGAGCCCATACGAGGAGGCGTTCCGTCAGGGCGCAGAGTTGCTTTGATCTGACACCGCCCTGGCGGTTCACATAGGCCACTACTGAAGTGTTGTCCGTGCGGACTAGAACATGGTGACCATGGAGGAAAGGGAGGAAGTGCATGAGCGCTTTCTCGACCGCGAGCATCTCTAGACAGTTTATGTGTAGGAGATTCTCCTGGTCTGACCAGTGGCCAAAGACCGGTCTGCCTTCGAAGAGCGCTCCCCAACCTAGGTTGGACGCGTCTGTTGAGACAACTTTCCGGTGTGAAACCACTCCCATATTCACTCCCGTGTGATACCATTCGGCTGCTAGCCAGGGCTGCAGGGCTGAGACACAGACCTGAGTCACTCTGATTAGCGAGCCGCCGGTCGCCCAGGCTCGATGGGATACGCGCGTTCTCAGCCAGCGTTGAAGCGGGCGCATGCGCAGTAAACCCAGCTGAAGCACTGCTGCAGCTGAGGCCATATGCCCCAGAATGCGCTGAAATGCCTTCAGGGGAACCCGGTCGCCTTCTTTGAAGGATGCAGCGAGGCGCTGGATGCGGCGCGCGCGCTGCTCCGACAATCTGGCCGTCATCGCCACCGAGTCCAGATCTATTCCGAGAAAGGAAATCGACTGCCGGGGCGAGAGCGAGCTCTTGGTCCAGTTGACCGCCAGGCCTAGACCCTCCAGGTGGTCGAGTAGCGCTGTTCTGTGAGACACAAGTTCTGTCTCTGACTGCGCTAGAACGAGCCAATCGTCCAAGTAGTTCAGAATTCGCATTCCCTGACTCCTCAGGGGAGCGAGAGCCGTGTCCATGCATTTCGTAAATGTACGGGGTGCTAAAGACAGGCCGAACGGCAGGACTGTGTATTGATAAGCTCGACCGTCGAAGGCGAATCTCAAAAATGGCCTGTGACGGGGAGTTATCTGGATCTGGAAATAAGCGTCTTTCAGATCGAGAGAGATAAACCAGTCTCCTGGGCGAATTTGCGCGAGGATCTGTCTGGTTGTAATCATCCTGAACGGCCGTCTCATGAGAGCCTTGTTCAGATGTCTCAGATCTAAAATAGGTCTTAATGCTCCGTCCTTCTTGGGAACGAGGAAGTAACGGCTGTAAAAGCCTGACTCGCTCAGGGAAGGATGCACCTGTTCTATGGCCCCTTTTCGCAGCAGCTTTGATATCTCTGCTTGAAGCAGATGTGCTGTTTCCAAACTCACTTTCGTTTCCGTCTGCGCTAGAAAGCGCGGAGGGCGACGAGCAAATTGGAGCGAATAACCGTGTCTTATGGTGTTGAGCACCCATTCTGACGCGCCCTGAATAGCCTCCCATGCTTTTGCATGCATGGCTAGGGGTCGAATGGTCTCTGGGTTCAGATCGCCGCGTTGCGCGGGATGGGGAACCTGTATCAGAGAAGACGGGGCGGCGCACGCGCCGCCGATGCTCGGACACGAGGGCAGAAGAACAGGGCTGGCCGACTGTGCAGAATTTAGTAGCTCGATCTCGGACGATGGAGCGTGAACTGCTGTCAAACAACCCAGGCGCGAGAGCGGCGTGGGGATTATGGTGTCTGAAAGTGGGCGCGCGTGCTCGTGAGCTGGCGCGGGATTTGCACTTATGACACGGCCAGTGTTTGGGGGCTTTATGAGGTTTGCAACCTGTCTGGCAGAGCGAGCAGTGGGCAGGTGTGAGCACAGGGCTGTGGGCACATTCCCTACACTTGATACTCGAGCGGAAAGTTTCCGCTTTAAGAGATAGCGCTCTGGACGCGTTGCCATGGGAACCTGGTCTGTGTGAGGCAGTGAGCACACGGGAGTGGGCACTTTTTCTACACTTAATACCCCTGCGGCTTGAGCCGTGGCAATTTGAGGTAACTGAGTGACAGAGCGAGCAGCGAGTAGTTGTGAGCACGGAAGTGTGGGCACATTTACTACATTTAGTACTCGAGCGGTGTGAGGCCGCTTTATGAGAGAGCGCTCTGGGCGCGTTACCATGGGGATTGTACTTGTGTGAGACAGTGAGCACATGGGTGTGGGCACATTTTCTACACTTAAAGCACTTATACTCTTTTTGAGATTTATCTGGGTCGCCGTGAAAACGGCGTTTGTGTGCAGGCGAGCGAGTGTTAATACTGGCTCGTTGGCTGTGGTGTGTGCTGCTGCAGTAGCCTGAACATAGGGGACTGACAGAGCTGTGCGTTTTGATGGCGGTCCGGCCGTAGCGGGACTCAACCATCTTTTCCTCCTTGCGGATGCTAGGAGGACTTCGCGGGCTCGGGCTTCAACGCGATCTTGGGCCGCGGGCCCCGTGGGGGCGGCGGTCTGTGACGGCTGGTCGAGCGCGACCTGGGGCGATTGCCCTGGCGTCGCTGCGAAGCGCTGGGGGGCCTGGAAGAGCGCTGGTTAGAGCTGCGCACAGGAGGCTGCGTTTGAGGGCGGCCTGTGGCTGAGCTCGAACGGCGGGGCAGGAAGAGGTCCATCGCCTGCGACGCCTTCTGCACTTCAGAGAACCGATCCACAATTCCGCTGACCGCAGGGCCAAAGAGGCCGGTGGGCGAGAGTGGTGCGTTCAGAAACACAGCGCGCTCTGACTCACTCATGTCCGCGAGCGTCAACCATAGATGTCTGTCGATGACGGTGAGCGCGGCCATGGATCTGCCGATGGCTTGAGTAGCGGTCTTGGTAGCGCGCAGCGCGAGATCCGTAGCGCGGCCGGCGAGAGCTGAGGTGGTCCTGCAGGCTTTAGACGGCAGGGCAGACTTTGAGCGCCATCTAGCAGACGGCGGGCAAAGGTGCGTTGCCACAGCATCCTCAACGGCGGGGATGCCGTTATAGCCGTTCTCGGCGGCTCCGTCCACCTGGGAGAGAGCCGAGGAGACTGGCGGGCGGAGTCTGGTGGAGAACGGAGCGTTCCAGGACTTAGAGAGCTCAGCGTGGAGCTCAGGCAGGAAGGGTGCTGACCTAGAGGCAGGCGCAGGGCGGCGGCTAGGCAGAAAAAACCCGTCAAGGCGATTGGGCTCCGGCTCCTTAGGTGGGGACCAATCCAGTCCCATTCTCTCGACCGCTAAAGTGAGGAGGCGGAGAAGCTCTGCGTCAACACTAGCGCGGGTTCGAGAAGACTCCAGAGTCGAGGGGGCGGAGCGGTGAGAGCCCGACCACTCCTCGCTGTCGGACGCGAGCAGAGAGCAGCTGTCAGCGGCATCATCTGCATCGTCCCCCAGGGCGACGGCAGTGCGGGCAGTGGCCGGCCGCTGCGCGTTGGTGAAGGGTGGGGGGGAAGGAGAGAGCGAGGCTCGCGGGAGAGGTTCCGGCGAGCGCTCAGCTGTAGCGTCCAGTTCCGGCGGCCTTTGAGAGCGACGTTTCTTCTTTCGTGGCCCGGAAGAAGCGGCCGGAGAAGGTGGAGTTCCTTCAAAGTTAGCGAGTCGAGCCCGTAGGGTCGACATCGGTAACTCCTCACACTGTTCGCAGCCGCCCTCGGAGAGAGCGCGAACAGCGTGGTCAAAACCCAGGCAGAGAGCGCACAGCACGTGGCGGTCTCCGTCGCTGAGCGAGGCTCTGCACGAGCCACAGGATGTGCGAGGCATTTGAAACAACGCCTCGCGCTCTTTTAGATGCAAGTGTGTCGCGGCGGACACACAAACACACAAAAACAGAGCAGAAAAGGATATATATGCCGGATGGCGCAGCAGGCAGGGAAGGCTGAAGGCGGCGAGCGGCCGGCGTCCTCAGGCTGAGATCCTCGGCGTGCTGGTCGCTGGATTCGACGGCGGCTTCCTCGGAGATCAGCGATGCGAAGAGCTTCGCTGAAGAGACAGAAATCAGCGAAGCAGCCTCTGTTCCTTGCTTATATACGCTAAGCCACACCCCTAATGACGGGCTGTGACGCACTAAGCGCGCCAAGCGCGCTCATTGGACGTGACGTCACGCGCAAGGCTCAGCCATAGGCTGCTGCAGTTGCCGCAGAGCAGCCAATGGGCACGCGACTCGCTTGCCCTAGGTCTGCAGGCTGCCGCACTGCGTTGACAAGTTTTAAAAAATTAGGATAATTTTTGGCTTCAGTATCTCGTGAAAGGAGACTTTCCCGCAGCGTAAGCTAGCTTACGCAATACGAGAGAACCTCTCGTAAGAGAACTCTTGATCAGCACTCAACATTTGCTTATTGTTGTTGTTCATTTAAACTGCACAGAGCGCGTGACGCCTCATTCATGCCGCAAGACCTCCAGACACGCGTAAACGCGTCTTTACACTCGCGCCAGACGCTCTATTCGTGTTTGGTGTGAACGCAGCTTGAGGGAGGGCGAGAGAGAGAAAGAGTGCCTGCGAGTGAGCGAGCTAGAGTGAGTGAGGTCTGCGGTCTTGGCCATTGGTTGATTTACTTGTTTTCGTGTAGGTAATACGTTGTCAAATATGTTTAAACTTAAATAAACTACCTATACAAGTAGTTATGTCTCTTTGTATTAATGTGTCCTGTTATTGACGTAATGCGCGTCATTGACATGAGCAAACAGATGTTCGAATAGTTCGAATATAAGCTATGTGTTTTTTTTTAGAGGGAATATTCGAAGGTCATTTTTGAGCAATTTTGACAGCCCTAATGAGTATTGTCGCTAGTGACCGACAACAAAGAATCGAAGAGACAGCTAGCTGCCCTGCTGGAGTTATGTTGTATGCCGGTGGAGCAATGTGGCAACATATAATACATAATACATGGTTTTATTTTAAAAAAGGAGCTTTACACACAACCTTATCAGAGCTAATGATAATGACCTGTATTGTTATATATTTATGTGGTCTTGATTTGGGTGGATGTAACAATGGTTTTACATTTAAAAGGGTTGTAAATCTAGTTCAAGTAAATTTTAGCACGCCATAGTCCACTTTTATCAGGTAATTTCACAACAACAAAAATGTGGCTAGTAAAAATGCTGTGTGGCTAGTAACTTTGGAAAACCACTAGCCACATTGGCTAGTGAGGAAAAAAGTTAATGTCAAGCCCTGGTTACACATAATGTCATGACACTTAATCCATGGCTATTAGCTTTACATCATCTATGTGCAAGTGTACATAAGAACTAAATTAATTTTAGCAGATTAAAAAAGCAAATTGATATGTCCCATCTTAACTTCTTTTTCAATAGAAAATAAGTAAAATAAGTGGTCCATTAAACTAAAAATAGGGTCTTTAAATTATCTTCAGTGGTTTTGCTCAAAGCTCTCATAAAGCTAATGCTCCAATAAAAGAAATGAGTGCCTCAAAACAAGATTCAGTTGCATGTGAAAAAACTATGCACACCTGTGCGCCCGTGAGGACATTCACAGGAGAAGGAGGCCACCCGATCATGACATGTGGCTCCTGCATTGCAGGCAGCATTTGCGCAGTCATCGATGTTCTCGCTGCAGTCATCCCCTGTCCAGCCGTTCACACACACACAGTTGTATCCCCCCTGCGTGTTCAAGCATGTACCACCGTTCTGGCAGGAATTGGGCATCAGATCGCACTCGTTGACATCTTTGGTACAGAACTGACCTGAGGAATTAATGTACAAATATATATAGCTGTTAATTTCACTGCAAAATACAGCATGTACCTTTCTAAACAGAGATAGGGTTTGAGTAGGCAGTTGGTACCTGTCCACTCTGGCTTGCATTGGCAATTGTAGGTGTTCACTCCATCCACACACGTCCCTCCGTTAAGGCAGCGATGGTCTGGACAGTCATCAATGTTCTCCTCGCAGTTCTGACCACTAAAGCCTGGACAGGAAGAAGCGATTTCATCAAAAATGTTCTTAAAAATCTAGTTTCAAAAGCCAGAAGCAACAAGATTGTTTACATGCCCATATCAGGCACTGGCCATATTTTTGAGCAGCAAATCAGCATATTAGAAAGATTTCAGAAGGATCATGTGACACTAAAGACAGGAGTAATGATGCTGAAAATTCAGCTTCGCATCACAGGAATGAATTACATTTTTAAAATACATCGTAATAGAAAACAGTGGTAACACTTTATTTTGCAGTGTCCTTGTTACATGTACTTACAGTAGTAATAACTAAATTATGAATAATTACATTAAACTAACCCAAAACAAGACCCTAATCCTAACTCTATAGTAAGTACATGTTAATATTACTCAATACCTAAATGTACAATTATATTGTAACAAGGACACCTTAAAATAAAGTGTAACCAAAACAGCAATAATATTTTTACAATATTACTTTTTGATCAAATAAATTCAGCCTTGCTGAGCATAAGAGACTTCTTTCAAAAACATAAAAAAATCTTACCAAACACAAAGTTTTGAACGATAGAGTACCTATACAATTTTATTCCACAAATGAAAGTGAGCCCAGATCTGAATTTTTTCAAATGTCAGAGATTTTTGCTGTTCACAGTATCATCCAAACCACGTGAACATAGCTTGTAACTTTCGAGCAGGGTGAATTAAAAAATCAGCACTAAACACATATATGTCTCGGTTACTAACGCAACCTCGGTTCCCTGAGATGAGGGAACGAGTATTGCGTAAGGCTAGCTTACGCTATGGGAAAACTCCTTTTCTCAAGAATATTGAAGCCAATTTTTTAAAACGCAGTGCAGCTACACAGCATACACAGATGAGCGACTAGCGTGGTCATTGGCTGTGCTGCGGCAACTGCACGAACCTATGGCGAGGCGGCTCAGACGTGCGAACCAATCAGGCCACTTCGCACCCTAGCACGCCAGAGCCCACCAGAATGGCCGTGGCTTATGGTTATATAAGCACCCATTCTTTGCCAAGGAACTCAGGTTTAATCGACTGAAGCGATCCCCTGATCAAAGCACAGTAGCACGGCGGGTTACGCAATACTCGTTCCCTCATCTCAGGGAACCGAGGTTACGTTAGTAACCGAGACGTTCCCATTCGAGAGGTCTCTCGTATCGCGTAAGGCTAGCTTACGCTATGGGAACCCCCTTCAAAAAGCCGTGCGTGCTTAACTTCACTCTGTTCAGTAGCCCAAAGCAAGATGACTGATGCTTATAGAAGAGTAAAGTATGAACCCAATAAAAGCCACTCCATGACGGGCTTCGTATAGGGAAAAACAAGGAATGGGCCTAATGAGGGCCAAACCCTTTATAATGTATATACTGTATATAAGAGAACCGTAGTTCGAATTTAGCCAGGACCGGATATGTATCGGGCCCTACACATCTTATACATCTTACACATCTGTGCTTACACATCTTGTATTGAAAGAACCCTCGCTTGCAAAGCAGGAACTTCCAGGTTATAATACCTCATAAATGTGGACGGCGAGGCCCAGCCAGCCGCAGCACAGATATCTTCAATAGGTATTCCACTTGACCAAGCCCAAGACGAGGCCATTCATCTCGTGGAATGAGCTCTGATGCCTAAGGGGCAATGAAGGCCTTTAGACTCATAAGCCAGCGCGATAGCATCAACTATCCAGCGCGATAATCTTTGCTTTGAAACGGCAAGCCCCTTGGTGCGGCCGCCAAAGCATCCAAAAAGCTGTTCCGACTGTCTGAATGAGGCAGAACGCTCCAGATAAACTCTGAGAGCCCTGACGGGACAGAGTAAATTCGCGTCTCTTTCATCCTCCGGTGAGGGAAGAGCTGCTAGTGAAATAACATGTGTGCTCTGAACGGAGTCGAGAGCACTTTAGGAACATAAACATGCCTTGGCTTAACACTAGAACTGCCATGGCGGTCATTTTGACCGTTTTGAATTTTATATCTGCAATAACTTTGTTGAAAAAATAAATAAAATCCTGCTGGTACCTGACTTTTCCTAAAAGTGTCTGTATTTTCATTTAAAATGTTTTTCATATAAATTACACATAAGGCAAAAAAACAAATGAACATATTTACCTATTTCGGCCATAGACGGTCAGATTGACCGCACTGAATTTCGCGGTATTATTATACATATACCAATATACACAACAATAAAATGTGGTAAAAAATACACAAAACATATTCCACAACAAATCATTTAAATGGATTGATATTCAGAACAGAACAAGAATGAAAAAATAACTATAAACAAGCCAAAATGAAATAGGCTACTTTCAAGCGAAAGTGAAAGTAAGCGGCGTTGGGCTCACGTAACTCTCTAATTAGAATAAAAATGTTTCAACATTTGCGATGTATTTGGATGGTAAACTATTCTTTATTATGCTTTGTAGGCTACTTCACTCACGTTCCAATATCGACGGAAAAAATCTTCACATGCGCAAAATGGTACGAATTGTAGGCTACTGACTAAACAGAGCAGTGGATTTTTTATATGTTAGGTTGACTATTTTATTATTATATTTTATTATGGCTATAATGAACAGGCTGCGATGTCAAGATTGCAATGCTGGAATATGGTGTGTGTGTGTAAGGCGCGGGCGCGATCGAACAGTGTAAACATGAAAACAAGCTGCTCCGTCATTTTGGACATCTACGGATATTATTATTTATAGATGTTTAATTAAACTTGTTTAAATGTACAGTTCGGTGTTGTTTTGTTTTTAAAAGATATCCTAATACAATAAATGCATTAATCTCTCAATTGGGTATTTATCATTAAAGATATAGAGTTTGGAATCTAGCGGTCAAAATGACCGCTTGCGGCAGTTCTAGTAGTTATGGAATTCTGGCACTACTAGTGTTAAGGACGACTCTGGAGTCGTTTGGCCCAAACTCAAGGCAGGATGCGCTTACTGATACTGCATGTAAGTCGCCCACTCTCTTGACTGAAGCGAGCGCCAGTAAGAGAGCGGTTTTGAGCGAGAGATGCTTCAGGTCCATAGACCGAAGCAGCACAAATGGGGCCCCCTTCATTGCTTCCAAGACCATGGAGAGGTCCCAGATAGGCACAGAGGGGGGTCGGGAGGGTTTAGCCTCCTTGCCCCTTTAAGGAAGCGCACAATGACGTTGTTTCTTCCTAGTGATTGTCCGGCCACAAGAGCGTGAGATGCTGTTATGGCCGCCACATATACTTTGAGCGTGGAGGGGGTGCGACCCGCGTCCAAGAGCTCTTGCAAAAAGGCAAGTACACTTGGTACTTCGCACGGTCTAGGCTCCGTGCTGTGCACCAGCCAGAGAACACCACCCATTTCTGAGCGTAGAGGCGCCAAATCGAAGGCGCTCTTGCTTCAGTGATGGTTTTTAGCAACCTATCCGGGAGATACCCGGGTCCCCGTTGAGAGGCCATGCATGAAGGGCCCACAAGTCGGGACGGGGATGCCAGATTTTCCTCGGCATGAGATGCAGGTGGTACGAGGCATTTGAAGCAACGCCTCGGAAATTTTGCTCTCTTAGAAAGTGTGACGCGACAGCGAGCACACTAACGTTAAAGAATATGGCACGCCGGATGGCACAGCAGAACAGCGGGCTGAAGGCGGCGTCCGGTGAACCCAGGAAGCCGGTGTCCTCAGGGCTGAATAGCAGAAGGCTTGTTCCGCTGAAAGCTTGTCGACGGTGGCGAAGGCAGCGAAGTGGAGTGTTTGCTGAAGGAGATAAAATCTGAGTTCCTTGACAAAGAATGGGTGCTTATATAGCCATAAGCCAAGCCCAATCTGGCAGGCTCTGACGGGCTAGGGTGCGAAGCGGCATGATTGGTTTGCACGTCTGAGCCGTCTCGCCTTTGGTTCGTGCAGTTGCCGCAGCACAGCCAATGACCGCGCTAGTCGCTCATCTGTGTATGCTGTGCAGCTGCACTGCGTTTTAAAAAATTGGCTTCAATATTCTCGAGAATAGGAGTTTTCCCATAGCGTAAGCTAGCCTTACACAATACGAGAGACCTCTCGAAAGGCAACCCACAAATATGCAAATATACTAGACATGGATAAATATTTGAGCAACTGTTTGCTGACAGAATTCATGTCGCCTAGCAAAGAACTAAATATATCAGATTCCACAGATCCTTTAACACAAACATGAAAATTTGATTGTTTCCCAGTATAAACAGAGGGATAAAATGTTGTGAAACTCCCTATCTTCCTTTTCTGAGAAGGCTTGCAGTACCAGGACGCTGTTAGAGGCACCAGCGACAACGACTTAACCAACTCTAACCACAATGAGTTCACAAAAAGTTCAGTTAGGATATAACTGATCACATTATATAAAATTAATTCCTTTTTAAGGCATAAGGATGTTGTCATTCAGACATTTCCTCACGATAAGCGCAAATATTTTCCTGCCGGTCTGTTCACACACAAACACACACACACAGAGCTGCAGTGGAAGTGCAGATACTATGACTAGACTGGGTTTAAATGAGGCTGAGAGAAGGGCATGCTGGAAAATGTAGCCTATCCCATGTTCCAAAGTTGTGGGAAACACTGATACTGCGTTGTTATTGCAAACTCACTGAGCTCATCTAAAATCTCTACCTTCAGTGTTGACCCGGACAGAAGGCCGGTATCATTTGTCTTGCCACTGGAACTGATGTCGTCAACAGGACACTTGTGAGTCAAAATAAGCAGAGTGGATTTCCTCTGAGTGATCAAAGTTAAGAGGCTGCCTTGATTCGTCATTTAATGAACTCATTTGTTATGTAACTAATTTCAGTTAAAGCCTTCATTGTAATTAAAAAGATTCAAGATTCAAGCCATATACCCCATAATCATGAGGGGTGTTTAAGACACCGTGGCTTTGAATTGTTAGCATGGTAAACAGCTGTTAAGCCAGGAAAGGGTATATGCTAGAACAAGTCTGCTAAAAACATAATCACATAAGTATTAGACCCAGGCAATATATCAAATATTCACAATATATTCATGGTGATTCAGCTTGCCATAGTGAGGCAACACTGTGAATATTGCAATTATTTTAAAGCTTTTTATTTTGACCAATAAGTTTCCATGTCATGTGGCTTTGTTTTGTCACTACTTTCTGTCACGAAGCCAAACTGCATTGTAACTGTATTTTTTATTTACGTATTTTTTATATCCATTTAATTTTATTATTTATTTTTAAAATATGCTTTTGATGTGTTTTGATATACTATTCGGTTTATTCATTTATTTAGTTTGTAGGAATGCACTGATTCTTTATATTTGAAAGCTGATAACCGATATATTGGCCGAGAAATCTAAATCCAAATTTTTATATGATTTTTGCCTGATTTCAAAAACAAAAGTCTCACAATTAAAAGCCATGTCCTAAGCATAAAATTATATGTTATGTCTACAATTTAATGTAGCCAATAAGACAGACTTGCGCTGCAGATGTTGCACTCCAATCATATTTCAAGCAATTCAAAACCATTGTGGCGAACAGTGCGCATCTGAAGTGTCTCAGCCGAAGGAAATCATCTTTATTTTTCGGCTGTAATATATAGAACAATTTTCTTATCAGGCCAAAAACAATAAAATTACAAAATGAACATATAGCGGCCGATACCGATATAGTGGCCGATATATCTGCATCCCTATTATTTTGCCAGGCATTTAATTTTACTGCTATATTGTATGTAATTGGTAGAGATTTTGTTGATTGGGGTAATAATATTTAGGAATTTCTATTTAAAATAGATTTACTGTACTTTATACCTTTAATTAAATGATTCCAGAGAAAGTACATAAACATTGAGAAAAAGAATATCATCAAAAGAAAGATGGACTCTTATTATTTTGTTAGTCAGAAAGGAACCTGAACTAGTTCCTTTGCTTTACCAGTTTGGGTGAAGCATATGTAGCATGATTAGTTCAATGCATATGTAGCATGATTAGTTCAATGCTATCACTTGTAACTAATGGTAATGGTTATGAAAGAATTAAGGATGCCTACCTGGCAAACAGGAGCACTCGTAGCTCGTCTCTCCCTTCTGTATGCAGGTGCCCCCGTGGTAGCATGGAGAGGGGTTACAGGGCTGATAGAGGGTCTCGCAGTGTTTCCCGGTGTACTCCGCAGGGCAGTTGCAGCGATACGTGCCCACCTCGTTCTCACACACGCCACCGTTCTTGCAAGGAGAGGGACTCTGAGCGCACTCATTGACGTCTTGTTTGCAGGTTTGGCCTGAGAAGAAGGGTGTGCAGTGGCAGAGGTAGTCAAAATCAAAGGGACTACACTGACCGCCGTTGGCACAAGGATTTGAGGCACAAGGATCAGCTTGCTGGCAGTTTTTACCTAGTGAATAAGTGTGTTTTAAGGTCAGACTATGCTCTGCACTATCTGGCTTTGAGATTTTAGTTCATACTTCTCAAATGCCTCATTTAAAACTGGATTGTGGTCTTACCTGACCAGCCTGGTGGGCATTTACACTTGTAATTGTAGATGCTGGTGAGTTCACACGTGCCTCCATTTCGGCACGGGGCGCTAAGGCACACGTTATTGGTGGGAGTGAGGCACAGTCGGTCCGTGTAGCCCAAGCTGCAGTTGCAGACAAAGTCCACTTTGTTGGCAGAAGTAATCAAATGGCACACGCCGCCATTTCTGCATGGGGAGAGGTAGCAAGGGTTGCGGAACTGGCACCCTGAGCCAGCATAAGGATCGGGACACCTGGAGAGTGGAAAGCAACCATAATTCATAAAAAATTAGTTTAAACTGAATTCAGTATATGATTTGAGCTTTGTAGTCATAAGGCCACTTTCATTGGCATTAGCCTAGTATGGCATAAAGTGTCAGTGTAAATTGAGGTAACTGGGCTGTATTGCAAATCCTTTTAGACTACTAGACTTTTTTTGTGGTAATTGGAAATTACCAAACATTAAATATCTTACAGTTTGGAGTAAAAAAAAAAAACTGTATTGAGAAAGAATATTGAGAGGACTGGACATTAGGTCTCTTAAATCAACTGATTCAATGATGTGAAACCACAACATTTTTAACTTTTAAAGGTTTTACAAAGTATATTTTATAAATAAAATAAATATTATAAATATTTTATAAATAAAAGTTTTATTGGAATCATTCTACAAACAACTTCCAACTAGTTGCATAGTAATCTGGGATAGCATTTTAACGTCAAAACTATTACACAAAACAGCTTTAATGGGCCATTTAAACAGAGTATATCTTTGCGTTTAAAAACTTGAAGCACAGGGTGTGGAATAGAAAAAACGCAAGAACTAAAGATGTGTTTTTTGAAGCTGAACTTTGAGTGCAACAGTCAAACACATACATCTAATGCATGTTTATATATAAAAACAATGGAAAAGACCCACAGAAGTTTCGCTGGCTTTTATTTACTTAGTCCACCACTGAACTGGTCTGGAATTGGAAATATTAGTTAAAAAAAATAGACTATGTTGAATATTTAATTGTGCTTGCTCATTATTGCTGGACCTATAAAAATGTTAATAATTTAAGTTTAAAAATTAATCATTTTGATTCTGTACATTATAATGTCATGGTGCCTAAATTCACTTGTAGCACTTTTTTTTTTTTTTATTAATGGCCATCTATCGGTTATCTTCTGTATTGGCCAGAATTTTTGTATTGTGCATCCTTACATATAATGTATGCTTGAGAAATACATAATAGAATGCAGCAGCGAAACACAGCAGCAACAAAAGTGTAAGAAGTACATATTAATTGCATTGTATTGAAGTGAGAAATGAATTCAGATCAAATATTTGGCTTTTTTTAGAGTATAAGAAAGGAAAATGATAGTGCTTTTTCTGAATGTTTAAAGTTCTAATCCTTCAAAAGGTTCAAGTCTAATCCTGTTTCAAATGGATTTATGAACATCAGCCATCCATCGGCGGCTCTTAGGGAGAAAATCGAGCACCTCAGCCTTTCTGAATGAATCTGAATTCATTCACTCCAAAGACAAGCCAGTGTCTATACAAGGGTTTTTGAATCCAGGACTAAACTCAGCTGTCTTCTTCCACCTCAATGCCTGCTATTCTTCTACAGTGAAAGTCTCCACAGCATCAATCAGGACCTTGGGAATATGGATATGGCACAGCGAAAACTTTGTAAAAGAGCCATACAGACTTCTAACAGGTTTTTCCTGAGTTGGTTTGAAAGTAATATTTTGCCCTCAACATGACTATACTGAAATAATATTTTGCAGAACCATCCAGAACATGGAATACCTATGCCATGTTTTTGGCATCTGGGGGAAGCCGGAATACTTTAACGGTATTCTTATCAGTTCTTTTTTTTAACATAATTAATATTGCTTTATATTTTGAAATGTAAAATAAATATCTATAGCAAAAGAAAAAGCAATGCTTTAACAAAACAAATAAAACGTATGTTATGCAGAAGGGTGCAGGCTTTTGTGTTTTAAAGACATAGGACACCAAAAACAAAGTACGTTTGTACTACATGGTCAAAAAAAAAAAGAAGTATACAATAAAACAAATATACAAATTATATACCCAGTGCTTTAATTTCAGTAATGTCTACTGACATTACTGTTCAGGAGTAATCTGGGCTAAAAAGACATCTAATAAAGTCATATGTAAAATAACACTGCATATCATAGATGGATTAAAGCTTATAAAAGCCAAAATTGTTCATTCAAGAGCTGCGACTGATTTTCTCTTTGCCTTTTGTTGTTTGATTCACATTAAAGGAGCAATTGTCAGCAGGTTTATTAGACTGCTGCCTCTTTAAGACCAAATGCAGATCTAATCATTATTAGGCTACGCATCATATTTTCTCCCAACTATTTACGTCCATTTAAGACATAAACTGTATTTAAGTGAATAAACTGTTTAAGTGAATCTCCAAGACGGCCATTTTGACATTTTTCTGTGTATAGGCTATTTGATCATTTTAGATGCGCACACGAAGCCCAACATATAGGCCTACGTTGCTTGTCTCGTTGCGGTGTGTTTCGGAGCGCGCGCCGCATTTGGAACAGCGTCTATTGCGTCAATTTTGGTACTTTTAATAGCCTTTTATTATCAAACGCGTCCCGCAGTTTAGCAAAAGTATATACTACATTTTACAACAATCACAGATCGTGCAGATTCTGACGTTACGTTTGGGTTTTAGGGAGAAATGACAGTGCACCGCTGTGAAGGGAAGGAAGTTGCGCAAGACTGCGGCTTTAGTTTTTAATGGTTATACCTCAAAAATCTTCTTTATTATAATCATTGGAAGCCAAAATCTAAATCTAAAATAAAATTAGTTTAATATCAAAGATCTAAAGTGTAACCGTTTGAATGTTTAGTTCTGTCCTCATCGTCACTCATTAAGCAGGGCTGTTGTGTTGTGCGCGGTGGCGCCGCGTGAAAGATCGCTCTCTCTCACACACACTCTCTCTCTCTCTTAAGCAAAAATGCATCACAGACAAATGGTTCAATATTATTATATATAGAAGTGGCTGGCGAGATTAAATTTGCAAGATAATCATTTCTTAATAGCAATAATAAATAGCATGTGTACTTTCTTAATTTCTCCAGTACCGACAGCAGAACCGATAACGTCCAAGCTTATCGATCCAGCGGTCTTTCATAATTCAGCACCGGGGCCCGTTTAATACTCTGGAAGGGAGCTCTCGACGGGATGAGACTCTGGAAGGGTGCTCTCGATGGGACGAGACTCTGGGGCTCTCCATGGGACGAGACTCTGGAAGGGGGCTCTCCAAGGGACGAGACTCTGGAAGGGGGACTCCATCTTGGCCGGAGACGAGGGCTTAGGCGTGGTGGCGGCCATCTTGGCCGGACACGCGGGCTCAAGCGTGGCGACAAAACACAATCAGTGCATTTTGATGAAAATAAGGATGCATTGTACAACTTGCATATCAAAACTGCAGGATCCTTTTTAACCTAGGTGAAAAATCTCTCCGTTTGCAAATCTCCATCAAACTCAGACAGAAAAAGCCCATAAAAATAAATCTCAGATTCTGTAAACAGCCCTTGTTGGTGTTTGATTCTGTGACCAGAGAATGACCCCATGCTGTTATTCTACTTTCACTATGATGGGATTCATTCTGTGGCCACCAGTAGCCCATGACAACAGTGTTTTACTAGTGCTACAATGCTTGCCCAGGCCAGAGCAGATGTTTTGTTGACACCTGACCCTCAGCCAGATGAAACACAGTAGGTTCTCTTACGAGAGTTCTCTCGTACTGCGTCTTAGCTAAGACGCTGCGGGAAAAGTCTCTTTTCACGAATATTGAAGCAAAAAATTATCCTTAATTTTAATATTTGTAAAACGCATTTGCAGCAGTATGCAGCCATAGGCAAGACGGCTCGTTTGCTCATTGGCTGTTCTACTAGCAAATGCATAAGCCTATCGAGCGCAGGCTGATGCAACATCAGACCAATGAGGCCACTTCCCGCCGACGCGGGCGTGGCCTAGCCCTATAAAGGTAGCTCGAAAAGGCTGACTCACTTGATTTTTCATCTCTTCAGCGAACCTCTCACATCGCTGGATCTCGGATAGAAGCAAGCGTCGTCTGAGTGCAAGCACCTCAGCGGGACGAGCCATCTGAAGTCGCTGGCCTTCGCCGCCTTCCACTGCTGTACCTGCTGCGCTTTCCGGCGCTCATATCCTTTTCTGTTCCTCTGTGTGTGTGTGTGTTCGCCCCGCGACACACACTCGTAAAAGAGCTCGCGTCTTTTTAAAGATGCCTTCCTGCGGCTCGTGCCGAGCCCCACTCAGCGAGGGAGACCGTCATGTCATCTGTGTCTCCTGCCTGGGTGAAGATCATGCAGCGCTCGCGCTCGCTGACGGCGGCTGCCCTCACTGCGAGCTTATGCCTATGGTGACTCTGAGGACTCGCCTGGCAGTATTCTCCGAGCCTGCACTCCCCGCCGCGTTGCCGCGCCGTAAAAAGCGCCGCTCCCAGCGGATTCCGGAGCCCTCTACAGCCCGACCGAGCTCGCCGGAGCGCCCGCTCGCTTCGCCGGCCTCGCCTGAATCACTTCCTGATGCTCAGCGCCCGCAGTCTGCCGCCGCTTCATCAGAGGAAGTCGATTTCAAAGCCGCGTCGGGGGATGAGGACACGTGCTCTCTGTTAGCTTCGGGTAGCGGCGATTGGTCGAGCTCTGAGGATCTCGCGCTCGCTGCTCGTAAGCCTAGCAGACGAGCTAACATCGAGAAGGAGTTGATGCGAGTGCTCTCGCTGGCCGCGACGAGTCTCGGCCTCGAGTGGTCTGCACCAGCACCTCCCTCTCGTACCCGGCTGGATGGTAGCTTCCTTCCCGGTGAGCATGCTTCTCCTGAGTCTAAGCCCGCCCCCTTTCTTCCTGAGCTTCATGAAGAAGTGGCAAAGGCCTGGAACGCTCCCTTCTCAGCACGAACTCGTTCGTCTGTTTCTCCAGCATTCTCTGCCCTGGACGATGCTAAAAACAGAGGCTACCAGTCACTTCCGCCGGTGGAACAGGCGATAGCGACGCACCTTTGCCCGCCCTCTGCTGGACGGCGGACGAAACCAGTGTTGCCATCCAAAGCCTGCCGCACGACGTCATCGCTGCTCGCGCGAATCTTTTCCGCTGCTGGGCAGGCTGCGTCTGCACTACACACCATGGCCACGCTGCAGATTTTCCAGGGAGATCTCCTCCGTAAACTGGACGAGATGGGACCTGATGCAATCTGCCTCGCGGATTTGAGAAGCGCTTCGGATCTCACCCTTCGCGCTACTAAGTCTGCCGCTCAAGCTATGGGACGTGTTATGGCTTCCGCCACTGTGGCTGAAAGACATCTTTGGCTGACGTTTTCAGACATGGCCGAGTCTGAGCGCACCGCGTTCCTCGACGCCCCGCTGAATCCCACTGGCCTCTTCGGATCCTCTGTCAATGAGTTCATAGAGAGATTCGCAGAGGACCAGAAAGCGTCGCAAGCCTTTAAGCACTTCCTGCCGAAGCGCTCCAGTTCTGCAGCGAGTCGTGCTAAGCCGACCCAGCGGAGCTCTCAGCCACAGCCCCCTCCTCCTGCTGCGTCATCACGACAGCAACGCAGCGCGAGACCTCGCTCTCGCTCTACCAGCCGTCGCCCCGCGCCGCGTGGTCCACGGCAGAGGATTGTGGTGAAACCGGAAGCCCCGAACACATCCTAGCACGCCTAGGAAAGCGCCGGTGTACGAGTCCCGCTGCGGCCGGGCTCCCACCCAAGCGCGCCGCTGTTTCAGTTCCAGGTATTGCGACTGTCTCAGCGTCTTATGCAACGCGCAAGCCTGTACAGTTGCCCGCTTGCCTGCACACAAAAGCCGTTTTCACGGCTACCCAGATATATCCCATAAAGAGTGTATTTTCTGGTGTCCCGGCCACGGCCGATGGTGCTATAAATGTAACGCTGATGCCCACTATTCAGTGCCCATCCGTACACACAAGCACAGCCCTTCACACAGGGCTCGCGCCCATAAAATCGACTCAAGTCGATCGCGCGCACTGCATAGTAGACGTGCCCACTCCTCAGTGCACACGAACACTATGTCACGCACGTCTGACGGTTTCTGTAAAAACGAAACCCGTGCACGTTCGTTCTGCTCAGACAGACAACGCGCCAAAAGTAGTAAAGGTGCGCGCTTCCAGCCCACATTTACTCACAGACGATACGAGTCCCATGGGACTCGCTCAGCCCTCCCTCACTCGGCTAAGCGCCATAGCGGGGTCGAGGACGAGCGCTCTGCCCGCTGTCATCAGCGCGCCCCACGCCTCGAATGCCACAGACATAACGCCTGTGTTACAGCACACCGAAGCGCTTCCGTTGCTCAGCCAACAGAGTGCGCTTCGCATCCAACCCTTAGCCATCCATGCAGATGCATGGGCAGCGCTTCCAGGGGTTTCGGAATGGGTGCTAAGCATTATAAAGAGAGGCTACTCGCTACAGTTTTATCGACGCCCTCCCCGCTTTACGGCGCGTGTCGAAACTACGGTGAATTCGGAAGTAGCACACCTACTCCGAGCCGAAATTTCAAAACTGATGAGCAAAGGGGCTATAGAGCCTGTATCTCATGCTCAAAGCGAACGGGGGCTGTACAGCAGATACTTTCTGGTTCCCAAAAAAGACGGGGGCTGCAGACCCATACTGGATCTGAGACAGCTGAACAAAGCATTAGTGAAACGCAGTTTCAGAATGCTTACGACCAGGAAAATCCTCGCGCATATTCGCGAAGGAGACTGGTTCATGTCAATAGATCTGAAGGACGCGTATTTTCAAATACAGATAGCGTCACGTCACAGGCAATACTTGAGATTCGCCTTCGACGGTCAGACATACCAGTATACAGTCCTGCCATTCGGTCTGTCCCTAGCACCTCACACATTTACATGGTGCTGAACTATTTGGACGACTGGCTGATTCTGGCTCATTCACGATCAGAGCTCGTGGAGCACAGGACCATGTTACTCGATCACCTCGAGAAACTCGGTCTCAGAGTCAATTGGACGAAGAGTTCACTGAACCCCAGTCAAACGATTTCGTTTTTGGGCATAGTTCTGGACTCACAGTCTATGACGGCGCGGCTGTCGCCACAGCGCGCGCTCGGCATTCAGCGCGCAGCGAGATCTCTCCGCTGCGACGCGTCCTTCCCGCTCAAGACGTTTCAGAAGATGCTAGGTCTCATGGCCTCAGCATCGCCAGTTCTTCAGCTGGGCCTGCTCCGCATGCGCCCCCTACAGTTCTGGCTGAAAGCGCGGGTACCACGCAGAGCGTGGACTTCTGGTCGACTGCGCCTCAAGGTCAACCAGAGCTGTGTTACAGCTCTAGAACCTTGGACGGTGACCGGCTGGTACCAAACAGGTGCAAGCCTGGGGACTTCCTCGAGAGTGAGAGTGGTGTCTACGGACGCCTCCACCTCGGGATGGGGAGCGCTGCTCGAGGGCAGACCGTTATATGGCCTGTGGTCAGAACGGGAAAAGCTCCGACACATCAACTGTCTGGAAATGCTGGCAGTAGAAAACGCGCTGATACGTTTTCGTCCCCATATCAAGGGCCATCACGTCTTAGTCCGTTCGGACAACATGTCTGTGGTGTCCTACATAAATCGCCAGGGCGGTCTCAGATCCCGAGATCTGTACAGGTTGGCGGAACGCCTCCTGGTATGGGCTCAGCACAACTTGCGCTCGCTGAAAGCAGCTCATGTGCCTGGGATACAGAATGTGGGTCCAGACAGGCTGTCCAGGAACAACATTCCCGCGGGCGAATGGTCTCTACACCCACAAACAGTCCAGCTGCTGTGGGAGAGATTTGGCAGAGCGGAAGTGGACCTCTTCGCGTCCAGCGAAAACGCTCACTGCCCCGCGTTCTTTTCCAAGAGCGAAAGCGCGCTGTCCCAGAGGTGGCCGCGCTGCCCGCTCTATGCCTTTCCCCCCGTCTCCCTCCTTCCAGAGGTGATAGAACGAGTGAGGGAAACGAAATGCTCAGTGCTGCTTGTAGCACCACTCTGGAGGAACCAACCTTGGTTTCCAGAGCTGATGCAGTTGGCAGACACTGCCCCATGGCCGGTGCCATTGAGAAGGGACCTTCTCTCGCAGGCCAGGGGCTCGATTTGGCACCCTCAACCAAAGTTGTGGGCCCTACACGTGTGGGCTCTCAACGGTTACCCGCTGATTTCTCAGTAGGAGTGCTAAATACTATCACTCAGGCTAGAGCACTGTCGACTCGACGGCTCTATGCCTCAAAGTGGTCGGTTAAGCACAGTTGGTGTGTGGCTCGGGGATGCTCACCCCTCGACTGTGAGGTAACGGAGGTTCTCTCCTTCCTTCAAGAGCTGTTGGATAAGGGCAGAGCCCCATCCACGCTCAAAGTATATGTGTCGGCTATCGCAGCGTTCGCTGAGACAACGCTCGGTCAGTCGATAGGAAGGAACGATTTGGTCATCCGCTTCCTCAGGGGAGCTAGGAGACTGAACCCTCCCAGACCCCCGTCGGTCCCTGTTGGGAACTCTCTACGGTTCTGGAGGCCATGAAAGGTTCCCCTTTCGAGCCCATCCAGACGATTAGTCTCAAACATATGTCATTTAAGACAGTGTTTTTGCTGGCCCTTGCTTCAGTGAAGCGCATAGGGGACCTGCACGCGCTCTCGGTGAGCCCGTCGTGTCTGGAGTTTGGGCCTAGTGACTCGAGAGTCATACTCAAACCTAGGCACGGCTATGTGCCGAAATCCCTCAACACGCCGTTTCGGGCTCAGGTTATATCCCTGTCCGCCCTGCCGGTGTTAGAAGAGGAAGGAGACTTGAGCTCTCTCTGCCCTGTCAGGGTTTTAAGAGCCTATGTGTCTCGCTCTGCTGCCTTTAGACAGACTGAGTAACTATTTGTCTCGTTCAGTGGACGTTCCAAGGGAATGGCTGTTTCGAAACAAAGCCTATCCAGATGGATAGTTGACGCCATAGCGTTAGCATACACCTCCAGAGGTCTTCAGTGCCCACTGGGTGTCAGAGCGCACTCCACGAGAGGCGTTGCCTCTTCGTGGGCCTGGTCTAGTGGGATATCTTTACAGGATATTTGTATGGCGGCAGGCTGGGCCTCGCCGTCTACATTTATCAGGTTTTATAACCTTGAGGTTCCCGCTTTGCAGGCTAAGCTGTTATCGGTGTAATTGAACACTGAGAATACAAGCACAGTGCGTTACTACTATCTTACGGGCAGTTTTACGTAAGACCCATATTCCCACTTTAGTCAAGGGTGTCTTGTCTAAGTGATGTCTTATATTGCGTCTGCGGATTTTTCAAAATACCTTCTTTTATGTTCTACAGAAGAAGAAACAAAGTCATAAAGGTTTGGAGAGACATAGGTGAGTAGGTTAAATGTTGACATAATTTATGTTTTGGGGTGAACTACCCCTTTAAGGGAACCTCTACACTTTTTCACCATTTACAGTGCGGCTTCTAAAAGAGCAAAGTATGTCCCGAAGCATTTGAGGGCATTCACAATGGATCCATTTGATTAGAGGGACAGTGTGGCCCCAGTGATGCCCTAGACTCTCTTCATCAGATGTTGTGTATGTCGTTCATTAGCTGAGGCCATGCTCTTCAAGGAGAGAAGCACACTTTGCTTTTGTTTGCGAGGCTGAAATTCAAATTGATCGCATGTGTTTTGGCATGCAATTGTTTGTACACGGCATTCAAAACTTTTGGAAATCTCATATTAGTGATTTGTGCAATTCAAAAACATCATATTAAATTCCTCCAGGGTTCCAATATGGTTCAGACGCAGCAGCTTTATGTAGGCTAACTGAGTTCTAATTACTCACTTGCATTCTCCTCTCCCGTCTGTAGTAGGTTCACATGTACCATCATTTTGGCATTTTTCCACACATTCCAGGCCTGGAAACAGAAACAGGGTAATACATTTCTATTGAGTGTTGCATGATTTGATATCATCTCGATCTATTACATATTTCCAAAAGTAGTATTATCCTTAATTTTAAAAAGACTTGAATTAAGCAAGCTTGCTTTTTAATATATATTAAATTAATAATAATATTTATGGTTTATGGTATTATGGTTCCAAACTGTGCAAAAGTGAGTTAGATACTGGGTAGAATCCAGAAAGAAAGTGTGAATCCTAACACCTTAAAGTGATGTTTGTGGACAGAGGGACTGGACAGCAGCTGTTCTGGGGAATTTACTATGGCAAGCTACATATATTATTTTATACTTTAACATATATTACTTAGTTAAAACCAACTAATATACATTTTTTGTTACTTGTACTTATTGCATATCCTGTTACTTATTTTTAAGCAATCTAAAAGTGACTAGTATCATGTACATATATCCTATTACTTATTTTTAATTACTGTCACAGAATGGTAAATAGTGAAGCGAGGATTCATGTGCAGGAAACTCAGGATCTTTATTAAACAAAACAAAACAAAACAAAACAAAACAAAACAAAACAAAACTCCCTGTGGGGGAAAACAAGACATATGGCATCAAACAAGAACACGAGGGAACATAGACAACGAACCAGCACAAGACTGCAAACACAGGGAGACTAAATAGGAAGCAAACAAAAGAGGGTAACGAGAAAGGCAGGTGGGGCAAATTAATCAATAATCAGGTAACAAGATGGGAGAGACAATTGACAGGAGAGGACAATGGCACAAGGAAAAACATGACAAGCCATGTGCTCACAACAAACCAGACTATACCCAACGCATGACAGACCGGGAATGCCAGAGCTGTCACCAACCCAAGATGTAACCCAAACAGAAGTGACAGAACTCTGACAATTACTTTTAAGCAATCCAACAGTGACTATCATTTTTATTTCACTAACTATCCACTATACTACTTTTTCCAGTAGTAGGTTCAATTACCAACTCATAAAAAAATGTATCGTATTAGTTAAATTGCTTTGTATAATTTTTTATATATATTTATAATATGGGACATTCTACCAGACATTCTACCAGAAACGTAAAAAAACGTACAAAAACAAGCTTAAATTCTAGCTTAAAATCATACAATTCAATGACAGAATGACATCCTTGATCAATGTCAATGATCAATGTCAGCTTCAATGTCAGCTTCACCTGGGTCAAATTATGTCACTTCCTCTGCATCATACCCTTATAGGCGTATTTCACACATTTTATGCCCTATTTTTTTACAGTCTATGATTTTATGTAGAGTTTTATGTAAACGTGACAGGACTGACCGAAAACATGGGGACAGTTATAAAATAGTATTTATTTGTAGAATTTATATATAATTTAATGGTTTTGAGCAATTGACGTGAATTAAACTTGTTATTTATGGAGTTTTTATTTATTTTTATTTTTTTTAAATAACAGTTTTTAGCATAACAAATCTATGAAAGCTGTAGCTCCAATTTGGCTGAGGACAAGGACATGGACAGGATTTGTAATTTTCAAAAGTGTTTTTAATAAAGAAAAATATATCTCAGAACCTAATTAATGACATATTCCATATTCCAACCATCAGACAGGTTTATAATTTTTTGGGATGAAATACATTATTTATTCACTGTAACAATTAAAGGACAGATAATGTACGTTTCTGGTAGAATGTCCCATACAGCATTAGGATAGTGACTAAAATCAATTAAATAAGAATTAGTAGGCTCTGTAATGAATATGCTACTTGTTAGCAACTGAATTGATACTTGTCACAACTGGACTAAGCATGGATAAAAATTAAATAGTTACCAATGAAATTGAAAAGGATGCTCACTAATGGATTACTTAGTATTTAAAAATAAGTAGGCCTAACGTAGACTACTAACATAAATATTCCAGTTAGTAGCAGGTAATACAAACGGCGGTAACACTTTAGAATACTGTATCTTACTTACTGCATAACTAATAAGTAATTATTGAAGAACTAATAGGTAATTATTCATTAACTACTTCTTCACTACTGTTAACTACTAAGGAAGATGTGTTAACTAATCAGTATGTAATATATTTTTTATGATTGTGTTAAGTAACAGTTAGTTAATCAATAAATAATGAATTATGTCATAACTCTTGAAGAACTACTACTAATTATCTACTAATTAAGGTTCAAGAAAAATAACTAAGAAGTAACTACTAATGAACAGTCATACAAAACTAACCTCAGATTAGTTTTTATATTTTATATACAGTACTGTGTGTGTCTGTTTTCCTCAGCATAGAATGCCATTGAGTAAATTCATGTTTGAGGCAATGACTGAGGGAAACTGAAAATATAGGGAACTTATTTGTAATTCATAAATAATTATCAAATAATTCTGCAGGAATTACTTAGAACCTGGAACAGTATTCTAAAGTGAGAATATAGGGAACTCATTAGTAATTAATAAATAATTATCAAATAATTATCCAGGAATTAGGCTACTTATAACCTGAAACACTATTCTAAAGTGAACATATAAGGAAATTAATTGGTAATTAACAAATAATTATTAGATAATTCTTCAGGAATTACTTGGAACCTGGAACAGTATTCTAAAGTGAGAATATAGGGAACTCATTAGTAATTAATAAATAATTATCAAATAATTATCCAGGAATTAGGCCACTTATAACCTGAAACAGTATTCTAAAGTGAACATATAAGGAAATTAATTGGTAATTAACAAAAATTATTAGATAATTCTTCAGGAATTACTTGGAACCTGGAACAGTATTCTAAAGTGAGAATATAGGAAACTCATTAGTAATTAATACAGAATTACCACATACTTCTGACTCAAATCAAACTTACTGTAAAAAACACATTATTAACGGTATTATCTAAACCTTTGTAAAATAGATAAGTTATCATACATTATGATACATTTTGCTAATTAAATAAAAAGTTTGCTTATTTGCAGATCAATATATAGCCTAGTAAATGTCTGCACTTATCTTTCTTATTAGTGCTGAAGAATGACTAAAACTGGCTAGAAAATAAAATAAAAAACATTGATCAGTGCTTTTTACTTTTCAAGTAATTACCTTTGTACATTTACTAAGGTAATTTTGAAAATGAATAGGCCAATAGTTTATCATTTTACTGGAGTAATATTTTATTGGGTTATCTGTACTTTTAATCAAGTACTTGATTTGTGTACTTCATCCACCACTCCACTGCTAAAATAAAACGGTTTATTGTAGTAACCACTGTGTATGACTGTTCATTAGTAGTTACTTCTTAGTTATTTTTCTTGCACATTAATTAATAGATAATTAATAATAGTTCTTCAAGAGTTATGACATAATTCATTAGTTATTGATTAACTAACTTAAACTTAACACAATCATACAATTCTATTACATACTAATTAATTAACACATCTTCCTTAGTAGTTAACAGTAGTGACTTAAGTGTTAATAAATAATTATCTATTAGTTCCTCAATAATGCCTTATTAGTTATGCAGTAAGTAAGATACAGTATTCTAAAGTGTTACCCAAACGGCTTGCAATAAATGCACGTTAGTAGCATCTAACTGCAAAACTGTAAAAACTTTACTCAAACTGAGGTAGATCAATATCTGCACCGAACACTAGTTATGAACCGCCATGCGGAGCGACAGATATTCAAAAACAGCTCAGTTCAAATCTATATCATTACGAGTGACGTGCAAAAAATACAATATCCAGAGTTTACTAAAAATATTAATACGTATTTGCGGTAAAGTTACACTAATTACAAGTTAACAGCCGTAGTCCAAAATATTTTGATAACCCTATAATTTGTGATACAGTTACACAGGTAACAAGTTAAACTTTAGTCTACAATAAATGAAATAAGTCAGTATAGCCTAGGCTGCGTGCTGACAACAGTGCGCAACAGTGACTTCTTCTCGAAGAGTGTTTTATTTTACAATAAATGTCAGAAATTAACTTAGGCTATTGATTAGTAATCATATTAATCCTATTGGATCGTGTAGAAATGTCCTACTTGTCTGATAACGAAGAAAGCATCTTCCAATGAAACGTAGCCTACCTTGCGTCAAAGTAATGAGTGATATCAGAAGAATTAGTTTCACGAAGAAAAGATGCATTCCTTCTTATGGATAGTTGTGGGATTCCACGCAGGCTTAATTATTGGTCTGTTCAAGAAAAGGAAATAAATCACGTAGGCCTAAGTATAAAGAATAGATCCAAAAATGGCACTTGTGGCTTGTCCTCGCGAACTCCTGTGCTGCTCGTGCAGTCTCAGCTGAGTGAATGAGATCATGTATTCAAGATCATTCCCCTGCTCTCATCCAGAGCTCCTTCCGCCACTCCACTTCACGAGCTGGAGCCTTAGCTATTCATTTACTTGACAAACTTTCTGAAATGGCAGTGGGAAAAACACGCCCACCCTTTAACCTCGGTTGGGGATTTCAAAACATGTAAGCGGGATAATCTCAGCACCAAAATTTGAATGAGCTGATCGATGTTGTTGTTTCAATAAGGCCTACAGTAAGATTTTAGTTACCATCGAAATATAACTAATCAAATATCTACTTTTTTAATTTACTCTAAAGCCTACACTGCACCTATGGGGATCCAATAAAAAATAAATAAAAAAAAACATAGTACAGAAGTACAGAATTTAGTAGGCTACAGATTTTTTTTTATTGTTTTATTTATGATAATGTTATTGAAGAGTTATTTGTTATTATTATTATTATTATTATGGGAATTTTTGTCATCCATATAGGCTACACATTTTTGTGCTTGTTTTATTGATGAGAAAATGACTTTTAGTACAGAAACTCTTCCTGTAGTAACAGACTAATTATTATCCTTGTAAAAACAGATTGTTCTCAATTTGATTTGCATGATGATGATGGTTATTGATAAAGTGAAAATAGTTGCATATATTATGCAGCATGCTGTCACTGAGGTTTGGGGTTTTGACACCGTACATTTTAATTTTTTTGATTTAGTTCAGAAAGGTATCAGTCAACGGTCAAAAAATAAGCTTCAATGGCTTCAAACATTTACAATTTTGGGGCAAAAATTCCCCCATAGTTATATTACATCTTATCCTATTGTATATCTCTCCAGTTTAGGAACTAGTGCCTCTGAAGACACTATAGTTGGCCTTTAGTGTTCAACCAGGTGACTGTTGTTAAACAGAGAAGAGAATTGATGTCGTCAGTAACATCATAAGTTTTAATTAACTGATTCAGTTAAAGTATTTAACATAAATGCAGGACGTGCTGGGCCATAGAGGCGCAGCCTCCATGTGTGGACGTGACGTGAACAGTCTCTGGCTGGGCATGCGTGACGTGAAGATTCTCAGGCTTGGAGGGTATCGTACTTGGTTACCTAATGTAACCTCGGTTCTCTCTAGAAGAGGGAACGAATATTGCGTAAGTTGCTTACGCTACGGGTAAAGTCATCTTTTCTCGAGATATGAAGCCAAAAAATTATCCTTAATTTTTGTATTTATTGTCAATGCAGTGCAGCAGCTAGCAGACCTAGAGCGGGCCGTCTAGCGCGCTCATAGGTTACCCTGCGGCAACTGCAGCAGCCAACCACTGAGCCAACATTTATTTACCTTTTGAACATATTTAGTTAAAGAACTGTGAACAGAATGACTGTTGGGTTTTCATACTTCTATTCATGTGGAGTTTAAGAAGCTGTGGAAGGATATTTTGTTAGATGACAGCATCTGTAGAAGCTTTGGATAAAAGCATGGGCTAATCCATGAATGTGTTTGCTGACAGATAAGAGTGATTGTATGTGGAGGGCCATGTGTTCAGCCTCATTTGAAGGCCCTTGAGGAACAGCCTTGACAGGCTGAGAGATTGTTGTGGCCTTAGATGGACAGCCAGTTGTTGTTTTTAACATGAGAGACGGGTGAGCAGGGCTTGAGCTGTGGGCTTTAGTGCCATCACTTAAAGTGGAACTTCTTTCTATAGCCTAATAAAAAGAGTATCAGATGTTTGAGATCTATTCAGCCACACATGAAATCGAGAATCAGGAACTATTACGATCAAGAAGCCAGAGGTAACTGTGTTAAGGGGGAAAAATCATTGAGGAGGTTAATTAATTATTTACTACTTTAAAGAATTAATGAATTAAAACTCCTTGGCATGCATGAGGCTATACTGGAGAGCTCTGGATCTTGTATTCTTGTCTGTACTAGGCTGATTTCTGATAAGTATATTTTTCTCTTCAATGATAAACTGGAAGTGGGTTGACTATAGTGCATTGACATTTACATTTTAAATCTAAGACTGATGTTTTCCATTAATTGACTATATCTGTCCAAAAGGAAATTACAAAGGATGTCTGGGAAATACAAATACAAAATTGCATGACACACTAGTCATGAATAAAACTAAGGCGGGGGGTCACATTTCTGGTAAAAGCTTCATTTGTATTGGCCTCAAGGGCGTGTTTGACAATGTTAACTGCATCTACTAATTTGAGGGCACAGTGGCCCCTAAAGCCATTTGTTGTGGTGGAATCCACTGCCTGCTCTATTTAACCTTTGTTTTCGAAACCTAAGATGCATCAAGAATGTGTTCATATTTAATTTAATTTGCTCTGTTATCTCATATACTGTTACAAGGCTGTCTGGTGTAAAAGAAAGGCTTGTGATTATCCGCTAAAAGTTTTACCTTTAGTGTACACTGGGCTTAAAAATCAACAGGCATAAACTAAAAATCACAATCAGACACTTTAAATTGATTAATGTAATATTTTTAATTACCCAATGCAATTTTCCCTCTTTTCTCCAATAGTTCCCTGCTACTCACTGTCACGGAGTCAACAAAATCAACTATCCAACCATCAACACCAGATCACGACACTCCTTCCACTCGATCATTATCACCTGAATTCTGATCACCTGCACTTCATCATCACACACCCTTTATATTTCACCGATCCCTTCCCTTCAGTGTCTAGTCTCGTCTATGTCAAGTGCCACAGACGGCTCACCTTGAGTTATCTTCATTTTGGTCTACTTACCTGAAGTCCCGTTCTTCCCATCATTGCTGATCTTCATAGCTCTGGTTCTACTCATCCTCTTCAGCCTGAAAAGACATCATTCCGTTCAGCTAAGTCTTCACCATATCAACGATCAGTTATCATCTCATCTGCATTACTTCCCTGCATTGCTTTCCATCTGCACTATAATAAACTTGTTATATTCACCTAAACCTTGTCTGTCCTCTTCCGATTGTGACAGAAGACCAGACCACCAAACATGCAGAGCACGAGCACAGGCACCGCAGATCCCATCGCTGAACTAGTTTTATGCTGTATGTCAATCACTCCTTCCGTCATCAACCACTTCTTCACCTGCTGCCTCTCCCATGGCCCAACCAGTGACATACAGCGGCGAGGCAGAGGATTGCAGCAGGTTTATATTGCAATGTAATCTCGAAGCAGCTGCAGCGCTGTTCCAACATATCTTCAGTCACTTCGGCCTCCCCGAAGACATAGTATCCGACCGTGGTCCCCAGTTTATCTCCCGTGTCTGGCAAGCCTTCTTCAAGCTCCTAGGACTATCCATCAGTTTATCCTCCGGTTATCACCCTCAGACCAACGGCCGGACTGAGCGCAAGATCCAAGAGATCGGGAGGTACTTGAGGTCCTACTGCCACCAGAACCAGAACAGCTGGAGCCGGTTCCTTCCATGGGCGGCGTACGCCCAGAACTCCCTTTGTCAGTCCACCACTGGGCTTACTACATTCCAGAGTATCCTAGGATACCAACCACCCCTATTTCCCTGGTCCAGCGAACCATCGGTGGTTCCAACTGTAAATCACTGGTTTGAGCAGAGCGAGAGGGTGTGGGACTCAGCCCATGTACATCTCCAGCAGGCAGTGTGAAGACACCAGACCCAAGCCGATGTCCGAAGATCCGAGACTCCTCTATACCAGCCTGGACAAAAGGTCTGGTTGTCTACCCGGGACATCCGTCTTCGCCTGCCCTGCCGCAAGCTGAGTCCCCACAATATAGGTCCATTCACCATACAGAGGCAGCTCAACAACATCACCTACCATCTCAACCTCCCTGCACAGTACAGAATATCACCATCTTTTCACGTCTCCCTCCTTAAACCGTACACTGAACCATTGTTCTCTCCCCACACAGGAACTGGTGTTGAAGTACCACCTCCTCCAGAAGTCGCTGACGAGGAGCTCCTCTACCGGGTCCGATCCATCATCAACTCGCAACGACTGGGCAACCAACTCGAGTACCTAGTCGACTGGGAAGGGTACGGTCCAGAGGAACGCTCCTGGGTAGCTCGAGACGATATACTAGACCCTTCTCTCTTAACCTAGTTTCACCAGGATCATCCTGCTCATCCTGCCCCCAGAGGTCGAGGTCGTCCCTGTCATCACAGTTTCCGGCTGTCAGGAGCTGGCTGTGGAGGAGGGGGTACTGTCACGGAGTCAACGGAACCAACTATCCAACCATCAACACCAGATCACGACACTCCGCCCACTCAGTCATTATCACCTGAATTCTGATCACCTGCACCTCATCATCTCACACCCTTTATATTTCACCGATCCCTTCAGTGTCTGGTCTCGTCTATGACAAGCGCCACAGACTGCTCACTCAAGTTATCTTCATTTTGGTCTACTTACCTGAAGTCCCGTTCTTCGAGTTATTGCCAATCTTCATAGCCCTGGTTCTACTCATCCTCTTCAGCCTGCAAAGACATTCATCATTCTGTTCAGCTAAGTCTTCACCATATCAACGATCAGTTGCATCGCATCTGCATTCCTTCCCTGCATTGCTTTCCCTCTGCACTATAATAAACTTGTTATATTCACCTAAATTTTGTCTGTCCTCTTCTGATTGTGACACTCACTACTATATCTGCCTAATAAAATGACAAATGACAAAGGCCCTGAACTATGAACTATAACCTGATGGATTTTTAAAAATGGAAATAAAAAAACAATTATTTTGATTTTATTATTTTGTTGCAAACATTAAACATGATTACTTATTACTGATTGCAACTACTGATAATTTTAATTAAGTGAAGTGCATGACAAAGGAGATAGAGAACAAAAACATTCTTTATTTAACAGGAGAATAATGAACACAATTTAACTCGATACCAGACACTGAACAGAAAGAACTCAAGGCTTAAAAACACAGGGAACGTAATCAAGGAGAACAGAAACAGGTGTTTGGAAACAAATTAACACCCAGGGAAATTAACTAGGAACTCAGGCAAACAAAGTGAAAACAAAAACAAAACAGAATATAGATTTTTTCAGCATTTTTAACTTTGGTGAGTGTTAAAGGATTATTTCACTTCAGAATGAAAATTTCCTGATAATTTACTCATCCCCATGTCATCCAAGATATTCATGACTTTAAGGAAATTTTAATATACATGTAGATAACGAAAAAGATACATTGGGATTGGCATTTAAAGACATTCTGAACTCTATTGGAGTTAGGACCTACTCATTGTCGTAATCATACTCTTGATCTAATATTATTACATGGAATCAATGTTGATGCTGTTGAAATTCTGCAGCAGAGCGATGACATCATTATCTAGTCTTGTGTATACTTAATTTAGCCAAGGCTGCGAAGCCGACTCCGTGTTACAAATATGTTAGACCTATCACTTCTGCCACAAAAGATTGCTTCATTAATAATCTTCCTGATCAGTTTCATCATCTCAGCATCCCAGATAGCTTAGAAGAACTCGATATTACGACAGAAACTTTTAACTTTCTCGTTGCTCCGTTGCGCTTAAGGAAGATTAAAGGAAATAGTCCAACGCCGTGGTACCATGAGCATACTCAGGCCCTTAAGAAAGTGGCCAGAAAAATGAAGCGCAACTGGGAGAAAACAAAACTAGAGGTATTTCGCATTTCATGGAAAGAGAGCACGATTGCATACAGAGAGGCCTTAAAAGCTGCTAGATCTGCTTATTTTTCAACCCTATTAGAAGAAAATAAACAAAACCCTAGGTATTTATTTGAAACAGCGGCTAAACTAACGAAAAATAAAGCTTCAAGCCCAGACGTTTCCAAGCAGCACAGCAGTAATGACTTTATGAACTTCTTTACTAACAAGATTGATAATATCAGGGATAAAATTATAACTATGCAACCGGCTACTGCATGAGGCAGTGCATTGTAGTCTCCTTGAGGAATTTTTTTATTCATTCATTGCTATAGGAGAGGAAGAATTTACTAAACTTGTTAAATCATCTAAATCGACGCTTTCAATAGCTTAGTATACATAGTTCCCACATGACGTCACAACAACATACGGGCAATTGCCGACCCGGCGCCATTTCTGAGGGCAGAACACAACATTCTTACAATGCAGAACATGAGAAGAAGAAGCTGAAACGGAAATTTTGTGATTAAAAAGTGAAAATGGTCATCTCCTGCTGGGTCAATGGATGTTCCAATCGTGCCGGAGGTTCAGTTAAATTTAGTTTTTTAACATTTGCCGACCCGGCGCCATTTCTGTGGGCAGAACAATAGTAGAAGAAGCTGAAGCGAGTTAATTTCGTGATAAAAAGTGAAAATGGTGATCTCCTGCTGGTTCAATGGATGTTTAAATCGTGTCGGAGGTTCAGTTAAATTTGGATTTTACAGTATACCCGTCATTAGACTTCGTGAATGTGAGAAGACTAAGCTTTTGTCAGAACAACGACGGAGGTTATGGCTGGCGAGGATAAACAGGAAAGAAACTCCCTCAAAACACGCAAGAATTTGTTGTTTTTTATTGCGAGTGTACACAAATATAAGTTAACACTTTGCAGTTTGAATTATGTCCTGTATGAACAAAATGACGAGATATTAAAAACATACAAAAACAACATTGTTCGATCGCGCCCGCGACTCTCTCACTCTCTCTCTCACACACACACACACACACATTCCAGCACGGCAATCTCAGATTATGTCCCTAAAGAACCCGCGTATAAAGTAGTTCCGCATTAAGCCTGGTTTATACTCGACGCGTCCGCACGAGCGCGAAGGTGCGCGCGGCAAAAGTGACGTCATTGCGGTGTGGGCGGTCGTGCGCGTTGGGTTCGCAAGACCCAATTTCGGCTGGCGGTGTGCGCGACATTTTTTGTAACAACGCGCGCGGCGCCGCATCCGAAGATGAACGACTTCGAGCCGAATCTGGCCGAGCTCGAACTTCTCACCACAGCGGCACCCATTGCATGTCTAAATGAGTTGCTTACATTTAAAAAATGAGCATACAATAGCATAAAAAGTATTTTTAATGAACATAAAAGTCCATGTTTAATAAAAATGTTCATGAAACAATGAAAAGTTTAGTGAAATTAGAAAATATGTAAGAGATCGTTAATTTATTTATATTGTAGGCTACACATTCTCATCCATATATTTTGTTTTATTGTCACGAGTTAGCCTGGCTAACGTCAGACCAAGTCTCATTGAGACTTGGTCTGGGAACTACGTGCGCATTTTCTCGTATTTGAGGCGTGGTTTACGAATGCCCAGAGCCGTTTATTGGGCGCTATGAATGTCTATCAAATGCGCCTGTATGTAGCTCATAGCCAATCGCTTCAATTATACCAGATGACGTATGTAGAGTGAGAGAAATTCGACGAGGAAAAAGACGATGGGTCAAAGATTTATTTGTACACGATGGCGTTTAGCGAATATTACCGTTTGTGCAAGATAAACATGAGGGTAGAAGGTAACGTCGAGTCTGATATAAACAAACTGCTTCGGTGTCGTCATCATCTTGCTGCTCCCTCCCCGTTCTGTGATTGGTTCCCTTTTTCAGGGGAAAAATTGTCCCATGGTGTCCAGACTGCCATAGCAGCGTGAATAGAATCGCGCTGCGAGCAAGGCAGTATGGGGAAACCCAGGCTAGTCACGAGTAATAATCTCAGGGTTTACTGGGTTTTACACGATTCTTTTTTTAGTGTGGTAACAGTGGTGTCTACTAAAATAAACATTGTCACGTGTGTATAGCTTTCTTCTTCTCACTGCTGATTCCTGATGGTTTAGAGGACAATTACTCGAGTCGCCCCCTGTCGTTTCAAAGAATAGTACAACGGCGAGCGCGTCAAGTATAAACGCCTCGTCCGTTTGGGGAGGTGCGCGCGCAGTCTGCGGAGACTCGCGCTGCGGAGCCAGGCGAAAGTATAAACAAGGCTTTACATTAATTAATTTGCACGCGAGTTTTATTTATTTTCATCCCGTGTATATTCATATTCATGCACATATTTCCAGGCTCGGAATTGCTCACATGTATTAAAACTCCTAGCCAATACCAGATAATGATACACATGATAATACTGTATCTGAGGCAAAGCTGCATAATCAGTGCTCAGTGCTTCCTTTGTTAGCGCATACGGATCCACACCATTTATGACTGAAATGTTCGCATTGTACCTCTCTCTGTCTTCTGTTAATAGAGTCTCTTTATAATCTCTGTCACTTTGTCTCTTCATGATTTTCGTAACATTATAAATGGAAAGAAATATTCGAAATTTGCTTGTAAAACTCATAGACAGTATGGTAAAACATTGTAAACACAGCAGCTTTTGCCCTCAAAGATGGCGTCTCCGGGGAGGTCACGTGACATTAATTGGCCTGTGGGAACTATGTATAGGGTCTAACATACATGTTTGATAGACCCTATACTGACTAAGCTATTGAAAGAGATGCTTCCAGAGGTCATAGATCCTCTTCTTAATATCATTAATTAATCTTTGTCATTAGGATACGTACCAAAAACTTTTAAGCTGGCTATGATTAAACTGCTTGTTAAAAAAAGACAAATTGATCCTACAGAATTAGTCAATTACAGGCCGCTCTCGAATCTAGCTTTTCTGTCAAAGATACTAAAAAAGGCAGTATCCTCACAACTATGTTCCTTTTTAGAAATAAATGATATCTGCAAGGATTTCTAGTCAGGATTTAGACCATATCTACTGAGACAGCTCTCATTAGAGTCACAAATGATTTGCTCCTATCATCCGATCGTGGTTGTATCTTTCTATTAGTGTTACTCAATCTTAGTGCTGCATTTGATACTATCGACCACAACATTCTTTTAAATAGTCTCGAAAATTATGTTGGCATTAGTGGAATTGCACTAGCATGGTTTAAATCATACTTATCTGACTGTTATCAGTTTGAAGCAGTAAATGAAGAGATGTCTTATCAATCAAAAGTTCAGTATGGCGTACCACAAGGCTCAGTACTAAGACCGCAGCTGTTTACTCTGTACATGCTTCCTTTAGGAGATATCATTAGGAAGCATGGCATTAGTTTTCACTGTTATGCTGATGATACTCAGTTCTATATTTCTTCACACCCTGACGAAACTTACCAATTCACAAAATTCAGTTGATAATACCTAGAATATCAAAATCGATTGCTGGCGGTAGATCCTTTTCCTGTTTAGCACCAGAACTTTGGAACAGTCTTCCTAGCATTGTTTGGGAAGCAGACACACTCTGTCAGTTCAAATCTAGACTAAAAACACATATATTTGGCCTAGTATACACATAACACATTGTAGACTTCTATAATTCAATGTTAGGCTGCATAGTTTAGGTCAGCCGGAACCAGGAACACTTCCCATAAATCCTAATTTACTTCATAAGAATCATAAGAAGGATGGCGTCTACATTAATATTAGTCTCTCTGTTTATCCCAAGGTTTACCGCAGTCTGCCGGATCCAGGCTGTATCCAGATCTGATCAAGGAACTGCACATGGACACGACAACAACGCAGTCCTGAAGTGTCAACTAGTCTCTCCCCTGTGAAGGCCTCCTTCCCTTCCCTTTACCTCTGTACAGATAAAACGTTGTTGTTTTATCTGTACAGAGTCACCACGTGGCTACGCGGATGTGATAAATAATAATGTATTATACATTTTTTAAGGCCAGACAAGTAGTTTGTTGAGGGTTGATTTGTAAAAAATTACTACATGGCTGCACACATATTAAAACGCGCATACCTATGTACTGAACACGTAATGCGCATGTGCGCAACTCGCGTCAGTGTTTGCGCAGAGGTTTGCGCAGAGGTTGCGTAGGTTTGCGCAGAGATAACTGATAATCGTTTGCACCTTGGAACCTATTTCCAGGAGTGCGTTCTCGAGCCACCAGGCACTGTTTTGTGCGGATGGGCGGCCGGAACGCATTGAGGGTTTTCTGTTAGAACGGTGTCGTGTTAGCGGCCCCTAAGTTAATAACTAATGATCTTTGCAATGGAAGTGAATCAATCAATCAAAACTTTAGCTGGACAATAACTTTACCCTTACGAAAAAAAAAAGTATACTTCAAGTTCATTTTATGAAGTATACTTGATAAAAAATAAAGTATAAAGTCGGCAACACCTAAGCTCCAAAATTATCAAAAATATTTATTATCAAGACAACTATCGCATAGCGTATGTGACGTTTCGAGCACGCAGGCTCTTCATCAGACAAATTGACTACTGACTATCTGATGAAGAGCCTGCGTGCTCGAAAAGTCACATACGCTATGCGATAGTTGTCTTGATAATAAATATTTTTGATAATTTTGGAGCTTAGGTGTTGCCGACTTTATACTTTATTTTTTACTTGTTGTTTTTTAGTCGAGCACCCTTTTGAGACTGATGTGCGTGCTTTTGTTTCATTTTTCTTCTATGAAGTTTACTTGAGTAATGTTCAAGTATATTTTTAAGTATACTTTATGTAGTAAGTATACTAATGTCAATGTGTACTAGTAGTAAACTTGTAAGTGTACTATTTTAATACCGCTTGGGACTAAATTGGCCCACTTGAAGTATATAAAAGTATATGTTTAAGTGTACTATAAGTGTAACAGTAGTAAACTTTAAGTGCACAACTAGTTCATAATTATGTTTCTCATTTGTACTGCAAGTGAACTTATGAGTATACTAGTAGTTTACTATTTTAATACTTGTAGCAACTTTGAAGTATACTCTCAGTAAACTACTAGTTTAGTAGTTTTATACTACAAGTTTTCTTTAAGAGAACTTAACATCATACTTATAGTTTACGATTTATATATTATTTTTGCTCTTTTAGTGTACTCTCAGTAAACTACTAGTAGTTTTATACCGCAAGTATATTAGAAAGTTTTCTTTTAGTGTACTCTCAGTAAACTACTAGTTTAGAAGTTTTATACTACAAGTTTTCTTTAAGTGAACTTAACATTATACTTATAGTTTACTATTTATATACAATTTTTGCACTTGCAGTATACTACTATGTTCAAATGTTATTTTTTATACTTGAAAAATACCTTTAACTCTACTTTAATTTTAAAAACCTTTTATTAGCTTCATGCATCCTTTTTTATCAACACTTGAATGTCAGTAAGTTTCATAAAGAAAGGCAACATTTTAAACAAAATAGTTGAGAAAATCACATTTTTGTCAAAGACTATGCCTTGATCAGATTCAGAACGATGATCAAACACAGATGGAGTAAATCAAGTCCGACACCCCACAGCTTCAGTCGTTTTCTCTTAAAGGGATAGTTCACTTTGAAATGAATTTTTGATATGTTTTAGCTTACCTCAAGGGCATCCAAGATGTAGGTGTCTTTGTTTCCGCAGTAGTTTCAATTTTGATATTTTTAGGTCAAACCGTTCTTGACTGTCAGTCATATAATGCAGGTCTATGGTCACTGTCTCAAAACACAAGCACAGAGTCCAAATTAAAACAATTCCCCACGTCCAAATGAAACAATTCCCCATCATAAGTACACATTGATGGCCTAAGACACGAAACGAGCGGTTTGTGTGAGAAAACGAACAGTATTTATATTGTTGTTATCTCTTGAAAACAGCACACGTCCAAATGATCTGACGGCGCGGGCGGGTATAGATATATACATAGATGTCGCCTTGGCTACGGTTTCGTTCCAATGAACTGCAGTAGCGAAGGCGACATCTAGTGTATACATCTATACCCGCCAGCGGGCGGGTATAGATATATACACTAGATGTCGCTTGGCTACGATTTCGTTCCAATGAACTGCAGTAGCCAAGGCGACATCTATGGATATATCTATACCCGCCCGCGCCGTCAGATCATTTGGACGTGTGCTGTTTTCAAGAGATAACAACGATATAAATACTGTTCGTTTTCTCACACAAACCGCTCGTTTCGTGTCTTAGGCCATCAATGTGTACTTATGATGGGGAATTGTTTAATTTGGACGATGGGGAATTGTTTTAATTTGGACTCTGTGCTTGTGTTTTGAGCCAGTGACCATCGACATGCATTATATGACTGACAGACAAGAACGGTTTGACCTAAAAATATCAAAATTGAAACTACTGCGGAAACAAAGACACCTACATCTTGGATGCCCTTGAGGTAAGCTAAAACATATCAAAAATTAATTTCAAAGTGAACTATCCCTTTAATGGGTTACGCTTCATTTGGAAACATTAAGCAGTTTTGATTTACAAGCTGTTTAATGTTTGATGATCACATTATTTTACATTTGAGTGAGCAATCTTCTATCACTTGTTTCAGCTTCTTTTCCTCCTGTGTTTTGATAGCTGGAAAATTCTGTCAATGGTGGGGAAAAGTTGAATTAAAGTCAATTCCTATGTACACCAGTGGACTAGCCTTCACAAAAATTCAGATACGCAGAATTAGAAACATATCTGTTTTATATCAATATTTTAATCAATATTTTCAAACAAAGTTTCATAAGACTTTATATGAAAAACGATGTAAACAAAAGTATATTTAATAGGCTACTCGATCAAAAGAGTTAACATAACTACAAGCCAAGTATACTTTGAATAATTAAACTTTTAAGTATATCTCGATCAAAAGATTGAGTACAAGTATAGGCCAAGTACACTTAAGTGTAATTAAGTATATTTTTGAGAAGTATATAAAATGTAGACTGAAAGTATGCTTTCTTCTTTTTAGTTGAAAAGAAGTATACTAATAGAACACTTGAATAAACTTATTTTCCATGCTTATTTTATTTACTCTATAAAAGCTATTCCACCCGAAAGTTTGTTACTATATAAAGCTGAACATGTTAGTTTATACGACAGTGTGTAATATTATGTTTTTAAAAAAGTATTTAATAAGCTACTCAATCAAAAAAGTAAACACAAGTACAAGCCAAGAATACTTAGAATACTTCATTATACTTTTAAGTATATCTCGATCAACAAGTATAGGCCAAATATACTTAGACTTTTCTGTCAGTATAAGTCAAGTATACTTAAGTGGAATTTGAAGTATATTTCTGAGAAGTACCTACATAAAGTAGCTGGCTGCGTTCCAAACCGCATACTCAATGAGTATGTACTTAATTTCAATGAGTACTTACTTAACGAGCGCTAAAAGAGTAGGTACTTTATAGCCAAATCTCGTTGAGTATGAATGCGAACCGGACATCTGCCATGTTCACGTTATCATGTGACCTACGACACGTGATCACACGCGCAACAACTTAAAAGATTCGAACGGACACGTTTAATTCATCTATCTGTAAATATCTTGATATTGATTAAACTTGCTAATTTTGTGGTCTTTTTGAAGAAACTGCTGCCCATTTATTTTGTGAATACATTTAGGGTTGATTTAAGTTATTTTATTTAACCCTACTAATGTGAACTACCGTTTTATCCTTAATGAAAATTTATTAAATTTATTTTTATTACGAAATCCCAAAATTGTCATCTCTTGAATATGTTGTTAATTTTTTATATCCAAATATTTTCATCCACAAGCAAAAGTGGCTAACTGCTTTATTTTTTCCTCTTTTTCTTGTTGAATTTAACTGTCGTTTCATCTCTCAGGTCTATAAATAACAAAAAAATGCTTTTTTTAAATGTATTATAATGAATTATTTAAGAATATATATATTAAGATATTCAACCTTGTAGGTTCTTTTTTCCTGTGTAAAAAATCTCATATTATGTATGCAAACCCATTATATATATATATATATATATATATATATATATATATATATATATATATATATATATATATACTGTATATATTATGGGTTTGCATACATAATGAGATTTTTTACAGATCTCATAACATCAGTAACTCGACAGCCCTACCTAGAACGGGTTTCCTCAGCGTTTGTAATGTCTGCACAAAGGGCAGCTGTGCGAAGATTTGCCTTTGGAGAAAAACTGTTGATTTTATACTCGAAAGATTTAAGTATCATTAATATTAAAAATTTATATTACCTCAGAATGAATTGCATTTCTATCCCACCCCAAAACATACAATAATAACAACGATAAATGCTGACCAATACTTAATTATATGACTTTTTACTGAAAATGATATAATTCAATAAAACAAACAAATTGTAATGTGTCATATGTCATAGCTATGCATGATTGAATACACTCTAGATGTGTGTATAATGAACATATCTACATTTTCTTTCAAACAATTAAATAAAACATTAATTAAATAATTATATTTTATTTACTGACAACAATGAGATATTAATAAATTAGTAAAAGAATGAATGAAAGTCACCATCACACAATAAACAAATGCATAAGTCAAAACATGAAACAAAGCTTTATTCAAACTACAATCATGTATGTAGGCTACAGGTGCTGAACCCCACATCCTTCTGCCATCTCAACACAGCGGTTCCCATTCTGCAGCTTTATTCTGATGAATCAGCTGACCGCCAGAGGTGAGCCGTTCCCTTGTGCCGGAGGTTGTTGCGTGATGTGTTGTGCTTCACAATCTGAGGCAAGTGGAGTGATGGAGGGACCATCTCTAGGATTCATTTCTGTGCTCTTTATCCTCAGTGCTCACACCAGCCCGCTGACATTTCAGATCCTAAAAATGCACAAACATAACACAAAAGCAGTAATTTTAACCACACAATGTCATTTAATTTCAGTATTATTTAGAAGACAAAAACGCTTTTTTTCCACAAATGCCGCCATCATCTTCCCTTGCAGGTCCTGCTCCACCACAAAAGATCTGAAGCAAATTCACAGAAAACAAGAATCAGAAAGGTGATGTAATAGCTCTGTTTGAAATTACAATAATTAAAATAAACTACAACTTAAGATTTAAATAGTTGTTATTCATTTCTGTAGTATACTCACTCAAAGCCTTCATGAGCAACTCTCCACCAGATAAACACACATCTGTTCATCTGACCCTGTAACATCCAGACAAGATCCACGTTACCTCTGTGATTTATGAACTCAACACTACATTTACATGTTGAGGTTGTTTTAACTTTTTATCCAACATAAATGTTCCTCAATTTATCAACAGTAATGGACAAATAAAATAGATAACTTATGTTTAACGTTAGTTACTTTATAGATTTGTTCTACATAATAGCACACATTCATCACTCAGATGTCTATTTCATGTGATATTTCAAGATTTTCCTGTCAGATGTAAATAGACATTTAGAATAAGCGTCTTTGATGTATGGTTTGTTTATGTAAATCCACTTTAGAGACGTAACTTACGTGTCCTTACTGGAGCTCCCCTGTTAGCTATAACGTTATACATAATAAAACGTGTTTTTACAGCAAAATCAGAACTATACTATACTGTGTAACGTCTTTACACCTTCAACAATTCAACAGTTTACTCTACAGTAGTTCAACACATGCAATTTAAACAAAAGGAACTGTGTTTACTCACATTTGAAAGCACCCGCGTCGCTGATCTCTGCGATGTTTGATAATGACGTATCCTCTCGCGTGGCCTCCTGGGATAGAAGAGTATCCATCGGATGAGCACTCAAAAATCTGGCCGGAAGAAGTAAGCCATCCGGGAACTTCTCACCTACTCTTTTATGAATACTGATGTTTCGAACGTACTGCTTCCTTCACGTACTGTTTTCGCCTACTATATAGTAGGAAAGTAGGCATATTGGAACGCACTTAAGTCCGAATCTCGCGATAATTAGTACGTCACCCAGGTAATTCTCGCCTACTCTTTTGGATTCGTACATACTTTTTCGCTCGCCTACTCTTTTTCCCATACTAAATAGTAGGGAAGTATGCGGTTTGGAACGCAGCATGGGTCTGAGAAGTATATAAAAAGTAGACTGAAAGTATACTTTCTTATTTTTTAGTTTAAAAGAAGTATACTAATAGCACACTTGAATAAACGTCTTTTTCGTAAGGGTATCCTAGAGCTGCTGTAAAGCCAAAACAATCTCTGTTACTGTAATTTCCTATTATCACTGTAAAGCTGCTTTGAAGCAACTCATTATTGTTAAAAGCGCTATATAAATGAAGGTGACTTGACTTGACTTGACTAAAAGTGTGCTAAGTATTTCCTACTCCCTGTCACAAGTATATTAGTTTCATTGAGTTTTGGTTTGGTGCTGTTCTGTTTGCCTGTGCTCCCGATCCTTATTTGTTTCTATGGTTACTGATTACGTTAAGCACCTGTCTCTAGTTCTGTTGATTAGCCTCATTTTGTATTTAAGCCCTTAGTTCCCTTTGTTCAGTGTTCGGTCTCATCTTAGTTTGAATGTGGTTGTGCTAGTCTGTTTTCTGGTTTATCGCTTACGTGTTACTTTTTGATTTATTATTAAAGACTGTTTGTTTGTACTCCATCGTCATTGTGTGCTCATTACAGCCACAGCCTAACCGAAAACCAAACCTAGATTAGTTTTTTTTTTTTACTGCGAAAATCAGGAATGATAAACCATAGTTTACTGGGAAACTCAAAAAGCTTTGTCATGCCAAAGAGGATGTTTACAGAAGTGGGGATAAAATCTTGTATAACCAGGCCAGAAACAGACTGACAAAGGAGATCCGAGTTGCTAAAAGAAGCTACTCTGAAAAGCTGAAAAACCAACGACCCGGCATCAGTCAGGAGAGGCCTGAGGAACATCACCAACTACAAGTCACTATCCCCCCGATCTGTGGAGAATCAACAACTTGTTGATGATTTAAATTCATTCTACTGAAGGTTTGAAAAGCCCAGTCTCACACCACACACCCACTCTGATCTGCACTTCACACATTCACCATCACCTTCTGCACCCCGTCTCCTCCCCCCTCCTGCCATCCAACCTGAGCTTAAGGCCTGTGTGGAGGACGTGAGCCGAGTCTTCAAAAAACAGAAGACTAGGAAAGCTTCAGGCCCAGACAGCATCTCATCTGCTTGTTTAAAAGCCTGCGCTGACCAACTGGCCCCAGTCTTCACGCAGATCTTCAACACATCATTGGAGCAGTGTGAAGTTCCCTGCTGCTTCAAATGCTCCACTATCATTCCGGTCCCCCCCCAAAAAAAAAATCACTGGACTTAATGACTACAGACCTGTTGCTCTCATGTCTATGGTCATGAAGTCGTTTGAAAGACTGGTGTTGGCCCACCTGAAGGACATCACTGGACCCCAGCTGGATCCCTTTCAGTTTGCTTACAGAGCAAACAGGTCTGTGGATGATGCAGTCAACATGGGACTGCATTATATCCTGCAACATCTCGACAGACCTGGGACTTATGCAAGGATCTTATTTGTGGACTTCAGTTCGGCCTTCAATACCATCATGCCTGATCTTCTCACAGCCAAACTGACCCAGCTCTCCATGCCATCCTCAATCTGTCAGTGGATCTCCAGCTTCCTGACGGACCGGCAGCAGCTAGTGAGACTGGGGAAACTCACATCCAGGACTCTCACAATCAGCACACAATCTCTCCCCACTGCTCTTCTCCCTGTACACTAATGACTGTACTTCTAAAGACCCCTCTGTCAAGCTCCCGAAATTTGCTGACGACACCACTGTCATCGGTCTCATCCAAAACGGTGATGAGTCTGCTTACAGACTGGAGGTTGAACAGCTGGCTGTCTGGCGCAGTTATAACAACCTTGAGCTGAACACACTCAAAACAGTGGAGATGATAGTGGACTTCAGGAGGAACAGCCCAGCACTCCCCCACTCACCATCATGAACAGCACTGTGGAAGCAGTGGAGTCATTCAGGTTCCTGGGCACTACCATCTCTGAGGACCTGAAATGGGACAATCACATTGACTCCATTGTGAAAATGGAACAGAGACTGTACTTCCTTCGCCAGCTGAGGAACCTGCCACAGGAGCTGCTGATTCAGTTCTACTCAGCCGTCATTGAGCCTGTTTTACGCACTTCCATCACTGTCTGGTTTGGTTCAGCTACCAAATCAGACATCAGGAGACTACAACGGACAGTCCAGACTGCAGAGAGGATTATTGGTGCCCCCCTGCCAACCCTCCAGGACCTGTACTCTTCCAAAGTGAGGAAGAGAGCAGGTAAAATCATCACAGACTCCACTCACCCTGGACACCACCTGTTTGAACTGTTACTGTCAAGACGGATCACTGGCCACAAGAACATCTAGGCACAGGAACCGTTTCTTCCCACAGGTAATTTCCCTTCTGAACAGTTAACATACCTCCCAAGGCATATGCCTGTAAGTGCAATACTCCCATTGTTTAGTGCAATATCTTCTAAACTCAGGTGATATTTATATTTATTCATACTATTCAAAATACTGTAAATATGTTCATAATTTGTAAATGTTTACTGACAAAACCCAACTGTGACCTTGTACTTTTTTCATATTTTTATATTTATATTTTTATTCCTAGATTTATCACTGTTTCTTGTTGTATTTGCATTTGTAAATGTACACTGGAAGCTTCAGTACCAAGAAAAATTCCTTGTGTGTGAAAGTACACTTGGCAATAAAGCTCTTTATGATTCTGATTCTTATTCTGAAAAGTGACAGTAGACTTTTACATTGTTCTAAAAAACAAAACAAAATCCTATTTCAAATAAATAGGATGAACTTTCTGTTCATCAAAGAAATCATGAAAAAATTAACATGGCTTTGTAAAATATTACGCAGCACAACTGTTTTCAACATTGATAATAATAAATGTTTATTGAGCACTAATCAGCATGATTTCTGAAGGTGACACAGAAAACTGTGATGGCTGATGAAAATTTAGCTTTTCCATCACAGGAATAAATTACATTTTAAAACATATATATATATATATAAAAATATATATATATATAAAAAAAATTGTAAGAATATATTAGCCTAATATTACTGTATTGTATTTTTGGTGAGCATAATTATTTTAAAAGCATTTAAAAATCTTAACGATCCCAAACTTTTGAATGGTAGACATTTACATCATTGTCTGGATCATAGACCATTGCAGGCTGTAAGTGATATAAGTAATTACAACGCAGCTAAATAAAACCATGAAGTTTGATTGTGTAGTTGAATGTACAGTGAAGATGCATCAGGCTGGTGTTGTGAGGGAAGATGGATTTATGGAGAGTGGCGCCATCATCTGGTGTAAAATTCATCGCTAGTGAATAGCCACTAACCTAAATGCAGGTAGTGAACTTCTGCAATTAAAGATGATTTATTACTGAATGACAGTAAACAGGCCTACACATCAAACTGGAACAAACAAACAAAAATATTTATTGTTAAAGCATTTTTATTTTTTTTATTTTTTTCTGCAAGTGGCATCCTACTTCATTTTAGTGATAAAGTTATATTAGATCATTGGAAGATATTTTAAAGAATGTTGGTAAGCAGACAGTTGATGGCACCCATTGACTTCCATAGTATATTTTAGTATATATACAGAAGAAAGAAACTCATACAGGTTTGGAACACCATTAAGGTGAGTAAATTATGACAAAATTTTCATTGTCGGGTGAACTATCCCTTTAAGTGCAATCTTAAATAGGCCTACATTTCTGAGAAGTACATAAAGTAGCCTATATATTTTTAGTTTAAAAGAAGTATAGGCCTACTAACAGCACACTTGAATAAACTTATTTTTTGTAAGGGCAATACTGTCTACCAGGCCCGGATTGGCTAATCGGGAGAACCGGGGAAATTCCCGGTGGGCCGGTCTGTTTTATTGGCCAGGAGGGCCGGTGTTGTCATGGCACTGGGTTGAATGCTTTCCTTATGGGTCCAGGCATAGCGCAGCCCCACAATTTTTTTTATTATTATTATTTTATCGCAGCCCCACAAAAAATAAAAATAAAGTCACTTTGTTAGAGATGTGCGAACAAAAAATAAGAGATACAAAACATGGATAATAGCTAGGCGCAAAGGCGGCGCTGAAAAGGCCAGAATAATAAAATATCTCTAGAAACTAAAGCGGCCAAATAGCCTACGAGTCAGGGCCGTACCGACCATTGAGGTCTCCGAGATCCGGACCTCGGTAATTTTTCCTGAGTGTAAAATGAACGTTGTGAAATAATTGCCTAATATTACCTGCTGCAATGATTCGCATATCGCGACGATAACCGACCTCATCATCTGAGCTGCTTCAGCACTCAAACACCGCTCGTCGGCAATGGCAAAATGGTTGAGATGACCGATCAAAGCAAGCGGGATTTAAGTTCACAGAAGCGCGAGCCGCGGCCGCGCGCGAATTCCAACGCGCGGCCGCGTCGCGTTGGAATTTATCCCGCTTCACGAGATAAGGTGCAAGTGGCTAAACTAAACGGCTGTTTTACGATAGAAATTTTAAACGACCGACATAAATAATCACTTTACAAAGACTGTATCAATCTAAGCTCATCTTCAGGAAGGGGAGATTTACAGGTAAAGATAAAGAGACTGAGAGAAGAACGAGAGAAGGAGATGGAGATGAGAGAGGAGAGCAGGTAGAGCAATAGCCTATTACATAATAATGAGAATAACTTTATTACAATGGATTCCTATTTAACACAGTCAGATGTTCTTTGCCAATGACAGTGGAAAAATAATAGCTATGCCCCCGATCCCCCTAGATCACTTTTGGGACCTGTATTTATACAACCCTGTGTACTGATATTGCACTGAATAGAAAATGATATTTTTTAAAAATACGATAAATTATAATTACGATGTTATAAAGTCAGAATTCTATTTTTTTTCCCGCAATTGTGACTTTATATCACGCAACTCTGACTTTATAACACGCAATTGGGAGATATAAAGTCAGAATTGCATGATATAAAGTCGCAATTGCGTGTTATAAAGTCAGAATTATGAGATAAACTATTCTGAGAAAAATAAAAGTCCGTCTTTCCCCCCCCCCTTAGAATAGGACTTATATCTCACAATTGTGAGTTTATATCTCGCAATTCTGAGAAATAAAGTCAGAATTGCGAGATGTAAACTCGCAATTGTGAGATAAAAAGTCGCAATTATCATTTATTTATTTTTATTTTGTGGCGGAAACAAGCTTCATATTGGGGGAAGTGCCAGATAGCCCTTGAAAGATTGGGCCTTATCAGTCGGGAACTAAAGTGGGCCGGTCTAAGGCATGAAACTCCAGGGCTGAAAATGTGTCCCAATCCGGCCCTGCACATAGCCTGTGCACAGCACTTCATCTTTTATAACATCAGATTTTGGTCAAATGATAGAAAAAACTGAGTGCCCACATAACTAAACTTTGTAACCTGCACAAAGTTGTAAAGTTGATGAAAACCTATAATGCGATGCACTTACTGTCGTTCAAATGACAGACAAAATATGTGTGACGCCGACAGTCACTGGTAAAACATTGTAACTTCATTTTAGCTTCTTTTTGGTGAAAATGTCAATAATATAATGACACATGCAAGTGCCTGACCTTATATAAAGCCACAATATCAACCTTGTGTTGAATTATAATTTATTTATTTTTTTTATCCATTTCCTGAAAAGCACACCTTTTAAACTAATCTGTACCATATGTGAACAGCAGGGTGCGATATCACAGAATAACATTGAACTGTCAAGGTGCTGAGTCTTTTGCTTAGAAAAAACAGAGTGGTGCAGGGATGACATCACTTCGTAAATCAAAACATGGAAGCGAGTTAGCATTTTAGCACTTCCAGTTCCATCGTCATAAAGTCAATGGGGTTTTTTTATGTGATTTTGGTTAAATGGCTGAAATAAGGTCTGTGGTGAACACAAGCTCAAGACACTTTAATGTTTTATTCTACAACATAAAATACATCAGTAATACCCCACTCGTGATTTTTTAAAGGGGTCATATAATGGTACTGTACATGCACTTTTACAAGTTGATTGTACTGAAATGTGTGTTGGCAGTGCCTGTACACAACCATCATAAAATGATAAAAATCCATCCAGTGTCCTTATATCCTTACATCTCCTTATATGTTTTTCCCCCTCTCAAATCAAGCCGTTCGACCTAGTGACGTTACACGGTCGGACGCCCCTCCCACGATTGTTGATTGACAGCAGCGTTTCAACACAGACCCGCCCTCGCTCGTGAGCGAGCTGTCTGTCATCATAGTCCGCGCGTCATTGTTGATACACTGGCTGGAGCACTGTCTATGAGCAGAATGGCATCTAAGCGATTGTGGTGTTCTGTGCTTGGGTGTAATAAGGAACACAGCAGTCATTTTGATGTTCCTAAATCCGAACCGCTGAAGACGCAGTGGCTGAGTTTTGTTTTCAATGGGAATATTCCCCACGATCAACATCAATGCTTTCATGTTTGCGCGAATCATTTCACACACCAGACTGCTTTACAAACGAGGGTCAGTATAAAGCTGGTTTTGCTAAGAAGCTGCTCCTGAAAAAAGGATCAGTACCAACTATTCGTGTTCCTGCTGCACCTCCAGAAGAAGAAGTGAGTGTAACGTTTTACACTCTACACTTTACACTCAGGGCACATTACGGCATGTTTTCTATGTACGACGTTCTCGATATAATTCATAATCCCACGTTTATAATGAACAACGCGTTATTATTGTGTTATTATTTCAAACGGTGTATGCACAGAACAGAGGGGCGGGGTGAGCAAAGCTCATTATCATTTAAAGACACATGCACTTAAATGGCGTGCTGAAAACAGAGCTGTTTTTGACCAGGTAAAATGAGTGTTTTCTTACAATACTAATGAGAATTTTTAATTAAAGTATATTACAAACTTTTAATTTAGACGCTAAAGAATCATATTAGCTCGTACAAAAATGGCATTATATGACCCCTTTAAGATGTTATGAGTCTTGAAAAAGGCGATTGCTAACAAGTGGCTAAATGGGATAAAAAGTGAACAGTTGGATCAACTTAAAAAAATTACTTCAATTGGTAACACCTAAAGAAATTAAGTTTTCTCAACTTAAATTATCACGTTTTATCGTGAAAACCGTGATAATTTAAGTTGAGAAAACTTAATTTCTTTAGGTGTTACCATTTTTTTAAGTTGATCCAACTGTTCACTTTTTACAGTGAATTGGAGAGGCTGTCAAGGAGATTAAACGTCCACTTTAACAGCCTTGTTATGCTTATAACTGTGCTCTTATAAACTATTCTAACTCAAACTTTCTGGGAAAATGTTTTTAGATAAAAATGTAAAGAGTTGTTGAAGCTTAGTGATGGTGATGTTGAAGTTGTGGGAATGTGGTGTAGTTCGTTTATAGCCTAACTTTAGCTTTTTGCTTCTGGCGACTGCATTTAGGCTTCGCAATTCATCAAAGTTGTGCTCATCTGTGAAAAATATCTTGATGGACAAAACGTGTAAGTATCATAAACTTTTGTTGATCACAGAGCTTGTTTTTGTGATAATCCAAAAGCCTATTGGCAAAGTCCTATTAGGTTTTTTGTCGAGGGAACCAGTGTGATGCTAACTGCTGATTGGCCTACAAAGTGATGTCATACCTGCACCACTCTATGCTGTGTGGTTTAAGGCAAGTAAAGATTAACTATTGCTTGATCTGCATTTCACAAATCTTATTATGCTTTACAAAATAGGTTACAAAATAGTGTAAACTGCTTTCACTGCTGTACTCCTTGATGTAGAGCTGGAATGAATTTAGAGAAATGTTAACATGTCATTAATTATATAAATCATGGTATAAAACTGCACAGTACCTATCAAATTTGTAGCTGATGTGAAGGAGAGCTTTGCCATTCTGTCATTATTTACCTCATGTTGTTCGAAACCTATCTCACTTATTCTGTAGCATATAACATAAAAGATGGATAATGTAGTGGACACTGCTTTCCAGTGAATCAGACCAAATGATTCATTGAAAAGAGCCGACTCAAAAGAATATTTCGTTCATGAATCAGACTTCACTTCTTCTCATGAACTCTCATAACTGTGCCAAGCACAGCTAGAACTGAAGATTTCCAGTGAATAACTTATGGCAGAAGAAGGACAGGAGTCATGTGGACTATTTTTATGATACTTTTATGGTGCTTTTGTGTCCTTTTGGACACTTGAAAGCCTCATAAAAGCCACTGGGAATAAAGAGCCAGCGATTCAGAAGAGAAAAAGAGAAATACTGGATTCTGTAACCCAGTTTCCCAAGAAGACAGAGCTTAGTTAAAGAAGCATAAAGTTAGGAGCATAACTCCCAGTCCTCTTTATACTTTCCTAGACCACTTGACGTGACTAAACTGCATTCAAGCTGACCAAAGAGCAATGTCAAGTTATGTAATCTGATATAATAATAATAATAGTATCATGAAATGGGTCTAGACTTACAGTATCTGAATCTGAATGTCAATTACAGAAACTCCTCCTGACATACTGAGCGTTAACAGATCTTTGAAATACTGTCTATGGTTGATGGATGATCTGGTATGAGATGGAAAGCCATGAGTGCTTTTTCAGCAAATGATTCTATACCTGCTGCATTTCTGAAGCAATAAATAAAAGATTGCTCTTGCGCTCCTTACAGATATGAAATGCTTCAGTAAATTGTCCCTCATGTGGAATAATGGTAAAGGTGTGCTGAGTATCACCCTGTTTCCTCTCTTCTCCTTTCTGAACAACTCAGTATCACTGCTATAGGTATTATGGGCTAATGCACATGTTTCCAGTCTCCTAATGTTTAGAAGTCTTAGAAGTTACATTTATAGAATGATGAAGCAAAGAACATTATGTATTTATTTATTTGTTTTAGAATCTAAAATTATTTTAATCATTTATATTATTTTGTACTTTTAGCCTTTTTTGTACAGGACAATTTTTCTATGCAGGGCATTGTTATCTGCACTGTAAAACATTTTTGGGAATTTACAGGAAAATCAATTTTACAAAAATGTATTTTACAATAAATCACTGTAGTCAGAAATGTACGGTGAAATCAATGCATACTGAGTCATTTTCTTACAAATTACTTTGAAACAACAGCAGAATGATGCTGACACCACAGTAACTTACTGCTGTTTTACTATGATTTTATATTATAATGTTGTCTTTAATCATGCCACTGTAAGAAATTTAATTATTTACCACTGTAAATGTTTTGAAGTCACCAATATGCTGATTAGTGTTCTGTTTGCTTGGGATCTTGGACCCTCTGTATTCATATTCAAATTTCTGTTCGAGCCAAGTCAGAAATGTGACAAATACAAAACATATGTTAAAATGATGACAAGCCAGAATATGAAATTGACCAATTGATTCTTACCATAATTACTAAGATGTTTTAGTATTATTTAAGCAGGAAGATTTACCAATAACTTATTTCAAATTCATAACTGTTTGTAGATGGATCTTTCACAATAATGAAGCAACTGCTGAGATTCGTCTTTTAAAGATGACATCCTCATCACCTAATGATGCACAGACATCAATACTTGACATACAAAACACAACAATGGTGACACTCAATAAATAATAAAAACACTTGTATAACAGATAAAACCAACAAGAATGAAGAAACTCCACAGCATAATCTATTCACAGTATGCTGTGTACCTTATAAATACATATGCACTGTAGAAATACAGTATGATGTTGTTTGTTTACAGTAAATTGTGTTTTCCAATATTGTAAGCTCACAGTCCTTTTTTAGTGCAGTTAGATACAAGAAGATACCTACTGTAAAATTACTGTGAAAGTAATGCAATGATTAACCTGGAATATACTGTAATTTCACACTAAAATATTTAACAGCCTCAAATATACTCAAATATCTAGATAATATATTAGAGTAAGATACTCAAATATCTTAACAACCACGTTAAGATATTTGAGTGTTACACATAAATGTTAGGACATTTAACAACAACAAAAAAATGGAAAAATGCTATAATAATGCTATAATTTAAATTATTTAACTGTAATTTAAATTACCATATGGTGAAAATTGGTTTTAAACAAAACAAATGAAATTTTATTTCTAAATGGTATAAATAATAATACCGGTAGTAGTAATAATTATAATAATAATTATTATTATTTGTAATTATTATTATTACAAATGTATTTATATGCATGCAAACAATGCAATTGCCACGAATACACCCTTGTCAGCACCAGACATCCTCACTCCGCCCACTCGTTCACAATCCCCTGAGTTCCGATTGTCTACACCTGCCTTTTACCACCTGTTTGCACTCTGCACTCATGATCTAGCACTACTTATGTTCAGCACTCCCATCAGTTCACTGTCTGGTCTCATCGATACTACACCGACTCACCTGACTCTCTATCCGCAACCTAAATTGAACATTACCAGCCTGTCTACCTACCTGTTCTTCGTCTGATCCATCCAGTCTCTCCAAATCCTCGTCTTGTCTGGTCGATCATCCTGTCTGGTCTTCACGCTGTCTCTCTGGTTCATCATTTCATTCCTGTGTTCAGATAAGAGACTCTGTCAGATTTCCAACTACCATCAGTAGTCAACCTATCTGCAATTCAGCTACTTACCTGTCATTGTCGATCCAGTGCTCTTTAATAAACCTTTGTGTATATACAACCTGTCTGTGTTCTGCCGTTTCATGACAGAAGACCGGACCAACATGCAAGAGCCAACGGATCATATCGATGAAGAAGCTTCGCCTCAGATTCCTGTAAACGTTGTTTTACAGGAGATTCGTCAAGCCCTTCATCCACCAGTCACCAATTCTTCTTCGTCTGCCTCTGTCAGTCCCATGGCCCGACCAGCGACTTACTCTGTCGAGGAGGGGAGTGCAGTGGTTTTTTGCTTCAGTGTGAACTGTATCTGGAAATGCAAGCTTCACAGTTCCCCACGGAAAGAGCGAAAATCGCTTTTATCATCTCTCTTCTCACCGGACACGCACTTCTCTGGGCTCGAGCACTGTGGGCTGCAAACGGTACTGTCACTCAGTCGCTTACGAATTTCATTTGTCATTTTCCGAGAAGTTTTTGCTTAAACTCCTAATGCTTTGTCCAAATAATACCCCACTTGGTGCTTTCGTCTGCGGCAAGGAAATTCCTCTGTTTCAGAATATGCATTGCAGTTTCGCACTCTGGCAGCTAACAGTGGATGGAATGAAACGGCCTTGATTACCGTTTATCGTCATGGTCTCAATCGAGACATTTGCTTACAACTGGCTATCTACGACGACAATATAGGAGTGGAAGGTCTCATTCAATGCTCCATTTGAGTAGCCCAGCATCGCACTGCCTGCTTATGATAACCCTGCACTGCCTCCTCCTCGCCCAATATCGACAGTCAACCCTCCAGTACCAGGACCCATGGAAGTGGATTCAACCCATTTAACTTCAACAGAACGGCAACGTCGCATTCTCAATAATCTGTCTTTACTGTGGAACCGCTGGTCATCTTCTCATCGCATGTCCCATTCGTCCACCACTGCAGTGAATACAGTTAACCTTCCCTTTTCCATTTCATCCATGAAATATACTCCAGTCTGCCTTACATATCTCCGATCTTTTTCAGCGAAAGCGTTGATTGATTCCGGCTCCGCTGGCAACTTCATCGCTCTCTCTACACTTCAAAGACTTCAAGCTCGCCGGAAATCCATAAATCAACCTTTGCATGTACAATCAATCCTGTGAAAACCGCTTGGTCGTGGTAACGTCCGGTACTGCAGTCCCATCCTCTCTGTCAAAATCGGATGCTTGCATGAAGAGGAATTATCCTTTCTGGTACTGGAGGGTTCAACGGCCGACATCATCCTGGGACGCCCGTGGCTGGAATTCCATTCCCCGGATATTTGCTGGTTCGCTGGAGAAGTTCGTCAGTGGGGAGAAAACTGTTTTTCTCATTGTCTACATCCTGTCAAGAAGGTTTTCTCTTCTTCATCTACTTTGGTTTCCAATTTGTCAATCGGTTCAACTCCCATCGAGAGTCCAGCCACTAACACCGAACCTGAGATCCCAATCTACTACCGGGCGTTCCAGGATGTATTTAGTAAACAGCTGGCTACTAAACTTCCACCTCATCGGCCATGGGACTGTGCGATCGACCTGCTGCCTGGGGCGACTCCACCTCGCGGTAAGATCTACCCGCTGTCCATCCCAGAACAGAAGGCCATGGAGGAGTACATAGAGGAGGCTCTTCGTCAGGAATACATCCAACCTTCTACGTCCCCTGCCGTTTCCAGTTTTTTCTTTGTAAGCAAAAAGGACGGAGGCTTGCGCCCCTGTATTGATTATCGGACCCTCAATGCTTCTACTGTCAAGTTTCAATACTCCCTTCCTCTGGTTCCAGCCGCCTTGGAGCAACTACGTGATGCACAGATCTTCTCTAAATTAGACCTCCGCAGTGCATACAATCTGATACGTATCCGTAAGGGGGATGAGTGGAAGACGGCGTTCATCACCCCTGCTGGGCACTATGAGTACAGGGTCATGCCCTTCGGTTTGTCCAACGCTCCTGCCGTCTTTCAAGGTTTCATGAACGAGATTTTGAGAGATTACCTTCAGCGGTTCATCATCGTCTACATCGATGACATACTCATCTACTCATCCAGTCTGTCTGAACACATTCGCCATGTGAAGATGGTTCTTCAACGGCTATGCGATCATCAGCTGTTCCTCAAACTGGAGAAATGTGAATTTCATCAAGAGTCCATCCAATTCTTGGGGTATGTGATTAACCAACACGGAATCTCCATGGACCAGAGGAAGGTGGAAGCTGTTTCCAACTGGCCCCTACCTACGAACATCAAAGAGCTTCAACGTTTCCTGGGATTCGCCAATTTCTACAGAAGGTTTATTCAAGGTTTCAGCAAAATCAGCGCACCCATCACCTCCCTGTAAAAAAAAGGGGCCAAGTCTCTGTCCTGGACCACTGAAGCCACCAATGCTTTTGAAAAGCTCAAAGATTCCTTCTGTTCAGCTCCTACCCTCAGTCATCCTGATCCAGATCTTCCATTTCTCGTCGAGGTAGACGCTTCTGCCACGGGGGTAGGAGCGGTTCTTTCGCAGCGGCAGGGGAAGCCTCCCAAACTCCATCCATGTGCCTTCTTCTCCAAAAAGCTGTCCCCGGCGGAGCAGAATTATGACATCGGCAACCGGGAATTACTGGCTATCAAACTGATCATCGTAACCTGGAGTACCTCCGAGATGCTAAGCGACTCAACACCCGTCAAGCCTGCTGGTCACTTTTTTTCACTCGATTCAACTTCACAGTTTCCTATTGACCAGGTGACAAGAACATCAAGGCTGATTCTCTCTCTCGGTTGCATCAACCAGAATCCACCTCTTAGAATCCGAAACCTATCCTCCCTCCAGCCGTAATAGTCAGTCCCATTTTGTGGAGCCTGGATGACCATATCGCCGAAGCCACTCTAGCCGAACCTGCTTCGCCGGGAGGTCCTGAGGGACGGACCTATGTACCATCTCGATTGCGTCTGTCCCTCATGGACTCAGTACACACATCTCTGGGGGTCTGGACACCCAGGCAGCCAACAAACCCTCTCGCTCTTGCAACAATGCTACTGGTGGCCCAATATGACCCAGGATACCTCCCGATACGTGAGAAGCTGCCCAGTCTGTGCCATGGTCAAAGTCCCTCGACGTCTTCCTGAAGGCAAACTGGTTCCACTCCCAATACCCACCAGATCTTGGTAACACCTCGGGGTGGACTTCATTACCTATCTTCCCTCCTCTGACTCCCACACATGTGTTTTGGTGGTTGTTGATCGTTTCTCTAAAGCCTGTAAGCTGATTCCTCTGCCTGGTTTACCCACAGCCTTCGAGACCGCTGAAACCCTTTTCAATCAAATCTTCAGACATTTCGGGATCCCCGAAGACATAGTTTCAGATCAAGGACCTCAATTCATTTCTCGTGTCTGGAAGTCCTTCTTCAATCTCCTTGGTGTTACTGTGAGTCTTACGTCGGGATATCATCCCCAGTCCAATGGCCAAACTGAAAGGAAGATTCAGGAAATCGGGAGGTACCTGCGGTTATATTGTCACGATCTACAGGACTGCTGGAGCCGATACCTACCTTGGGCCGAGTATGCACAAAACTATCTCCGACAATCCACCACAGGTCTAACTCCGTTTCAGTGCATACTCGGCTATCAACCGCCCCTGTCAAGACATCCTTGACTCTCGACGACGGGGCGGTCACCTGGAATACCTGGTCGACTGGGAGGGCTTTGGCCCAGAAGAAAGTTGCTGGGTTCACCGCGACGACATTCTAGACCCAGCTCTCCTGCAAGACTTCCATGCTGCTCATCCCAACCTTCCAGCACCGCGAGGCCGTGGTCGTCCCCGTCGTCGGTCATTTCCGCCATCAGGAGCTGGCCGTGGAGGGGGTGTACTGTCACGGATACACCCATGTCAGCACCAGACATCCTGTTCTGATTGTCTGCACCTGCCTTCACCACCTGTTTGCACTCTGCACTCATGATCTAGCACTACTTATGTTCAGCACTCCCATCAGTTCACTGTCCGGTCTCATCGATACTACACCGACTCATCCGACTCTCTACCTGCAACCTAAATCGAACATTACCAGCCTGTCTACCTACCTGTTCTTCGTCTGATCCATCCAGTCTCTCCGAATCCTCGTCTGGTCGGTCATCCTGTCTGGTCTTCACGCTGTCTCTCCGGTTCATCATTTCATTCCTGTGTTCAGATAAGAGACTCTGTCAGATTTCCAACTACCATCAGTATTCAACCTATCTGCAATTCAGCTACTTACCTGTCATTGTCGATCCAGTGCTCTTTAATAAACCTTTGTGTATATACAACCTGTCTGTGTTCTGCCGTTTCATGACAGTGTAACCGAATGAATAGGACGAGTGGTGGTGATTGACGGTTGTGAGCACCAATCAGCAGGGAGGATCCACTATTTAAGAGATGGTTGGTTATGGCCTGGGATGCGTCACGTCCGGCTCCTCCTCTCTTTCCGTTGTTGACAGTGGATACAGGTATGTTTCATTAGCATGTAGCAAGTTTTGTTGTTTGCTGTGTGCATGACAGTAATGATTCATGGCCATTCTAGCCTGTCTTTTCTCCTCCCTGGTTCCCTCGGCTTGTGTTAAGTGGATGCTAAGACTACTAACCTCTCAGGTATGTGCGGACTGTTTTATGAAAGCAGAGTGGTTAGCTTGGTGGGGTTTGGGGATTAGTTGATGTTTTCGCGTTGTGTGCAGTGTTCCCTGTATCTCAGCTGAACGGCAGTTATATGAATATGGTATATCTGTGCCTGTAAAGGGATAATAGAGCTCATCTCCACTGTTTTTCGGTAAGTGTTATGCATATAGTTAAATGCTGAAAATTTTAGCAAGTAATGTATGCATTTGGTAATTATTTTCTGTGTGGATTTGTCTCAGGATTCTCTCTCCCGCTCGTGAGCGATTTGTTTCTGTTATAGTTGCCGTCCCGGTTGCTTCTCCGTTTCCATACCGCGAGAGCGCCGTATCATCCAATTAATCAGGAGGATTGTCGCTGTCTGGTTTCTTTAAATTATAGTTTAGTGTATTTTGGAGTCGACGTTCACTATTTTGTGAAAATAAGGAGAAAGTAACCCTGCGGTTGCTCCTTTTAAGCTGGTCGGAATTACTTGTTGTTTTGAAAAACCTGTTTTTGTTTTCTCTTTTTCTATTGTACCAATATCTGTATATTGTTTGTGATTTGATATGACTTTATTTTTGCCCTGTTTTTGTGATCAGTGATATAATCAATTTGTGCTTTATTGTTACTGTTTTGAAGTTGTTTGTTTTTTTCTTTCTTTCAGTCGCCGGGTTCCCACGGGTGACGGGTCTCTTGTGGTGGTGGTGGTGGTGGTGCTCCTCCTACGGGCGGTGCCACACTTTTGAAGTGTTGTGGTTGCGTAAGCTGAGTGCACGGTGGTGTGTGTGTGTAAGTGTGCTTTTGATTTACTAGCTTTGTGATCCCTTCTCCGTGTGGTGAATCCCGGCCCTGTAAGGTTGTATTTCTTTTCTTTTCAGTTGTGTAATTAATAGTGATGTGAATTGTTGTATGTCATTTGTTGTTTTTGTTTCTTTAAGTCGATGTCAGCCATGCATTAACGAGTCATCAGACACATCCTGGTGCAATGGAGATTATTTTTATGTGAATCTCACACTCTTTTTAAATAGGATTTTGTATTAATAAAGTTTTGTATTTCTTTGATACCCACGTTTCCGTTCCCTTCCTTAAGAGAGTCGAACCTGTGTGACCTAAAATCTTAGGTATCAATCATATTTCCCGGGGTGAAATTCCCATGGGTGGCGTAGTCGAAGTCCCTTGTGTCTGAAACCTGGTATTGCTCCGTCACAAACTGGCGTAGTCGGCAGGGTCTCTATTGTGTAGGGCGAAGACGTGGGTATTGTTTTGTTGGTATTGGTATTTTTGGATATTTGTTTTTTTTCTTTTGTTTTTCTTTTTGCAGAAACCAGACAGCGGCAGTTTCGTTCGGGGGTCTGTAAAACGGACCGGTGAGTTTCGTATCTGTATTGGTAAGTGCTGTGCGTGCTTTATAGTCATGGAGGATGAACTACGTGAGTTAAAAGAATTAGTACTCCAATTAAAGGCAGATAATGAAAGATTGCGACAGGAGCAGACGCCAGCTGAACAGCCTGGTTTATCTAGCGCCCCTCTATCTGCTGCTAGGGACCCTCCCCCGCCCACTGGTTTTAGTGCACCAGAGCGATTTGTTTTTGTCCCTCGTGACAGAAAGTGTCCAAAATTTAATGGTAGGTCTGGCATTTTTTTCGATGAGTGGGTGGAGGAGGCCCAGGCTTGCATGCGGCTTCGCCACCTTTCTAATATTGATCGGGCATATTTTTTGGTTGATCATTTGGAGGGAGAAGCAAGGGAAGAGATTCGCTATCGGTCAAGGGATGAGAGGGAGGATCCAGAGAGAATTTTTCAGGCCTTGCGTAACCTGTATGGCTGTACGAAATCATATGTTGCTCTTCAAGAGTCATTTTTTTCCAGGAAACAACAGGATGGGGAGAGCTTATTGGAGTTCTCCCTGGTTCTGATGGGTCTTCTGGAAAAGGTAAAATCCCAATCACCTTATGGCATGCCCAATGCGGAAACTTTGCTGCGCGATCAATTTGTGGAATATGTTAATGATGGTACCCTCCGACGTGAGTTAAAACAGCTAGTCCGTCGCCAACCTACTGCTACATTGTTGGATGTTCGCAGTGAAGCTATTCGCTGGGAACGGGAGGGAGTGCCAGGGGGTACACGTGGTCGAAGCCAGTCTGTTCCTTCTGCCTATGGCATTCAGTATGTAGTACAGGGACATTCGCACACAAGTAGTAACGCCGTTTTAGCTACATCTGAATTGAGCGAATTACGAGAAATGCTGAAAACACAGCAACAACAATTGAATCAATTGACCCAAAGCATAGCTCAAATTCAAAATCCCCAACCCCGAATACGATCATCCCGGCCTAATCAGATTATTTGTAGAAGGTGTCAACAACCTGGTCATTATGCCGGAGATTGTGATGGGGAGCGGCGACCTTCTCGGTTTCCACCAGCACTTGCAGTATCCTCTTTAACGAGGAGTGCACAGTCACCATCTAGACAGGCGTCGGGAAACTAGTTCCCGCCGAGCTGCAGGGCCACAGCTTGGTTGGGGAAAAGACAGGCTCGGGTTTTCTGATTGGTTCAGATTTTATGTCTCGTTTTATGTCAACTTGTCCTCAACTCGTCGTGGGTATGGGTGGGGTCAAGGTATCTTGCCTGGTGGACACCGGTTCTATGGTGTCCACCATTACAGAGAGTTGTTTCTTGACAAATTTTGAATCTTGGGGTCAGGAACAGCTTCAGTCATGCCATTGGCTACAGCTCCGGGCCGCAAACGGCCTCTCAATTCCGTACATCGGCTATCTAGAACTAGATGTTGAGCTTTGCGGGCGAGTGGTCTTAGGTTGTGGGGTGCTGGTGGTCAAGGATCCTCCTGGTGGTTTGTGTGCTCGGGTTCCTGGGGTTCTGGGAATGAATGTCCTGAGCCGCTGCTACCAGGAACTCTTTGGCCAGCATGGCATGAGCCTTTTCGATTTACCTGTTGTGTCTCAGGCCCCTAGTTCTGTTTTCCAGGCCTTACAACATTGCTGTCACATTGACTCTCAGTCAGTCTTGGATCAGGGGGGGCGAGTTAGAGTGCGTGGACGTCGGGCGTGTCGCATCCCAGGCGGCACCATGAAATTGGTTGCTGTGACCTGCTCTGCACAGTACTCGAGTGGTACAGTGCTGTTTGAGCCACCAGAGGCTGGTCTTCCAGCAGGTTTGTTGGCATCTCCTTCCTTAGTACCAGTGGAACGTGGTACAGCTTATGTGCCCGTGGTTAATGTTGGCACGGTAGATGTACTATTATATGCTAGCACGGTCATAGGTACTGTCAATCAGGTTTATGTGGTTAGTTTACCTCCAGAGGTCACTGAGGTTCAAGTGGTTTCGGCTAGAGTGAGTACACAAGCGGTGCTGGTTTCTCCCACTATATTAGAACAGATTGAGTCGATTGATTTATCCGTCCTGTCAGTGGAAGAACAAGGTAAGGTAAGGGCGCTTCTTGAAAAGTATTCAACTGTGTTTTCCATGCATGAGGGAGATCTGGGATGCTCCAATCTCATCTCTCATGATATCCCTCTGCTGGATGATGTCCCTGTGCGGCAGCGGTACAGGCGTATCCCTCCCTCTGAGTACGAGGTTGTGAAGGCGCACATTAACCAACTGCTTGAGGCCCAGGTAATTAGAGAAAGCTGCAGCCCTTATGCTTCACCCATCGTCCTGGTCAAGAAGAAGGACGGTAGTCTGCGCATGTGCGTAGACTACCGTCATTTAAATTCTAAGACCAGGAAGGATGCCTTTCCTCTACCCCGAATTGAGGAAACACTGGACTCGCTGGCGGGAGCACGTTGGTTTTCCACCATGGACCTTGCCAGCGGGTACAATCAGGTTCCTGTTACAGAGGCGGACCGAGCTAAGACGGCCTTTTGCACTCCGTTTGGCCTTTTTGAATGGAACAGGATGCCATTCGGGTTGTGCAATGCCCCCGGCACCTTCCAAAGATTGATGGAACGGATGTTCGGGGACCAACAGTGCCAGTCTCTGCTCCTCTACCTTGATGACATTGTCGTGTTTTCCTCTTCAGTTGATCAACATCTGACTCGGATGGAGGTAGTGCTAAGCCGGCTACACAAGGAGGGTTTAAAGGCTAAGTTATCTAAGTGTGCGTTCTTTAAACAAGAAGTGCAGTACCTGGGTCATGTCATTTCGTCGGAGGGGGTCTCCACAGACCCAGGTAAGATTGCAGCAGTTTCACAGTGGCCGCTCCCAACCAATGTGACAGAGTTGCGGTCATTTTTAGGGTTTGCCAGCTATTACCGACGTTTTGTGGAGGGATTCGCTAGGCTAGCTGCCCCCCTACATCGGTTGGTGGCGGAGCTGGCGAATCCCAAGCACTCAAGACAGCCAAAGCGTATTGATAATGCCTGGTCTGCAGAGTGTCAGAGTAGCTTTGAGGAGTTAAAAAGGAAATTTACCACAGCACCAGTACTTGCTTATGCTGATTTTTCACTTCCATTCATCTTGGAGGTGGACGCCAGCCAGGGGGGACTGGGGGCGGTCCTCTCACAGGAACAGCAAGGCAAGGTGCGTCCCATCGCCTATGGTAGCCGGGGTCTTAGGCCCACTGAGCGCAATACATCTAACTATAGTTCTATGAAGCTGGAGTTTCTTGCGCTCAAGTGGGCCATGACTGAAAAGTTCTGGGAGTACCTGCTGGGGCATAGGTGTATGGTGTACACCGATAATAACCCTCTTAGCTACCTGACCTCTGCCAAGTTAGGGGCCATGGAACAGCGCTGGGCTGCTCAGCTGGCAGTTTTTGACTTTGAGCTCAAATATAGATCAGGTAAGAGTAACCGAAATGCTGATGCTTTGTCACGGCAAAACTTCCTGGTGGAGGGAGATCAGGATTTGTGCCGGGGTGTAGCTGTCCCAGAGTTGTTGTGTCAAGCTGCCCAAGGTGGGATGATGACTTGGGTGAATCAAATTGAAGCATTCCCCTGTCCCACCAGTGATATGTGTATGCAGCAGAAGGCAGATTCAGTCATTGGGGAGCTTTTAGTGTTCTGGAGGCGGAAGTCACCTCCTAGCTCTGAGGAGCGTAAGAAATTCTCCAGGTCTGCTGTGGTCCTGCTTCGTCAATGGGACCGCTTGGTGGAGAAAGAGGGAGTGCTTTATCGCCGGGTGTTTCGCCCGGATGGTGGAGAGGCGGTTCTCCAAGTGTTATTGCCGGCGGCCATGAAGTCTGAAGTACTGACTCAACTTCACCAACAGCACGGACACCAGGGGGTGGAGCGCACTGCTCAGCTGGTACAGCAGCGATGTTATTGGCCAAGGATGTCTGCTGACATTGCCCGCTGGTGCCAAGAGTGTGAGAGATGTCAGTGTGCTAAAGGCAACCAGCCCATCCATGCTAGCTTCATGGGACACTTGTTGGCGGCACGGCCAAATGAGATCTTAGCTTTAGATTTCACGTTGTTGGAACCCTCAAGTACAGGTATCGAGAATGTTTTAGTCATGACCGACATTTTTACCAAGTACACCTTGGCTGTACCTACCAAGGACCAACGAGCAGAGACTGTGGCCCAGGTCCTGGTAGTTGAATGGTTTTGCAAGTTTGGAGTGCCTGGTCGGATCCATTCGGACCAGGGCCGTAATTTTGAGTCGGCTCTCATTCAGCAACTCTGTTGCTTGTATGGAGTTGAAAAGTCACGAACTACACCATACCATCCGGCCGGAAACGGCCAGTGTGAACGTTTCAACAGAACCCTGCATAACCTGTTGCGTACGTTGCCGGTGGCAAAGAAAGGGGATTGGCCATTCTGTCTTCCTCAGGTACTCTTCGCCTATAATACTACTCCTCATCAAGCTACGGGGGAGTCACCTTATTTCTTGATGTTTGGGCAGGAGCCTAGACTTCCAGTTGACTTCCTTCTTGGGAGGGTTGAACGACCGCTGGCAGGTAGTGTGCATAGGTGGGTCCTGGAGCACCAGGATCGGTTGCAGGTGGCCTTTGAGGGTGCTCGTGAGCGTTTGGGGGCCGCGGCAGGTCGCCGGAAGGCCAGGCATGATCTGCAGGTACGAGAAGCACCACTGAAGGAGGGTCAGTTGGTATACCTCCGCGATCATAGCGTGAGAGGTAGACAGAAAATCCACGACCTGTGGAGCTCAGTGGTGTACCAAATCTTGAAGGCACCTAAGGAGGGGGGTGTGGTGTATACCATTGCCCCCACCACAGATTTGGATAAAGTAAAGCACGTGCACCGATCCCTGCTGAAAGCTCAAATTAGCCGGAACCCCTCCCCTCCCATCTTGCACGATAATCCGGTGGTTGAAGTTGTACAGCTTCATGGGGAGGAAGAGTTAGATGAGGGAGACTTGTTTGTCCTGGTGCCGGAAACACCACAAGTTGACTGTGTGCAGGTACCTGAGGGTAGTGTCCCTCCCGGCCCTCCAGAGGTTGAGGAAGTGCCATCTGGTGAAGCCCAGGGGGCGGAAGGGGGTTTTGAGATGGAGGTGAACTTGCAGCCTGTAATGAGCGTCCCTGCCAGTTCTGTGGTGGTCAGGAGGACTGGAAGGACTACTGCTGGGCAGCATTCCAATGTACATCACCTTCCACGACCATTTGGGTTAAGTACAGTATCTAGTATAGCGGGTGGTACATCTGGTATTTGGTTTCGGCCATGGAAGTGAGGGCTCAGAGTGGGGGTTCTGTTGAGTTTACCGTCGGGGCGTCGGTACAGAAGCTGGGGGTGGATTGTAACCGAATGAATAGGACGAGTGGTGGTGATTGACGGTTGTGAGCACCAATCAGCAGGGAGGATCCACTATTTAAGAGATGGTTGGTTATGGCCTGGGATGCGTCACGTCCGGCTCCTCCTCTCTTTCCGTTGTTGACAGTGGATACAGGTATGTTTCATTAGCATGTAGCAAGTTTTGTTGTTTGCTGTGTGCATGACAGTAATGATTCATGGCCATTCTAGCCTGTCTTTTCTCCTCCCTGGTTCCCTCGGCTTGTGTTAAGTGGATGCTAAGACTACTAACCTCTCAGGTATGTGCGGACTGTTTTATGAAAGCAGAGTGGTTAGCTTGGTGGGGTTTGGGGATTAGTTGATGTTTTCGCGTTGTGTGCAGTGTTCCCTGTATCTCAGCTGAACGGCAGTTATATGAATATGGTATATCTGTGCCTGTAAAGGGATAATAGAGCTCATCTCCACTGTTTTTCGGTAAGTGTTATGCATATAGTTAAATGCTGAAAATTTTAGCAAGTAATGTATGCATTTGGTAATTATTTTCTGTGTGGATTTGTCTCAGGATTCTCTCTCCCGCTCGTGAGCGATTTGTTTCTGTTATAGTTGCCGTCCCGGTTGCTTCTCCGTTTCCATACCGCGAGAGCGCCGTATCATCCAATTAATCAGGAGGATTGTCGCTGTCTGGTTTCTTTAAATTATAGTTTAGTGTATTTTGGAGTCGACGTTCACTATTTTGTGAAAATAAGGAGAAAGTAACCCTGCGGTTGCTCCTTTTAAGCTGGTCGGAATTACTTGTTGTTTTGAAAAACCTGTTTTTGTTTTCTCTTTTTCTATTGTACCAATATCTGTATATTGTTTGTGATTTGATATGACTTTATTTTTGCCCTGTTTTTGTGATCAGTGATATAATCAATTTGTGCTTTATTGTTACTGTTTTGAAGTTGTTTGTTTTTTTCTTTCTTTCAGTCGCCGGGTTCCCACGGGTGACGGGTCTCTTGTGGTGGTGGTGGTGGTGGTGCTCCTCCTACGGGCGGTGCCACACTTTTGAAGTGTTGTGGTTGCGTAAGCTGAGTGCACGGTGGTGTGTGTGTGTAAGTGTGCTTTTGATTTACTAGCTTTGTGATCCCTTCTCCGTGTGGTGAATCCCGGCCCTGTAAGGTTGTATTTCTTTTCTTTTCAGTTGTGTAATTAATAGTGATGTGAATTGTTGTATGTCATTTGTTGTTTTTGTTTCTTTAAGTCGATGTCAGCCATGCATTAACGAGTCATCAGACACATCCTGGTGCAATGGAGATTATTTTTATGTGAATCTCACACTCTTTTTAAATAGGATTTTGTATTAATAAAGTTTTGTATTTCTTTGATACCCACGTTTCCGTTCCCTTCCTTAAGAGAGTCGAACCTGTGTGACCTAAAATCTTAGGTATCAATCATATTTCCCGGGGTGAAATTCCCATGGGTGGCGTAGTCGAAGTCCCTTGTGTCTGAAACCTGGTATTGCTCCGTCACAACAGCATTATGAAAAATATAAAGTGTAAATTATACAGTGACCAAAATTACATGCTGTAATCCCTGAAATATCATATGTTTACAGTAAAGTTATTGCAACTGCCACTGTCAGCTTTTTTCATTTTAACCATAAATGAAATTTCACTGTTTAGTTAAACTCAAACCCTTTTCAAATTCATCTGAACTAGTTAATCAAGGTCTTCAGGGTTACAGGCAGATGTGTTTTCAGGATGATTCGGCATGGAAGTAAATTCTGCAGTTCCGTGGCTGCCCAGGACAGAAATTAAATGGTCCATCGGTATGGCCTTTAATCAGTGCTAAATGAGTGAACAGCTTATCATTTATTACAGTCCCAAAGTACCAATTGGGTTGCCCTAAGATTATGATTAGGCTCAAGATTAAAATCATAATCTAATAAATTTGGAATTACAAACATCTCAACTCTAAAAGCTGTCTGCAGACATGGCGTATTACTTTCAGTGTGGCTGGAGGTCGCTTCTTCTTCGGTGCACTTCAAGCTCTGTCTCTCCCACAGAAAAGTGACAAGGCTGCCTTGTTCCTCATCAAATATACATGCACTTTGTCTTCTAACACATTTGCATAGTGAAGCTGCAAAAATACCTTTCTCTGTTCTTGTGGGGCAGCCAAAATGAGTGGACCACATAATCCCCATCCAACAGAATTTGCTCAGCTGGCAGAGCAAATTACATCACAAATTTTTTCCAAGAAAGCACATCATGTTTCAAAATTATCTTGCTGTCTTTTTCTTCCTGAAGGATGTCCTGAAGCTCAGTAAGCATGAAATTATTTAATGAAAAGTTTCAGTCATCAAACATAGATCCTTACTATGGTTTTTCTCCTTTTTCTATCTCAAAGATGATGGCAGCATTGTAAAAATGATAATGACAATAATGTCAGTAAGAATTAGAAACATGCCACATACTTAATCACTGTTATGCGCATGACAGAATAGGTTCACTGGATATATTTAAAGCTATGTCTTTGTTTATATGATTGGAATGTATTAACTTCCACTGATTCCCTATGAAGCCCCTGATAAACCTAAATAAAGAAAATAACTCTTTCAACAGCATCATTATATCACTGCATCTCTCCTCATGTTTCATGTAAACTGAGTCACATTCTGACCGTGTGTTCCTCTGAGCTGTTGGGTTAGTGCATGACAAGCTGATTTAATAAAAAAGCCACATGAACCTCCCTCTGGCTCATGTGGCTAAAGTTAATTAAATCAGCTTGTCATGAATTGAAGAACAAGCATTGCTTTTGACAACATTAAGACTGAGACACTGACATAAACAAGTAAAATAAAATAATAAAATAAAATGTATTTTAGGTATGTATGTATGTAAATCAAATCCGTGGTTTACAGTATATGTGAGTTCATTGATTGATCACAGGATTAGAAATAAGATAATAATCAAGACTGTTAATAGCAATCATACTCTCCATAAGTACTGAATAGACAAAGAAGGAACTGAAAGAGCAAATGAAGGTTAAAATGAGTAAGAGAAATGGGGAGAAATGGTGCAAAAAGAAGAGCAAAGAGCTGGTGAGGAGAATAACGAGACTTGCATAAGATAATTTTGTTATGTACTGCTCCGAGACACGAAGATTGAGGATCCAAACGCAGTATTTATTGAAAGGGTAATCCGCAATCAAAGTGCAAAACAGGCAAAGGTCAAAACACAGGCAAAGAATCCAAACATATTCCAGGACAAGAACACAGGCAGACAGGTTAAATCCAAGAAACAGGCAACAGGGTCAAAACCAGGGAACATATAATCAATGGAGCGCACAAAAGTGCAGTATGGACACATCCAAGACTTCGCAATGAATGACTAAGGCCCCGTTTACATGATGGGAAAACGCAGATATTTCCCTGCGGTTTGGCCTGTCATTTACATGAAAACGCTGTTTTTATCCAAGAAAACGATTATTTCTAAAAACTCCGGCCAAAGTGGAGATTTCTGAAAACGCCGGTTATGTGTTGCCGTGTCAACTGGGAGAAACGGGGTTTTAGGTTCTCAAAAGTCACATTATGCGCCAGAAAATGCTTACGTCATGTGAGCGCCCTATGTTTAGAGTTTGTTTGGCTACTATTTGATCATGGATGCTGTTAAGGTGGTACTCATTTTTACTTTTGTGCAAACGTTTTTGGCATGTTTGCATTTGCTTCGCTGTCTGTCCACACAAACGAATCTCGCGCCATGTCTGTTGTTTTGAAAGGAACTGGAAGTCGCTCGTGCTATTCGTTGTTTTCGATTTTGAGGATTCTGATTGGCTTGCATGGCTTTATCCTTTTCCCTACACTGCCGCCCATAGGTTTGGCATAATTATGATGTTGCTCGACGGCGTATTTATGCGGGTTGATGTAAACGACAACTTTTTTGAAAACGATGTTGTGTGCACAATGTTATTTTTGAAAACGGAGGGGGAGAAATATTAGTTTCTCTAAATACCAGACTATGTGTAAATGTGGCCTGAGTTGACCAGACTTATTTAGGGTGAGCTAATGAGGTTAATGAGACACAGCTGACAGCAATCATGGATGATGAGTTCAGTGAGCAGTGAGTCCATGTGTGAATGGCAATGAACAAGAAGGGACCAGAGGGGTGCCAGGGCACTCCAGCAGGTGATTGTACTGACTCCTAATGTGGTCAAAGAAGTCCAGGAGGGAGGCGGAGGCGGAGCGGAGGCAGACCAGGTGGCAGGGTGGAGGTTCAGGTCCATGGAATGGAAGAGAAACGTAAGACGAAGGAAGAGCAGGAAACCAAGGAAGAGCAGGCAGGACACGTGGACAGGGTGGCGCAGGCTGGGCAGCAAGGGCTGAAGACCACCACAGCGGTGCAGAAGACCACCACAACAGTGTACACGGGATTGAAGACCCCCACGATGGAGCAGAAGATCACCACAACTGGAACTGGAGTCCACCATGGTGGATCAGGCGAAACTAAAACACAGAGCACAGAGAGGTTAGGATTGGCCTCGAAGCAGACTGAAATCTCAGGGACGATCTCTGTGGTCGTATCAAGGAAGACAAGAAACTCTGGGACGACATCCATGGTCGCATCAGGACAGACAGGAAACTCAGGGACAACCTCTGTGGTCGCATCAGGGCAGACAGGAAGTTCATAGACTAGAAGCGACACATGACTGACCTCTGGCTGGATCGGGCTCTGGAGCAGACTCATGGGCTGGATTGGGCTCTGGAGCAGACTCATGGGCTGGGGCGGGCTCTGGATCAGACTCATGGGCTGGATCATGCTCTGGAGCAGACTCATGGGCTGGGGCGGGCTCTGGATCAGACTCATGGGCTGGGGTGGGCTCTGGATCAGATTCATGGGCTGGGGCGGGCTCTGGATCAGACTCATGGGCTGGGGTGGGCTCTGGATCAGACCCATGGGCTGGGGCGGTCTCTGGAGCAGACTCATGGGCTGGAGCAGGCTCTGGAGCAGACTCATGGGCTGGGGCGGGCTCTGGAGCAGACTCATGGGCTGGAGTGGGCTGGGGAGCAGACTCATGGGCTGGAGCGGGCTGGAGCGGGCTCTGAAGCAGACTCTGAAGCAGACTCATGGGCTGGAGCGGTGTCTGGATCAGACTCATGGGCTGGAGCAGGCTCTGGATCAGACTCATGGGCTGGAGCGGGCTCTGGAGCAGACAGACTCATGGGCTGGAGCGGGCTGTGGATCAGACTCATGGTCTGGGGCAGGCTCTGGAGCAGACAGACTCATGGGCTGGAGCGGGCTCTGGAGCAGACTCATGGGCTGGAGCGGGCTGTGGAGCGGACTCATGGGCTAGAGCAGGCTCTGGAGCAGACTCATGGGCTGGGGCGGGCTCTGGATCAGACTCATGGGCTGGAGTGGGCTCTGGAGCAGACTCATGGGCTGGAGCGGGCTGGACCGGGCTCTGAAGCAGACTCTGAAGCAGACTCATGGGCTGGAGCGGTGTCTGGATCAGACTCATGGGCTGGAGCGGGCTCTGGAGCAGACTCATGGGCTGGAGCGGGATCTGGAGCAGATTCATGGGCTGGAGCGGGCTCTGGATCAGACTCATGGTCTGAGGCAGGCTCTGGAGCAGACAGACTCATGGGCTGGAGCGGGCTCTGGAGCAGACTCATGGGCTGGGGCGGGCTCTGGATCAGACTCATGGGCTGGAGTGGGCTCTGGAGCAGACTCATGGGCTGGAGCGTGCTGGACCGGGCTCTGAAGCAGACTCTGAAGCAGACTCATGGGCTGGAGCGGTGTCTGGATCAGACTCATGGGCTGGAGCGGGCTCTGGAGCAGACTCATGGGCTGGAGCGGGATCTGGAGCAGATTCATGGGCTGGAGCGGGCTCTGGATCAGACTCATGGTCTGGGGCAGGCTCTGGAGCAGACAGACTCATGGGCTGGAGTGGGCTGTGGAGCAGACTCATGGGCTAGAGCAGGCTCTGGAGCAGACTCATGGGCTGGGGCGGGCTCTGGATCAGACTCATGGGCTGGAGTGGGCTCTGGAGCAGACTCATGGGCTGGAGCGGGCTGGACCGGGCTCTGAAGCAGACTCTGAAGCAGACTCATGGGCTGGAGCGGTGTCTGGATCAGACTCATGGGCTGGAGCGGGCTCTGGAGCAGACTCATGGGCTGGAGCGGGATCTGGAGCAGATTCATGGGCTGGAGCAGGCTCTGGATCAGACTCATGGGCTGGAGCGGGCTCTGGAGCAGACAGACTCATGGGCTGGAGCGGGCTCTGGAGCAGACTCATGGGCTGGAGCAGGCTCATTGTAATAATAATTAAAATAAAATAATTCATTGCATTTATATAGCGCTTTTCTCTGCACTCAAAGCGCTTTACATGGAAGGGGGAATCTCCTCAACCACCACCAATGTGCACCAGCTTATTGGTGGAGAGGAGACAGATGAACCCAATTAGTATATATATATATATATATATATATATATGGGGATGATTAGGAGGCCATGATGGACAGAGGCCACTGGGCAAATTTGGCCAGGATGCCAAATATATATTTATATATATATATATATATATCCGGTGCTCTTTGACAGTACAGTGTCCCGATCACTACACTGGGGCGTTAGGACCCACACAGACCACAGGGTGAGCACCCCCTACTGGCCTCACTAACACTTCTTCCAGCAGCAACCTGGTTTTCCCAGGAGGTCTCCCATCCAGATAATAATCAGGCTCAACCCTGCTTAGCTTCAGTGGGCAACCAGTCTTGGGCTACAGGGTGATATGGCTGCTGGCTGGCATACACAAAGAGTAGAGTGTGGCCCAAACACAAAATGGTCATTGCCGTAACAGGGAGTGCAAATGACACTGGGACCACCTCTGGGACCACCTCTGAGACCCCCAGACTTGTTACCACTGCAGAGATGTCAGCTGCTCGTACCAAAATGAGGGGTGTGTCCTCCAGACTTGAAGCCAGTCTCAAACGCCTAGGGACTGCCTTAATGACTTCATGTGAAACGTTCATGACGACCAGGAACACTGATGTGGCGCCCATGATGGCTGAAGACTCTGGCGTGGCATCCATGATGGATGGAGGCTCTGGTGTGGTGGCCATGTTGTGGACAGGCTCTGGTGCAAGGACAACCGGACAGGAAGGTACTGAAAGAACAGGGCTAGTGACCATCAGGACTGGACATGTTGGCAGTCGTGGTAGGCCAAGCTCCACTTTATCTAATAATAAAAAATAATAATAATTACAATAAAGATGTAAGCAGATGTAAGCAAATTTACTTACACTCAACAGAATGTCTTAAGGGGACAAAAATAAAGTGTTACCTTTCTTTTGTTGTAATCTTACAGAATGGGGTTCAGTGACAAAAATCACAGTGCCAGCATTCTAACATTTTTTTATCTTATCAATCTGTTAATTATTTTTTGTCTCATTTGCAATATCATATATATATTTTTTTTTTTTCATAGACTGATATTTTTCATGCAACAATACACTATCATTTATGTTTCTCTACATACACGTGTCTATACAAACTCTGTGTATATTCATGCAATCAGTTTTGTTCAACATTTCACCCCAAATATTCCAGTGGATAGAAAGGCGCGGACGCTCCGGTGGGAATTCTGAGAGCAGCTTTTGACACAGGAAAAGAAGAGAGGCAAAAGAGAAAAATAACCTTGCCTTATACACTGCATCTTTACTTATGAATTTATCATGACCATGTCCGTACAATACACTGGAATCTCAGCCTCCTTTAATATTTGAAGGTTTAATAATTAATATACTAAAATATGGTTTTCTTCACTCTCCAACTATCTCCTCTTAGCAGCACTCAAAGCGGTCCAACAGGAGGAACGGTCAGCGGCAGGAAAGAGTTTAAAGTGGGACTAAAAGTCAGAGTGAATGTTTGAGAGTGTGAGTGTGTGTTTGACAGAAAGAAAGGGGAAGTACAAGAACTGCACATTTTGCCAAATAATTAGGTCACTTGCAACTTAAAAATTAAAAATGAATTAACTGGTAGCACTTTAGGGTCCAATTCTCACTATTAACTAGCTCATGCATATTACTAGGATTTTGACTGTTTATTAGAATTTATAAAGCACATATTAATGCCTTATTCTGCATGACCATATTCTACATCTCTTACCTAAACTAACTAATAAGCATAATTAGGAGTTTATTTAGGCAAAAGTCATAGTTAATAGTGAGGATTTGACCCTAATCTAAAGTGTGACCATTAGATTAAATGTAATCTACATTTTTCACACTTTGCATCTGCAACTTGAAGGAGAAATTTGCTAGAATCACAAGAATAACACTCTAGAGAGCAAGTATTATATGCCATTGTTTACTACACATTCTCTGTCAAAACTAGATCATCTTAAGTAGGCATCAGAATAAAGTAATAGTCCCAAGCATACATCTCAAAAGGATATCTTGAGTATATCTTGTCCACTAATTAAACAAACCAGTCTGCAGCTATAGAAAAGTCCAAATTCATATTTAAAGTATGTTGCAAGAGATATTTACCATACAAAATCCGTACTTTTAATAAGGTTTAGGCAATATCAGTGGACTGCGCTTCACTCTATAGTGAATAATCGTGTGATCAGTGGGGAGAGGTTGACACACACACACACACACACACACACACTGAGATGTGGGACGTGACTCCAGCGGACGCTCTTCTCACAGCTCACAGTGCTCATAAAGTCTTCGACTACATGTTCAGTGATATTTTTTCATATCTATTTATTAAAGAAAGTTTATTCCGCCTGGACATGTGACCTCGTAAAAACGATTTTTGTGGTAGTTTCTGGGTAAATTCGCCGGATGCGTTGGACAAGTGCCATATGTTCTGTAGATACCATAATGTGAGTATACAATACATCTTCTGAGTAAATGCAGTTTAAGTTGTATTTATGTGACAATTATATTATAAAAATGTGAAAATTTGTATGTTAATAATAATATTCTTATTATGGATAGGCTATATGATCATAAAAATATCGATCAGAAAATCAAGAGATTATAATTTACAAGATATGGTATTTAGTTCAGATTTGATACTTTGAAATTGATAAATGAATTGAGTTCATAGATTATTGTAATTGATTAAGTTGTTACTAATTTATATTAGTAAGTCTGAATTGTATATGATTGTATATAGCCTCCTAGGGTGTTATTAAAATTAGCCCAGCTCTATTTGTTGTCAGACAGACCTGAGGAAAAGATTTTCGCGTTAATGTTACAGTAAAAGTTAAATATTCCTAAATTACCTTAGACATCGTGTGTTGTTGGTTGTTAACTGATGATGACCTTCAGATTTAGTTATATAAAGCTTTGCCAGTCATTTGTGCAAATGGGTTTATTTGGGCTTGAATGAGTCTCTGGCCTGAGGTAGGCTAGTCTAAATCCAAATACTGTCATCAAATCTAAAAGTCTTATTGAGGGGCCCTTTCTGATTCACTTGTGTCAAGTTGTACCTTCATTTGCATTTTACATAGACAGAGACAGGATTATTTGTAACAGTAAACAACACCGACTGACTAATTTGTGGTCTAATTATGACTGAATAACCTGAGCTTTGTAAATGTCTTTGGACTGTTACATATCGTCATTCCTTAGACATCCTGCAAATTGTGCAAATGTGTTTGGAAAAATAATTTAATGCATCATTGATCCGTTTATTATTCCACTGCTGTAGCATGTGTTTGGATATTTTTTTCAAAATTACTGAATTCATAATCAAAGAGCATGAAATATATAGGCATCAGATGTACATGTAATTTCAACAATAGCTAATAGAGAGAGTAATGCTTTAAGTTCATGGTAGTTATAGACAAATATATGTGCTGATATTTGAGCACATATTGTAAGATTATAATTTTCTGTTAATAATAATATTACATTTTGGGGTTGGTAAAATTGTAAAAATATTTTTGAAAGAAGTCTCTTCTGCTCACCCAGGCTGAATTTATTTGATAAAAAATAATGTAAAAACAGCAATATTGTGAAATATTATTATTATTATTTAAAATAAAATATTATATATTTTTTAAGTATAATTTATCCCTTTAATGTCCATTTTTAGCATCATTACTCTAGTTTTCAGTGTCACATGATCCTTCAGAAATCATTCTAATATACTGATTTGCTGCTCAAGAAACATTTCTTATTATTATCAATGTTGAAAACAGTTGTGCTTGCTTAATATCTTTGTGGAAACCGTAATACTTTTCCCCCAGCATTTATTTAAAATAGAAATATTTTGCTAAATAAAAGTATTATTTTATTTAAAAAAAAAATCATACTAACCCCAAACTTTTGAAAGGTAGTGTATTTCAGCCATAAAAATTAAAAACAATAAAAAAAATCCAAATCAGCTGACCATCCTATGTAAACATACCCAGTAGCTTATCCAGGATTTGTACTTTATGTCAGTATTTAAAATAAGCAAGGCAGTGTCCCCCCCCCAACCCTCTCTCCCCCCATTATTATTTATTTTTTTATTTATTTTTTTAAAACAATTTTCTTTGTGTCTCTGTTTTTTCTTTTTTGTCTTTATGGTAGCCCAGTTTGTTGATGGAGAGGATTTCGAATGACAGCCGGCACAGTGGTCATCACAGGTGGAATTTTAGCTGCAGTCATCTTGCTAACTATTGTCACAGTTTTGTGTTACTGTAGGCTGCAGGTAATCCTCCTCTACTGCTTGTCTCAATAGTAACTCCCTCTTCTCTCCTATCTTACGTACTGAGTGTGACGTCTCACTCTGCCCATTAGTATTACTGCTGTAAAAGAGAAGAGTCAGTGGAGGGGGAGGAGGAGGCTGACGTCGCCAAGTCATCGCCAAGTCCACCGCGCCAACCGAGTCCACCCGAGAGTCCACTGAGTCTTCGCCATTTCCCCGAATACGCATCCTCCAACCAGCTGCTAATGACTGCAGAGCCTTTTGAGCCCAATGGACCAGTCAGCTATCCTCAGTACACCCCACGCATGCCCTACAAGCCGCCCCGCTCGTACACTTTCTGCCCCTCCTGCTCGGGGTATCTGCCGCTGTACATGAGCCCACAGGAGGGTCTGCGCAATGGAGGTGGCAGGATCAACTACACGACTCTACAGCAGGAGGAATTAGATCTGCCAATGGATACGCCCAGCTTCCACAAACTCAACCTCATCCGCTCGGTCACCATGCAGGAAGTGCTGACTCATCACAGCATCAGCACAGATGTGTAGCACCTCGTATTCACCTCATATATTGTGTGGTTCACATTTGTTATGCTGCTTTCTGTACCCAGTGCTCCATTTTATTTCATTAGATCCAATACGTCTACTTTTTATTTATTTATTTATCAGGATAGTCATGTGCACTTTAAAGAAAACAAAAATCCGTAGAAAAACCGATAAGGCAAGTTTACTGACATTTCCTTTAACTCCTAAAAGAAAAGGTTCTATATAGAACCTTAAAGGGTTCTGTTAGGCAAGAACCTTTTTCATATAACGGGTTCTTTAACATTGACTCAAGAACCCTAGGGAACAGACCCCCTCTGAACTTTTTTTCTTAAAGTGTAAAACACAATACAATGCAATGTGTAATTCAAAAACGGGTAAAAACACTTGTGAAAAATAAATATAGAAAATTCTAATCCTTCTATTAAAACGGTACATTGTGTCCTATTTTTACAGACTTTTCTTAGACTGGGTAATAAAAGCATTTGCTTTATTATTCATACGTTCCACTCTTCATATGCAACTTATTAATAGGGCTTTTTATTGGCATGAGAACTGGAGAGTAAAAGTTTTATATCTTTGATATTGTTTCACATTAATTTGTCTATCACAGATATTTACTGCTGTACTGAAATATACGATTAAAATATATATATATGGTTGGTATGATTTGGTATGATTAAACTGAAAATGGTGCGGATGTACAAGTTGTGAAATGATAATATCACCTGCGGTCATAGTTTTACATGTAGGATCGTGAATTTGTGTGTCTGTTTGTGTAATCTATTTAATTGACTGATTTTATAATTGTCTGCATTCTCATCTTTGTGTGTAGTGCCACTCACTTCGCATTGATTTTGATCCAAAATAACTATGAAGTCACCAGAATTATGATCTGTTATTGTATTTTACCTTTTTGTTTGTTAATAAATGCAAGATTTGTTAATATTAACAGTTGTTGTGTGACAATTTAATAAGCTCTTATGATGTCATAAATGAACATATTTAACGGCACGCATGCTTATTGCTGGCCAGCAGGTGGCAACAGTTTATGTGTAGGAAAAAAGGGTCTATCCATACTTTGGTAAATTAAAACATTAAACGAGACAACATTAAACATGCTGCTCTTCTCTCTAGTAATATGGCCCATAGTCTTAGAGCTCAAACATGACAATCTGGGGCTCAGGTCAGGAAGCAGACAGACTGGCTAAACCGACTGTCTGCTAGCAGTCTCAGGTCACTAAGGTCAGATAAATCACATCACTCAAGAGACTCTTTCACCTAGATATCATCATATAGAGACTGTGTCTGTTCCCCGAACTAGGAAATACAAAAAACTCCAAAACCCATTTAAGGGTAAAAATTTGATTGATGTTCAACACATAAAAAACAAATATAATGCAGATGAACAAATGATAAAGCTCGGGTTGCTGAATATTCAATCCCTTTCTTCAACAGCGCTTATTGTAAATGATATGATTACAGACCATAACCTAGATGTGCTGTGTTTGACAGACTTACTTTAAATGAGTCCACCCCACAAGATTACTGCTATAAAACCGAGGCTCTTTGAAAAGGAAAAGGGGGAGGTATTGCTGTAATTTATAGCAATATCCTCAGTATTACTCAGAAGTCTAGTTTCAAATAAAATTATTTTGAAGTGATGGTGCTTTCTGTAACGTTATCTTGCGTAAGTGATAAATCCCGTTTGACATTTGTGCTGGCTACTGTATACAGCGCTGTAAAAAATTTACCGTAAAATTTACAGTAACTTACTGGCAACAATTAGCCAGTAAGTTACTGTGAATACTTTTTACAGTAAGGGTACTGTACTTCTATTTACAGTATTTTATGAATACACTGTGAAATCAAAAACAGTTAAATACTGTGATTTTAGTTGTATTTACAGTAACTTACTGGCTAATTGTTGCCAGTAAGTTACTGTGAATACGTTTTACAGTAAGGGTGCTGTACTTCCATTTACAGTATTTTGTGTATTCACTGTAAAATAAAATACAATTAAACACTGTGATTTTAGCTGTTGCCAGTAAGTTACTGTGACTACGGTTTACAGTAAGGGTACTGTACTTACATTTACAGTATTTTGTGTATTCACTGTAAAATAAAAACAATTAAACACTGATTTTAGTTGTATTTACAGTATTGATTGTTTTACTGTAGAAGAAAAAAATAAACTGATTTCAATTGCATTTACATACAAAAAACAGTTAAGCACTGTTATGTATTGTATGCAATACAGTACTATAAATAGTAGATAACAGTTAATCGCTGTAAATTCAGTTTCTCACTGTACAATTTAAATACTGTATCACTTTAATATTAGCCATCATTAAAAGAATCACCCATATTCTAAAACATTGCAATCAACTGCAGACAATAAGAAAACTGTTAATAGTTATTTATTTAAAAACATTTGGTGAACAGGAATGACAAAACAGGTACAACATAAAGGGATAATGGACATTGGACACCAGGGCACCATACAGACTTTATCAAAGAATTTGCTGATTTTCTATCAGAGTTAGTACTGGTTGCAGATAAAGTCCTAATTGTTGGTGATTTTAATATCCATGTAGATAATGAAAAAGACGCATTGGGATTAGCATTTACAGACTTTCTGAACTCTATTGAAGTTAGACAAAACGTGTCAGGACCTACTCATTGTCGTAATCATACTTTAGATCTAATATTGTCACATGGAATCAGTGTTGATGCTGTTGAAATTCTGCAGCAGAGCGATGACATCTCAGATCATTATTTAATCTCATGTATTGTAACCACTAAGCATAAACTTAGCAGCTGAAGGCTACGCAGAGGTTTGAAGTAGGCTAGTTGACGCGCTTGCCGTGGCGGCTTTGTTTGGTTCAGAAATAATGTAACAGGAGTTCAAGTTCTGATTTCCTCTCTGTCGTGAGAGATATGATTTATTGTTACACAAGGTCTTCGTTATCCATAACGAACAATATTCAATCTTCATCGACACTGTCACATTATCAAACATACACCCACCGCTTCCGTGGCGGTCAAAAACTAGTTGGCCATTTCCCCTCTGGCAACACCATGCAGGTGTAATGCAGGTCTGCGGTCACTGTCTCAAAACAGCATGCACAAGTCCAAATTAAAACAATTCCCCATCGTCCAAATGAAACAATTCCCCATCGTAAGTACACTTTGATGGCCTAAGACACGAAACGAGCGGTGTGTGTGAGAAAACGAACCGTATTTATATAGTTTTTGCCTCTTGAACAAAGCCGCGTCCAACTGATCTGACGGCGCGGGCGGGTATAGATATATACACTGATGTCGCCTTGGCTAATGAACTGCAATAGCGAAGGCGACATCTAGTGCTAGTGTTTCTATACCCGCACGCGGGCGGATATAGATATAGAAACACTAGATGTCGCCTTCGCTATTGCAGATCATTAGCCAAGGCGACATCAGTGTATATATCTATACCCGCCCGCGCCGTCAGATCAGTTGGACGCGGCTTTGTTCAAGAGGCAAAAACTATATAAATACGGTTCGTTTTCTCACACACACCGCTCGTTTCGTGTCTTAGGCCATCAAAGTGTACTTACGATGGGGAATTGTTTCATTTGGACGATGGGGAATTGTTTTAATTTGGACTTGTGCATGCTCTTTGAGACAGTGACCATAGACCTGCATTATATGACTGACAGACAAGAACGGTTTGACCTAAAAATATCAAAATTGAAACTACTGCGGAAAAAAAGACACCTACATCTTGGATGCCCTTCAGGTAAGCTAAAACATACCAAAATTTAATTTCAAAGTGAACTATCCCTTTAAAAACTGCTAGATCTGCTTACTGTTCAACACTTTTAGAAGAAAACAAACACAACCCTAGGTATTTATTAGAAACAGTGGCTAAATTAACAAAAAATAAAGCTTCAACACCGGACGTTTCCAAACAGTCAAGTCAAGTCAAGTCAAGTCAAGTATATTTGTATAGCGCTTTTCACAATACAGATTGTATCAAAGCAGCTTCACAGTATTAAATTAAAATAATACAACAAGGTTTGTTTCTAGTGGAATTTATTGATTGATAAAATCAAATAAAATATCCCCAAAATATCCCCAACTGAGCAAGCCAAAGGCAACAGTGGCAAGGAACCGAAAAACTCCATCAAGTGACCTAATGGTGTCTTAAAACTCCATCAGGTGACCCAATGGAGAAAAAAAAACCTTGGGAGAACCCAGGCTCAGTCGGGGGCCAGTTCTCCTCTGGCGTTTATGAACTTGAGGCCGGATTGTAGTTTGAACTGTAAGATGAAGAGATGCGACTTTAATCTAGTTTTAAACTGGGAGAGCGAGTCTGAGCAACGAACAGTATCAGGAAGGCTATTCCAGAGTTTTGGAGCTAAATGTGAAAATGCTCTCCCTCCTTTGGTGGTTCTGGATATCCTAGGTATGACCAAAAGCCTTGAATTTAGTGATCTTAAAGAGCGCAATGGATTATAGGGCGATAGAAGATCCGTTAAATAGACTGGAGCTAAGCCGTTTAGGGCTTTATAAGTGTAGTGGGTTGGTAGTGGGGATGTATATGTGTTTTTTTTTTTTCTTTTAGTTTGATTGACGTCATGGCAGAATGCGTTTAGCGTAATTTCCGCTTAAGGAAGTTAAAAGAGGCGTGGCACATTATGGTGGGAGACGCACATGGTTGTTTGGCGTGGCATTGCTGTACGCGGGAAGAGCTTTTGAATCTGCATGCCGAAGTTATTGCCTGCTAGTGTATGTTGCCAATAATCCCCGGGTAGGTCATGCGATTTATTATGTATGATAAAAGCGGAGTATTGTTTGTTCCTGAGTATCCGTGTTGCATGTGTTATAGTAACAAACCTGAAATCACGGTCATTCACGTGGAGGGCACGCCTCATACTAATCAGCTTTCCTGTCCATGTTGCTGGTGACAAGGGAGGGGTAGGTTGTTTGATTTTATTACGTATAAGGGAAAATGAGCATTGTTTTAAGCATGTGTTATATGTGTTATAGTAACAAACCTGAAATCCCGGTCATTCACGTGGAGTTGTACGCCTCATATTAATCAGCTTTCTGTCCATGTTGCTGGTGACGAGGGAGGGGTAGGTTGTTCGATTTTTACTACGTACAAGAGAAAATAGAGTATTGTGTTGAGCATGTGTTGTATGTGTTATAGTAACAAACCTGAAACCACGGTCATGCACGTGGAGCTGTACGTCTCATATTAAGCAGCATCGTGTTCGTGATTTGTGACACATGGTGCAGGTAGTGAAATGTTCTATGTGGTTTTATATTTTGTATAGAGATTTATAAATGAAATGTATAGTCTAGATGTTATTTGTATATTCCAATGTTATACAAATGTAGGTGTGTTAAACATGTATTATGTGTTGACAGATTATCCGGCAGCCGATGGCACTACTAGACCACTGCTTTTTCCCAGTACTTAAAGTTTGTTTTTAATTGAGTTTTTTTTTTTTGTATTTGTTTTGGATCAGAAGTACTGAAACTTCGTTTTCTTTGGTTGATTTGTTGTATTGTATATTGTGATTATTATTTCTTTTTTTGTTCCTTTATCTAACTTTGTTTAGAAGTATTGTAAACTTCGTTTTCTTTGGTTGATTGTTGGATTGTATATTGTGATTATTATTTCTTTTTTTTTTTTTGTTTCCTTTATTTAACTTTGTTTGGCCATTTTAGGGGGCTGGGTAGGCTACTGGAAGCGGCTATATTTTCCATCTTAGGAGGTGGTGTGATGCAGTGATAACACTATTTTTGGATTGCTGTGGTTGTATATTTCATTCAACACGTGTGTTACAATTTTCCCGGGTTGCACTTAAATAAGTGGAGATCGTTGCTTCCAGCCCAAGACTTGTATACCTGATTCAATCTGGTCGCCCTCCTTATTATGGCCATTTCATTTGTTTGTATTGGGTATATGATTATGATGTTTAGTATTTGCTCCCAGTAAATGTTTTAAGAGTCATTGTAAAGAAATAAAGACCGTGTACCTCACTATTGCCTATACTTTCATTCAATTGAACAACTTGAGCGAGTTTAATTCCCCACTAATTATAGACGGCGGAGGTCCGCCTTGTTACATAAGTCAGTAGCAATACCTTGTAATTAATACGGAACTTTAAAGGTAACCAATGCAGTGATGATAAAATCGGTGTTATATGATCATATTTTCTTGATCTAGTAAGAACTCTAGCGGCGTTCTTTTCTTGATCTAGTAAGAACAGCACAGCAGTGATGACTTTATGAACTTCTTTACTTACAAGATTGATAATATTAGAGAGAAAATTATAACTATGCAACCGTCTACTACAGTATCGCATCAGAGAGTGCATTGTAGTCTCCCTGAGGAAAAAAATCATTCATTCATTGCTGTAGGAGAGGAAGAATTGTCTAAACTCATTAAATCATCTAAATCAACAACATGTATATTAGACCCTATACCGACTAAGCTATTGAAAGAGATGCTTCCAGAGGTTAGAGATCCTCTTCTTAATATCATTACTTCATCTTTGTCACTAGGATATGTACCGAAAACTTTTAAGCTGGCTATTATTAAACCTCTTATTAAAAGAAAAAACGCAACTTGATCCTACAGAATTAGTCAATTACAGGCTGATCTTGAATTTACCTTTTCTGTCAAAATTAATAGAAAAGGCACGATCCTCACAACTATGTTCCTTTTAAGAAAGAAATGGTATCTGCGAGGATGTCCAGTCAGGATTTAGACCGTACCATAGTACTGAGACTGCTCTCATTAGAGTCACAAATGATTTGCTCTTATCCGATCGTGGTTGTATCTCTCTATTAGTGTTACTGGATCTTAGTGCTGCATTTGATACCATCGACCACAACATTCTTTTGAATAGACTCGAAAATTATGTTGGCATTAGTGGAATTGCACTAGCATGGTTTAAATCAAACTTATCTGACCGTGATTAGTTTGTAGCAGTAAATGAAGAGATGTCATATCGATCAAAAGTTCAATATGGAGTACCACAAGGCTCAGTACTAGGACCGTTGCTGTTCACTCTGTACATGCTACCCTTGGGAGATATCATTAGGAAGCATGGAATTAGTTTTCACTCTTATGCTGATGATACTCAGCTCTATATTTCTTCATCCCCAGACGAAACTTACCAATTCACAAAATTAACGGAATGCATAGCTGATATAAAAATTTGGATGACTAGTAATTTCCTACTACTAAATTCCAAAAAAAACTGAGTTTCTAATTATTGGGCAAAAAACCTCTGCACGTATTAACCCAGAATACTGTCTAACAATTGATGGCTGCTCTGTCATGTCTTCATCGTCGTTTAGGAACCTGGATGTGCTCTTTGATACCAATCTTTCATTTTAAAGCCACGTTTTTAGCATCTGTAAAACCGCATTCTTCCATCTTAAAAATATATCTAAATTACGACAGATGCTTTCAATGAAAAATGCGGAACAGTTGTCCTGCACGTATAATAAACAAAGTCCAGTTGGTCCAAAACGCAGCAGCTAGAGTTCTTAGAACCAGGAAGTATGACCATATTAGCCCTGTTCTGTCAACACTGCATTGGCTCCCTATTAAACATCGTATACATTTTTAAATATTGCTGACTACTTACAAAGCACTAAATGGTTTAGCTCCCAAGTACTTGATCGAGCTCTTAACGAATTATAGTCCTTCACATCTACTGCGATTTCAAAATTCTGGCCAGTTGATAATACCTAGAATATCAAAATCAAGTTTAGCACCTAAACTTTGGAACAGTCTTCCTAACATTGTCCGGGAAGCAGACACACTGTCAGTTTAAATCTAGACTAAAAACGCATCTCTTTTACCTGGCATTCATATAGAACATTGCATTTCTATTATTCATATCAGTTAAATGATTATTAGGCTGCATAGATTAGGTCAGCCGGAACCGGGGACACTTCTTATAACACCTGATGTTCTCGTTACATCATATGAAGAATGGCATCTACGCTAATGTTAGTCTTTCTGTTTATTCCGAGGTTTACTGAAGTCAGCCGGATCTGGGCCGTATCCAGATCAGATGGTGGACCTGTGCCTGGACTCATCCACGACGCATCCCTGAAGTGCCAGCCTCATCAGCCCTGTGAAGGCCTCATCGACACGACAGCCTTCGGCACTGATCCTCAGCGAACTCGTCTCCATACCGTGATGACTCTGACTTCCAACCAGATGGAACTGGATAATATTCTGAATGTTCTGATCCAATCTGACTTCTGACCTGTAATGCTGCCTGAATCATAATCATACACTGTTCGCTCGTTGGCCAGAGGAGAACTGGCCTGACTGAGCCTGGGTTCTCCCAAAGTTTTTTTCTCCATTCTGTCACCTGATGGAGTTTTGGTTCCTTGCCACTGTTGCCTTGGCTTTTGGCTTGCTTAGGTTGGGGACATTTAATATTCAACAATATTATTGATCTGCTTTGTTGATTATTGATCTGTGGACGATGACACAATTTTTTTCTAGAAACAAACTTTGTTGTATTATTTTCATGTTATCACTGTGAAGCTGCTTTGATACAATCTGTATGGTAAAAAGCGCTTTATAAATAAAGGTGACTTGACTTGACTTGACAAAGTGTGTGTCTATTTGTGTATGATGGCAATTTTTGTAGATGAATCTTAATCAAAATTACTGCTGTTTTTGACTCCCTAAAACTGCTGAAATGTTTTGAAATCTTGATCAACTTATATAAAAATAAATTACCACTGGGGTAATGTTAACTAAAACTATTTAAAAAATCATTATTTGAAATAAAATAAAAATTACCAAAATAATATATACATTATTACATTTTTCCATTTAGTTCCATAAATTAGTTTCCATAAGTACTAAAATGACCAAAACTAAGCACAACTATATAAATGTATTTAAAAAAAAAAAAAAGACAAAACAGAACAAGAAAATCAAAAAAATTTAATATAATCCAAATAATAAACAAAAACTATAATGATACTAAAATAGCACTCATTAATGTAAATTATTCTATTAATAATTATATGCTTTTAAAACCTATTAAAAATAACCAACCAAAAACAAAAACCCACAGCATTTTCTTTGGAGTATAATATTTATTATTTAATATTCTGAGAGGTACACAACTGTTTTTCTATAAGAAAATCAAATGACATACATTTGATTGTCTTTTGTACTTGAGGTAAGGTAGTATACAATATATGAGGTTTATTGTGTCTTAATGAAACAATATATGAATCAGATACATTTTCAACTATAGTATGTTCAAGTGTCAGGACTCACTCAGTGACAAGGGTAAAATTACTTGGGTATGTCAAGTTCTGTTAAATCCATTGTCAATTCAAATCAAATGATACAAAATGAATTATTCGGATACATACATATCAGAGAACCCAATAAAGCTACTGCTGTAACCAATAAATTAACATAAGCCTAGGTCTAGCAATAGTTAAACTGGATAAAAGTAAACAGTAGAGTGTTGGAGCCAGCAGTGGCTTGAGGGTAAGCCTGTTTGGATATACAGTACTAAAATCAGCCATCTTCAGCTGCCAGATAATAAATGTCCAATAAAACCTGATGAATAATAAATACTTTTATGACATGCAATATAATCCTCTGAGCAATAATCAAATAATTTAATATTTCCTTACGGTATCCCACAAACACAGGACATTGTCATGAAGTAGGTATCATTTTGTAATACTGGCAGAAATGCAGTTTTTATGGAGCTAGTTTAAGATATAACCAAATACTGATTCAAACTTCCCTTGCTGCAATCCTCAAACAAGCACAATGCAGATGACATGAACAGATGAAAATATGAGCATTGGAGTCTAGCTAGGAAGCTCAAAGATTACGGCAAGAATGGCAACAGGCCTTGCTGTAATACCAGTGACTGCACAAATTCACCTTCAGAGCCAGCGAGCAGTTGGTGGTGGGACGATCCTGGCAGTTTTCATCTGAGGAAGCATTGAAGCAGTTACAATTCATGTTATTTATGATTTCTTTGAACCTATAGGATTTTTGTTTCTTAGAATATGTAATATTACAGTCATAAGGCAATGTTTTAAAGTGCATATTTTTATTAAAGTGCCTATTTAAGAATTAGTTCACCACAAAATAAAAATTCTGTCATCATTTATCACCTCCATGTCATTCCAAACCTGCATAAAATTATAAACATAATGAATTGCAATAACAAGGAACAAAAATGGCACATTGATGCCATATGACACCAATTATATATATATACATACAGTTATATATAACTTTATATTATATATATAGTTCATATATATTAAAATGTTATATATTAATATTATATTTTATTATATTTTAAAATGTAATATATTCCTGTAATGTCAAAGCTGTTTTTTTTTCAGCATCATTACTGAATCATTACTAATGTCTTCAGTGATTCAGTGATCATTCTAATATTCTGATTTGGTGCTCAAGAAAAATGTCTTATTATTATCAATGTTGAAAACAGTTGCTGCTTAATATTTTTGTGGAAACTGTGATGCATATACTGTATATATTTAACTGGAAAAATAGCAGCATAAAGATTTAGAACAATGTGAGGGTGAGTGAATATTACAATTTCTTTAAGGCACACCTGGAGGTTCGGTGGGGCAGGGCTGGAGTGCACAGGTCTGTTTGTTAACAGGTTTGGTCAAAGAGTCACATCCACGAACAAGCTCTCTTCCCTGGTAACACTTCACATCTCTCATTCGCACACCAACACCACATGTCTTGGTGCACTGAGAAACAGTTGAGTACAAGCAAGAGGAAAGAACAGTGAATTACACTTGAACTTGGGAGCCTTAACTGGAAAAGAGAGACTTGAAGAGAAAATCGGTATTTTAAAACCTAGTAAACGTCTTGGTTAGTACTGTAACCCTGGTTCCCTGAAAAGGGACCGGGTTGCTGCATCAGAATGTTGATGACACTATGGGACCGCTTTAGCATGGTTGTTTCTGAAGCACGTGTGGAATCACTCCAATCTCATTGGCGAAACATCATCCCATGACGCATGACGGCGTACCGCGGAAGCTATAAAGGAGACCCGGACCAAACATTGTCAGCTTTTGTTTAGCTGAAGTGAGTCGCTCACAGCCATGCTGGAAGTATGGCAAGATGACACAGTGTCTCATTCCCTTCTCAGGGAACCAGTTACAGTTGTAACCGAGACATTCCCTTTTGAGTGAAATCAATGCTACATCAGAATGTTGACGCTATGGGAACATTCATACCCACTATACCATAGTGACAAATGCCTGTCCAAGAGTGAATCATGGTGAGCACAAGCTTAGGACATAAGCATCTGAGATCCTGGCGTGGAATCCAAATCCAGGCTGTAGAATCTGATAAATGTGGAGAGGACCAGCCTGCGTCTCAACTGAAAAAATGCTGCGCTGCCGAAGCGATCTCAAGTGCCCACAGCTAGCGTTTTTCAGCAGAGCGCCTTGCGTTCTTAACTAGCTAAAAAGTCTTTGGTGGACACACAGCCTTAGAGGGGGGGCTAGAGAAATGACATTCTGCTTCTGTTGTTGCCTGAGAGAGGCCTGGGGTTCTGTACTGGCCTGGGGCTGCTCCATAGCAGCAGCCTCCAGGACCTGGATTCGGCAAGAGATAAACCTTTGAAATGTTTCTTTGCCTGTTTCTTTGCCTCGTGAAACTGACAGTGTTTACTGCGTAGTCGAAGAGGCCAGGAGGGGAAAGCGGGGCATCCAACAGGAAGGTCCTTTTCTATATACCGGACAACCACAAATGTCTCTCCGTAGCCACCATAGCTGCCATATGTGGATATGTTGATGGCATGGGCCATTTCCTTGGTGGCCCGGAGAAACAAATCTGTGATCCGGTGTAACTCTTTCACAGCGTCTGGGCCCACACCCTCACCTTCATCCAGATCCCTAAGCAGGTCAGCCTGGTATGCAGTATCGCCATTATGTGCAGACATGCTCCAGCCTGACTTACAGCCAGATAACCTTCGCCTAGCAAAGATAATGTCTTTCTACAGGGCTTGGTGGGCAATGTCGGGGCCTTAAGGGCGTTTTCACACCTGGCTAGTTTAGAGCTTCTGTTTCGGAACCTGGTGCATTTTCTTCCTTTCTTCAGTTCGTTTAGGCATATATGAACATGGCAATCGCGCTCGGATCCGCACCGGAACGATTACTCTGAGATTGCCTGAACGAGATGGTCTAGGCCCGATTAAAAACGAATTCTGGAGCAGTTTGGTTGAGATGAGAAGTAATCCGACCCAACAGACTAACGAACCTAGCGATACCATAATTCATAACGGGAAATGTGCTATATAAAAAGCAGCAGTGTCTCATTCTGTGATTTATCTTAAATAAAATGTTATATAATTTATGTATATAAATTATCAGTCAGAGCGGGAAACTACAGATAAAGCCACAATAAGCTAGCAGAGCGAACTTATCAATCCATCTTGCATCTTGATGGATGATGCAGAAGAACATAAACAGGTGAACTCTAGCCAATAAGAGGACAATTTTACTCACATGTGACTTGCATAAACACATTTTGGTACGCTTTGAAATGTTACCATGTGAAAACAAACCGAACCAAGAAGAAACTGCAACATAGTAACAAATTAAGTCCCTGTTGCGGAACAAAGCATTCAATCTACATATAGGAAAATGCCCTAAGAGATGACACAGACTCAGGGAAGAGATAGCTTGCAAGTGTTTCTTCAGATAGACAGAGACATTATGACACAGAGAGTTTACTGAAGCACAGAAGCTGTCAACGTTTCACAAATGAGATTGGGGTGATTCCACAGGTGCTTCAGACACTATCACGCACAAGCGTTCCCATAGCGGCAATATTCTAACGCAGTGCTGAGTTCTCTCGAAAGGTAACTCACTTAGCTTACTGCAAATGCCTACATGGCCAGCTGTTCTACTTTCTAGCAATCTGATACTAGTTGTATTTTTTATTATTTCAATCTGCCATCAAAAATTGAATACATTTTTAAATGTTTCACCTCAGACCATGGTGTTGTGTACCACTTGAAGCAAGGCCTTTCAAAGCAGGTGTCCTCATCTACTGGTTGCTTACTGCTGTCACATTCCTCATCACCATGGGTCTGGACCTTTCCACCCGTGATGCCGACACACTGCACCGTCCTTCTCTTCACACCACGTCCGCATGTTGTGTTGCACTGGAAGGCAGAAGACAATGATTACTGAAGAAATATTAACAAATCGTTATTTTCCACAACATACGCATAATCCTCACCCTCTCCCAGTCTTGAGCCAGCCAATGTGGAGGGCATTCATTGTCTCCACAGGGGTGAATGGCAAGAGGTTTGTTTTCAGGTGAGCACTGAGACTCAGGTACCACTCGTCCCTCTGGTGTTTTGCAGTACACATGACGCACTGTTTTTCCATGCCCACAGATGCCTGAACACTAAGTAGAAATGGAACATTTTTTTAACTTTGAAAAATTAAATGTCTTGCAATCACACCTAATCAAATCACATTTAAAGGGATAGTTCACCCAAAAATGACATTTCTGTCATCATTTACTCACCCTCATTTCATTCCAATCATTTTATTATTTGGAGAAAAATATCTTATATATAAAAAATATATGTTTTCTTCTTTTTTGCCAATACAATGGAAGTACAATTGGCTCCAATGTTGTTTCCTTTCCAGCATCTTCTTATCTTCCTTTGAAGTTCCGCACGGGGAAAAAATGGGTTTGGAATGAATGACTAAATGACTAAATGATGACAGAATTTCATTTTTGGGTGAACTATCCCATTAAGTTATAAGGAGCAGGATTTTGGACCAATGAGATTCTATTGTATAATGATGCAAATGGTGTGAGCTTCATTCACATCACTCTTCATTTGCATAATTAGCTAAATATAGTTGGGTAAAATTCTATAGCAGTGAAAGTCTAGGTTACTGATGTAACCCCGATCCCTGGAGCAGGGAATGTCGGACTGATGTCATGGGTCTCACCTGGGAGCCCAATCACCTCCAAGTGGTAACTAAACGAGCCAATGGAGATTGGCCAGTGTGATTTGCATGCCGATTCACACCCACCTGGAAATACGGGTGTAAACATGACTGGCTTTACTCACTTCATTCATGTTTTGCTGAGGAGCCGAGACAGAATCAGGGGCATTCAGCGGTGGTTCAGGGCTGTGGCAGGGGGAACGTAACATCTCCGTTCCCTCCTTCAGGGAACGGGGCTTACATCAGTAACCTAGACGTTCCCATTCAGTCAGTCACGTTCAACGTTATGACGTTACGTCGGACTGACGTCATGGGAAGCGCCACAGCCACTGAACTGTGTTACAAGTGTTGGAGACGCAGATGCTGGCAAGCTGCCGTGTGCCCTTTTAGCAACTGCCCTCACAATGTCATAACCTACCCAGCGCCCCAAGTAATCCCAAGGGGTAGACCTCCATTCCAAACGGACAATAGACATATGGGATTACGGAAAGGGAATCACAGCATATGGGCATCTAGCCCAGAACAAGGGCTGACCAGCTGGGCATGCACACGAGTACTGGGCCTGGCGTCAGACTGCTGAAGGATGCTGGAGGAACTCGATTCAGGGTTTGCCGAGTGGGGAACTCACCTGAAGAGCAAGTAGGCACTCGTATCCCCCTGTAAGAGGGGAATGGCGCTTCAAGCAAAACAGCGAGCCAGCCACACATTACCAGCTTGTACCCAACACACTGAAAGAAAGCGGCTCCACTCTGAGATTGTAAAAACTCGCAAATGTGTTAGGTGTTGCCCAGCCCACAGCTCTGCAGTAGTCTGCCAGAGAGGCGCTGTGCACCAACGCCCAAGAGGAGGCAACACACCAAGTGGAGTGAGCCCTCACTCCGAAGGGGCACCGCTCACCTTGGGACTGATACACCAAGGTGATGGTATCCACTAGGGCTGTCAAAATTGCTCAAAAATGACGTTAGAATATTCCCTCTAAAAAACACACGAATATTCGAACTATTCAAACATCTGGTTGTGCATTATGTCAATAACAGGACAAATTAATACAAAGAGACATAACTACTTGTATAGGTATTTAAGTTTAAACATATTTGACAACGTATTACCTACACAAAAACAAGTAAATCACCTAATGGCCAAGACCGCAGACCTCACTCTCGCTCGCTCGCTCACTCGCACTCGCAGGCACTCTCTCTCTCTCTCGCCCTCACGCTCATGCTGCGTTCACACCAAACGCGAATAGAGTGTCTGGCGCAAGTGATTTCAATGTTAAGTCAATGTAAAGACGCGTCTATGCGCGTCTGGGGGTCTTGCGGCGCGAATGAGGCGTTAAGGCCTCATTATACTTCTGCGTCGGACCTACGCGAGCCTCTACGCTGTAGGCAACGCATTGGTTTTCATTTACACTTCTGCGTCGTTGTCCGCGTTAACGCGCATTTACACTTGAAGAGGGAGCATGTGAAACCCGAGGGAGCGGTCCTAGCAGACCAATCACAGCGCTTGCATCCGTGTAGAGTTGACGCGTTGTTACATTTTTGGAGTGCGCTACACACAGCCTACGACGTAACTACGGCGTGAGTTTGACGCAGAAGTATAAATAGGCCTTCACACTCTCCACGCGTCAATTTCGCTTCAAACTTTTGCTTTTGACGCACGAATGGATTCAAAATGTTCAAGAGTCCAACTACACGCGGTAGACGCGGTAGATTCACGGTAGACGCGAATCCGATATTGAACGCTCCGAGCGAGCTGTGCTGTGGTAAACATAGAACTTTTCCTTGACATGAAACGGTAAATAATCAAACCAGTGGAAGCCTGCAGTGCATGAAACTGCTGTATCTAACCTACCTTATTCATGCAATACCTATTCAGTCAGTAAAGTAGCCTACACTTTAGTAATGTTTCTGTTTAACGTTAACGCCTTCTTCCTGTGACCTGTCCCCACTCGCAAAGCAGACAGCCGCGCCTCTGCTACCGCGGGCGTTTTTCCACATTCGAATATTAATTTTCACATTCGAAATTCTGTTTTTTAAAACTATTCGAATATATATTCGACTTTAGAATATTCGTTGACAGCCCTAGTATCCACTATCCAGTGGGCCAACCTCTGTTTGGAGACAGCCTTTTCCTTCTGTTGGCCTTCAAAGCAGACAAAGAGCTGCTCTGAGCTCCTGAAGCTCTGTGTGCGGTCCACGTAAACACACAATATGCGAACAGGACACAGCAACACGAGGGCTGGGTCTGCCTCCGGGGAGCCAGTGTAGTCAAGGTCCCGTCCAGGAGCCCGAGGCTGCACTCCCGTTGCACACAGCGCCCCAACCTGTTCTGGAGGCATCTTTTGTAACAACAAATTGCCTTGTTGTAGGGGCACTCCATTTGGCGACAGATCGGCTACACCTAGCGTACTGTGACACCATGCACATGTTCACTTCAAGATCTTAGCTGTCTGGATGGGCTGCATCGCCTTCCTGCAGGAGCCGGTGCAGCCGGAGGGGGACGCCCTCTGCGATGATCAGGCTGGGTCGCCAGCCCGCAGTGGCTTGGTGGCAGTGTCACGCCGGGGCAGGATGTGCTTTATGGCCTCAGTCTGCTTCTAGACTACCGAGAACTGCTGGGCAAAGTCCTCGACAGTGTCACCGAAGAGGCCAAGATGGGGGGCGTCAAGAAAGCAGACTTTATCAGCCAGGTCCAACCAGAGATGGCATTCCTGGACCATCAGAGTGGACATCGTCTGGCTGAGGGCCCGTGGCGTGACTTTCGGTGCCCAGAGGGCAAGGTCAGTGGCTGTGCGCAGTTCCTGCAACAACCCCAGCCCAGGGCTGCTGTCGTCTTACATGCCTTGGACAGGAGGCGTGGACGATTCCATCAGGTGGCGGCATTTTAAGGGGACGAGTGCACCACAATTGCACGATCCACCTGTTGAATGTCCACGTAACCCTTGGCGGCCTCGCCATCGAGGGCAGTGAGAATGGAGGAGGCAGAAGAGCAGCTTTGTGCAGTAAAAGGTGCAGTCAAAATTCTGAACCTCCTCATGCACCTCCAGGAAGAAAGGCACTGGAGTGGTGGCGGCGGTCCGGAAAAGCATGGCCGTCATCTCCTCATCCTCTCCAGAGAACAAAAGCCCACTCCCAGATGCAGCGATCAACATTCGATTCTCATCCGGAGCACCGAATGAGACACAAGGTGCCTCACGTGAGTGACCCGCACCAACATTTGGGAACTCAAAGCACATGGGATGCTAGAGGAGTGTGAGGTTTGTCGGTGCTGGCTGGACGGAGAAGCTCCCACTGTAACCCTCAGATCTCCCAAAGTGCTGACTAGACCCGCAGCTCTACTATGAGAAGCGGCGGGGGGCTGGGTAGCAGCAGAGGGGACTCGTGCCTCCGTATTAAAGAAGGAGAGTCGTGACCGCAATGCCAACATAGACATGCTCTTGCAATGAGATCATGCACCATCCATGAACGCTCTCTTAGCATGCTGTTTGCCCAGGCATGAGAGACAGCGATTGTGGCCATCAGATGAAGTCAGTAAACGACCACATCCAGAAACACATGGACAGAAAGACATCTTGAAAAAGACGCTGACTGCCCGTGCTTGCTTTGCACTTCACTGGACTTCTCTCTCGTGCACAGCAAGCTGGATACGAGACACCGCTGGATGTGCCTTCACACAGGCAGAGAGATCCCACAAAGAAAATAAATTAAAATTGCTGTTTCCTGAGGTAAGATCTCCAATTAGCAATTAGAATTGCTGTTTGCTCTTTTTCTGTTTTCAGAAATATAATCTTTTTCTTGGAGTTAGACTGGATTGAGCGATCACTGTACAACCGCTCGGCTTCAAAGCAAAATATGAATGAAGTAATGCCAGTCATATTTATACCCGTATGTCCGGTTGGTTGTGATTCGGCATGCAAATCTCACTGGCCAATGGTCAATGGCTTGTTTAGTTACCACTTGAAGGTGATTGGGCTCCCAGGTGAGACACCATGATGTCAGTCCGACGTAACATCGAAAGTGACTGACTGAAAGGGAACGGAAACTACAACAAATTAATTTTTTTCATTCTCACTTTCCAAAAGAGTAAAAAAAAGAATATTGAGAGATGGTCAGAAGAGAGAAAGATGTCAAATTTGTTGTCACTCCCTTGGCCGATGTATTAGAAACACTCCTGCAGCAGTTTTAATCAGTTTTTTATTATTTGTTGCCAAGGTAATAAAACACAAAGTATAGTGTTATAAATGTACATACATTTTTTTTTATGAAAATATAAAAATGTTCACTAGATTTATAATGTTAATAACTGTGGAAACGTCTCATCACAATCTGATTCATCATTGTCCTTTATTAAAACTGTCTCATGTATGTTCAGTTAGTTAATTTTCATGGACTTTTAGTTTGTTTGTATTCAGTCACATTTTCTTCACACACAGTTTTGTTCTAGTTTCCCACCAGTCATTTGTCACCATGGACATTCATTGACGATCACAGCTGTCTGTAATGAGTTCATCATGTCTATTTAAGTTCCTCCTCAATTATCAGTGTTTGTCCGGTATTGTTCGTGAGTTACAGTACACGCTGTTTCGTTTGTGTTCGCTCCCTTCTGGATTATCTATGTGCTGTGTTTAATAAACCTCATTGTTTATTAGAATTACTTTCATCTTCCTTGGACTAAACGTTACAAAAACACAGTGTTAAATATTTTTTTACAGTCAAGCATAATGTGTGTGCATTTTAAAATCTCACCGGTCCCCACTCAGACACTGTCCACTGGCGCTCACATGGAGGGCCGGTGCAGTTTTTGGTAGATGCTGGGAGAGTTGTCTCATCACATGCGTGAATCTCATCTGAGCATCTGACCTCTCGAGTAACCAGACTCTTGCGACCACATTTAGCTGGGCACTGCACAACAAACAAAACAAGGTTCTCTTTGGTATGCTACATAACATTGACATTGTCCAACCATTTCAGTTTTCAGTTTGCTATTCATATAAATTGATATTGTTTAAATGATTTTTTAGTAATTTTTTACTGGCCAAGACAAAAATACTGATTTGGAAATATTTATTTACTTACAGTGTATGGCAGTTATAATGGAGGATTAAGTAAAAGAGCTCTTAACCTACCTCAGACCACTCAGCTACTTCCCACTGAGGACCACAAGTGGGGCTTTTACAGGCCCGGCGCTCTGGGGGGAGCTCTAGCTGTGCCTCTGTACAGAGTTCACTGTACACTGAGCTGTCTAGGCCGGGAGCCAGCATTTTCCAGCAACGCACGAGGCGAAACTGGAAACCTTCTCCACAGGTCCGAGAACACTCACTCCAGCTGCTTGCCTCCCATCTAGACAAAGTGCACAGCAAGAATTTTGTGTAAAAAAAAACCACTTTTCATGGGACATAATCAAATTGGAATTGGAATTGGAATAACACCGTGAGTAAATTATAGAATTTTCATTTTTGGAAATTTTTCATTTTTTGTTTTGTTTTCATTCCTATTCTTGTCTTTGCCACAGAGGGAAATGACATGACATGACATGCGAGGGAAAAACACAAGATATTGTGACCACGAATTAAAAATTTGTTCTCACGACTCTCTTTTTAGGTAAATGGGTGTCACTTTGTACTAATTTGTTCCCTCATTTTAGTTAAATTATGGCCAGAATTTACTAAATTAAACACTAAATAAATTAAGGACAAATGAATACATTTGTAGAAAAGATTTACCTAAAAACTAATTCATCAAATATGGCCACAATTTAACTAAACTGAGGGAACAAATTAATGAAACTATGGATTAACAATTTTTTTAAGGGATTTTCAACCCAAAAATGTAAATTCTGTCATCATTCACACACCATCATGTTGTTCCAAACCCATAAGACTTTGGTTGATCTTTGAAATACAAATTAAGATATTTTTAATGAAACCTGAAAGGTTTCTGTCCATTCTTTGAAAGTCTAGGTCACCAAAACTTACCAGATCCAAAAAGATCATAAAGGCATCATAAAATGAATCAATACATATAATCCATTACATATAAAAACACATACATAGAGCGCATCACATATATGGCAAACATGAGTGCATCACTCTGGAACAAAACTCATTGATTCTTGGGCATCACACATGCACGTTTGAGCTTCCATGTTTACCATATGTGATGCACTCTATGTATGTGTCAATCATTGCTTAGATGTAAACTAATCTGTTCATCAAATAAAGCGATTGAATCTCTTCACAAAACTTGAATTAAACAGCTTGATTCATATGGATTCATTTTACGACGCCTTTATGATCTTTTGGTTAACTGTACTTTCAATGGACAGAAACCTCTCAGGTTTCATTAAATCTTAATTTGTGTTTCGTAGATTAACCAAAGGTTTATGGGTTTGGAACGCCACAAGGGTTAGCCTAGTGAATGATGACAGAATTTAAATTTTTTGTTTAACTATTTCTTTCATCTGTGGCCACAATACCTATATATTGTGTGTGTACTGTTCATAAAGTTGTATTAAGCATTTTTCAGCACAGGGTCTTGTGATATATATGTATGTGTTCTTTTATATATGTTGGAAATTGTTCTTTGTTTTTTATGCTGCATCTTGGCCAGGTCTCTCTTGTAAAAGAGATTTTAATCTCAATGAGTTTTTACCTGGTTAAATAAAGGATAAATTAAAAAATGTAAAAAAAAACATTTTATGCATGTCATGTGCGGTGCTCCATACTTTTCCCCTGCATTTCTGTGACAATTGAGCATGCGCACCTGGGCTGGCATTCTCTGCCAATGCAGAAATCATGAACTGGCTCTGGTCGAGTCAAAGCATCACAATAAACATCATCCACCTCAATGCCATCATACCGCACACACATGGCAAGTGATTTCGACACACCTATTCGAGATAGGACATTGTATAAAACAAACCTCCCAACATAAACAAACATGGTTATCAGCAATACTTATGTGTGGATGTTTGTGGCCACTGAGACTTAGTTATAATGTCTTAATTACCTATCGAGCATGTCATACTGCAGGGCTCCTGTGAGGACAACTTCCACCGGTACATGTCAGCAGCGCTCATTTTGTTCTTCTGAAGGAGCCTTTGGTTATTTCTGCGGTAAAGAAAAAAGCATCTCAGACTAGGCCACGGTTCAGCCACCTGCACTGTATATTAGGCAGAGCATTCACGTTTGTTGATGCCGAGACACCAACTGACACTCCAGTCATAAAACCACTAACATTTGTACCATTCCTGGTCACACTCATTACCTTAATGTCAAGGATGGAAAACAGCGCATTCTCTCAACTAGACAGAAGCCAATAAAATTTGTTCCTCTTGATAAATTCCTGGGATTTATCTGATGCGACAAGCGTAGTCTGTACCCGAGTGATCTATGGCAATTTTTTCCACAAATAACAAAACATCTTGAATTATGTTCCTCAGAAAGTCCATCATCCTTACATTCGGCCTTCTTTTCTTCTCTCCACCTGGAATCTTTCTCTTCTCCTTCGGATACGAGTAAGGGCATTTCATGAGATGTTCTTTATGATCTCTGGCAGAGGGGCTGGTAAAGCAGTGTTTGGACGCGGCGGAGGGAACCCAGCATGAATTATAAATATGATGGAATGCAATCCCGCCAGCCTCTGCTTGGCCGTCTCCCCTCGGCACTCTGAATGTCTCCAAGAACGTTAACAAAAAAACCAAGCCAGAGCTTGAGTCTGCAGCACATTCCATTCTCCCTTGAGGAGGGCTGTCCCACACATGCGCATCCAGCACAGCTTTGGCATGCCAGTGTGGAGGGCTAGGACCTTACATTTAAAAATGCCAAAAGAGGCAACTGATAAAGATACCTGCTTCTTCATTGTATGGAAGATCTTGGCATGATCTTGAGATTGCTAAAATCATGCTCGAACAGCAAATAATGAACAGATTTAAGATTGTGATTTAGCTTTTGTCAGCTTTGCACAATGTAGAATTTGAACAGTAAATGTGTCCTGCACTACACAGACTTTTGTCAAATGCCAATCAAATGCCTTCGAGAATGAGGATGCCCCATCCCATCAACACAACGACTAGCAAGTATCAAATCATCCTTCATGTCTGTTATGTAACAAAAGACTATTGGCTATTGAAATAAATAAATATTATAATAATTATTAGAATTATTAAAATATGATTAAAAAAATTAATATGATAAAGTATACAACTGTTCAAATGTTATTATAAATGTTATTATTTGAAAGAAATGTATACTAAATAATTAATATCAAAGTAAAGACATTTATAATAAACAAAAGATTTCTATGTCAAATAAATGATTTTTCATTTGATGGTTGATGATGGTTTCTAGAAAAATATTAAGCAAAATAACTGTTTTTAGCTTTGATAATAATAAGAAATGTTTCTTGAGTACCAAATCAGCTTATTAGAATGATTACTAAAGGATCATGTGACATGGAAGACTGCAGTAATGGCTGCTGAAAATTCAGCTTTGCCATTACAGGAATAAATTACATTTTAAAATATATAAAAAATAAAGAACAGTTATTTTAAATTGTAAAATAGTTCACAAAATTACTGTGTTTACTGTATTATTGACCAAATAAATGCAACCTTGATGAGCATAAGACACTTTCAAAAACATGAAAAAAGTCTTATCAACCATAGTGTACATTATCGTATTTACCTGGTGCGATTGCTGCGATTGCGTAAAATGGTAGTAAGAGTTCTGTTTGGGAGTAGGAAGTCCCCCGTGTCATTTCGCCGGTGCCCAAGGGTGAACTCAAGCAGTGAGCCATTAAGACCCGCTTGCTCAAGACTGCTGTAGTCTAACTCCAGTGGGCTTGCTTCAGAGGACAAACCATCTCTGTGAGTTAGAAGCTGATTGGTTGAGATGTTTGCAAGAACACCGTCTGAGCCAACTCGTTCTCCCAGTAGCACTCTCCAGATGAGGTTTTCAGAGTTTGCCATGTCCTCAGTAGGTCTGCTGATTGGTACAACACCAGGGGCTCCTACTCCACTGGGCCAGCTGCAGTTCCCCTCTTTTAAAACAAGAAGAAAGATAGATTCATTAAGGAAAGGATGGATTCGTTTGAAAAAAGCTAAATTAATTATGCTTTAGGGCACAACCTGTTATGGTAGGACTAAAAAAAATGTATCCAAAAAACTTGGTCAGTACCAACACAAAACACAAGTCTGGGTTTTAAACGGATCACTGCATATCAATGCATTCAGTAACAACTCATTTGAGAGGATCATTGCCAATTTCAACAGATTCAGTTTAGGTTTTATAGTTGTGAATGCTCTATACAGAAAGGAAATTCAAAGAGTAGTGTGGTATCAAAGACTATAATGCAAGACAGGGGCACAACCTTCATCAGGACACCTCAACTCATTTAAAAATATCAATGTCAGACCAACAGCAAACACAAATGTCTGTAATTCTCATTTTAGCCAAGGAAAATGCCAGGCCTCTCTGAATTTTTCATCCTCTCTTGCTAATTTTTGTTGCGTGTTATGCATTATAAAGTACTCCATAGGGCCGGCAGAAAGAGGCCTTTTAACTCACTGATGATTGCCCAGTGAACCATGTACTTTTTCTGTCTAGTCTATCCTCCACTTACTTCAGATATAGTGAAAGCATCACTCCTGTGTATAAATCTCAGAGGTGAGGCTGATGGGTCATTTTAAAGATCACAGTAATCTTTATTTCGGGTCCATTATTTAATTTGTGTAACAGGTCGGTTATGACGGGGGAAGATGCCCCTTCAGGAAACATGCATTTACTGCTTAAGTTGTACTTATTTAGAGTATCTAGTGTATTTAGACATGAGCTCAGGATGATGATACATAACGTTTCAGGTTAGGACTTTGACCATGGTTCCCTGAGAATGGAACGAGATTCTGCATGGCAAGAAGCGACGCTATACATGCGTCTTGAAGTATGTGTGAAATGTGTGAAGTATGCATCCAATGTCATGCCGGGGTGTCATCACGTAGTGTGTGACATCATGACCAGGAAGCTGTAAAGCGCACCCGGACCAAACCATGTCAACTTCTGATTAGCCAAATCAAGTCGATCGCAGGCATGCAGAAAGTGTGGCAGGGCGACGCAGCATCTCGTTCCCTTCTTAGGAAACCGTAGTTATAGTCGTAACCTGAGACGCTTTCGAGGGAACTCACACTGCGTCAGAAGAAGCAACCTTATGGGAACGAGAATGCCCACTCCGCCATACTGACAAGTGCCTGTCTAGTGTGAATCCTGCGAATACCTCGGACATGAGACACGAGCACCTGGGACCCCGGTGTTAAGTCCAAGTCCAGGTTTTAAAACCGTACAAATGTGTGCGGAGAGGACCAGCCTGCCACGTCACATACTGTACATCTTGTAGCTTTAGAAGCCGGCATACTCCTAGTAGAGTGCGCTCTGACAGCCATCGGTGAAGGCTGACCGCACGCCTCATATGCAAGAGAGAAAGCCTCCACCTGCTCATTATCTGTCTAGTCGCTGGAGAACTTTTCTTGGGCGAACCAAAACAGACAAACAGCTGACCGGATTTTCTCCACAGGGCAGCTCTGTGGACATAAGCATTCATTGCTCTGACTGGACACAACAGATTAAACTTCTCATGGTCTGACGTCTGATATGGAGGAGGACAAAAGGCTTCCAACATTATAGATCGTGCAACATTTGTTGGAACCTTAGGCAAGTAACCCGGTCTAGGGTGCAGAAAGGCTTTAACCATGCCGGGAGCAAACTCTAAACTCTAAGTTTCTAAGCTGCCAGATAGTCTACTAACTAAGAGAACTAGCCTCTCGAGACTGGTCTCTGGTATATTTCGAGTAGTCAGTTCAGCGCCCTGAAGCAGATGACTGGCAGGGAACAACTGGCTTCTCTAGCAGAGAGGGAGCGGGCCTCTCAATGGCGCAACATCTCAGAGCGGACACTGAGAACTGAAGTCGCTGGAAACCGCTGCACCCCTAAGCACCTGAGGTACTTCTTAAAGCACATGATGGACGGGAGCAGTCCCAGTTCAAGCCTAAGGGCAGAGAATGGCTTCCTCCACGATCTTGACACCTCAGTGTCAAAAATCGCAGGCCCCAATATGGAGGTTGCACTTTGCTTAGCAGAAAGTGCTCATCAAGTTTGCTTTTAGGACGAGCGCCCTGCCTCTCAGCCAGCCAGTCGATGTTTAACTTGGCCACAGCAGGAGTGACAACCTCCAGCAGCTCCTCATATGCAGAAGAGTGAGGTGGTGAGTCCTCAAACTCTCCTGCCTCAATGATGAGCACATCCACCTCCTCAGAGCTGGATAGCTGCAGCTCCGGGTCTTCACTCGGGGCGGAAGAAACTGCTGAGCAGTTTGACACCTGAGAGAAGGCACTAGATTTAGTGGGTGAGGGTAGAGAAAATGCAGCGCCTTTCATGAATGAAAAAAATGATTTAGTTAATGAATTGATTAATAAGACATACATTTGACAAAAAAGAAAAAAATAATTCTAAGCAAGGATTCATTAAAATCATCAAAAGTGACAGTAAACCATTTATAACGTTATAAAACATTTCTGTTTCAAATAAATGCTGTTTTTTTTACTTTCTATTCATCAAAACATCCAGACAAAAATGTATCATGGTTTCTACAAAAATATTAAGCAGCGCAACATTTTTCAACATAATAATAATAAACATATTAGCAATATTCGCATATATACAAAATAAAAACACCATATAATAGTAACAAAATGTCACTTTTACTTTTCACTTTAAAATGAAAGTTGTCTTTTTCTAAATAAATTAAAATGTCTACAAATCCCTCATTAACTAACAGACTTAAAAACATTTAATACAATCTCAAATTTGATTCCTCATTAAGGTACTTTTTGACAGAAATGTATAGACAGCGTAAATTCATATATTTACCTGTATACTGGACTGGTGTGTTAGCATCCTGCTCACAGTCAATGTTAGCTGTCTTGTACACTTCATTGGTTTCCTGGCCAGGCTTTTGTCCTTCCACAGCCCTGGGCCCAGTGGTCTGTACCTGGTTCCCCTCCATCTCAGGAACTGCCTTATCATACATACTCTCATTATGATGTAAAACACTCCCAATTTCTACAGAAACCAGACTAGATCCTCCTTGTGGGCCTCTGTAAATGGGGGGCTGGGAGACAGAAGCCATAGAGTCCCTCATCACTGTGTACTCATAGGTAATGTAAGGATTTTGGCCATTTTGGTTCCAGACCTTTAAGGGAACAGACAGAGACATGTCCAACAAATAAGAGACCATTAAGACAAATATGTTATGATAATATCCCATTTTAAACTTGCAGGAAACAATATATAAATATTCTGGACTAAAGGCTGTTCTGTTGCACAGAATCATGCTTTGTTTGGCAAGTTAAGGGCACTGCGGTTGAAAAATGTCCATAATTGTCCAAAGACATTTCAGAATTTCCCTTTTTGCTATACTGCATCATCCCACATTCATCCCATAAACCCAGATTAAAGTGAAATAGTCATTCCTCCAGGGACAATGTATCAGAATATTACCATTTACGCAGAGTGAACCATTAGACCTTTGGCCTGCACAAAGTCGAAGCCATTGTTAGCCAGCCAGTGAGATTACCCATGAGCCCTTGGCGGCGAAGGGAGGACCACGGCTACAGTACCAGAACATTGATGGGCTGATCGATGGGCCCTTTAGCCACGATGTACTCGATCCCCGTCTCATACACATCTGTAGGCCGCCGGTATTTGAAAATGGTCCCTGCTGCATGGAAGTTCTGTGGGGTGTCCACTTTATATGCACCATTGAAGAAAAAGTTCCCTGCTTGGTCAGTCACAGCTGGAAAATAACAAGGGTGAACTATAGCGATGGGAGGATTGGATCATTTAATTGACCTTCTCATTCAATCATGTTCAGCTAAATGAATGAATTCATCTTTATTCAAGTAATTTTTTTCATTTGAGTGGAGTGGAGTTAAAATGTTATATATTCATATATATATATATATATATATATATATATAGCCAAATTAGAACACATACACCTATGCCATCTTTGATTATAAAGTATTCTGAATTAAGAAATCATTATAATGCAGCCAATGATAAATAATGAGAAACATCAATTATGTGTTTACCTCCAGAGTCTTTCATTTATATGCATTTGTTTATGTATTTACTTGAATGCATATAAAATCTATCCAGCGCTGCAAAAAAAGTTTAATCTGTGGATGCGCGATGGGCATGTTTTGCTTGGTGCCAATTCAATTCAATTCAAAAAAGAAAAAAAAACTCTCCTTAAACTTGTATTTCCTTGTAAGTTCGGAAAGGGCGATTCTGAATGAATTAATAGGGTAATTATCATGAATTTCTCTGCACAGATTTGTGCCTATATGCCATCATGGAAAACCCAGGCTTTCACTTGATATTGTAGATAAAGTATGAAGTACTTGTCATACTTTGAAAGTCTAGTGCACAGTTGAGCACTCAAGCCATTCAAAGAGACTGTCCCAATACCAAACGTATTTCCAGTATTTGGCCTAAGTGTTCCAGTGGGTGTGAAGACCGCAAGTGTGTGTAGAACTTTTGATTACCCCATGGGACACACTTATAGTGTTGTAAAAATGCAAGTAAAGTATTTACAGAGCTTTTTTTACACATTTAAATTTTCTATACTTTGCACTTTAAAATAAACCTCAAAAAGTCTCTTCAGTAGTCCCTATGTACCAGACAACATAGGGAAAACATAATTCACACGCTATACCACTCTGAATGATTTACAGTACAGTTGCTCACCCAGGATATCTGCAGACTTCTTCCTCTCTATAATTTGGATGTCCCATGATCCTTCTGGGATTTGAGTTATCAAAGAATAACCTTCAAAGAAAGAGTTCACTTAATTAGGATTCTAGTTCCTTGATGAGTTTACTCAGAACCATTTAATATGAATGCCATTCTACAATACATCATGGGTTACGCATAAAACCATGGTTCCCTGAAAAGGAAACGAGACACTGCGTCATATGAAAATATGTTGGGGAACACCTTCGGCGTGCAAGCGTCTGAAGCAAGTGTGCAACTAGTCCAATCTTGATTGGTGTTACGTCAGCCCATGATGTATGACGGTGTACAAGGAAGCTATAAAGGGAAGCAGGCAATAAAGCAAAGGTAGCTTCCGATAGGATGAAGCAAGCCGCTCAAAGGCATGCAGGAAGTATGGCAAAGGGATACAGAGTCTCGTTCCCCTCTCAGGGAACCATGGTTACATGCGTAACTCGAGATGTTCCCTTTCGATGGAACTCAAGCTGCGTCGTATCATGACACTTTGGGGAACAAAATACTCACTTTGCCATGCTGACAAATGCCTGTCTTTGTTTGAAGATGTTCAGGCACAACTCAGGACATAAGCACTTGCGACCCCGGAGTGACCGGGTGGTCCAAACTGAGGAACCTTATTGAAAGTGCCATATCCCTTGTGGAATGAGCTCTAGCTTGAAGAGGTGAATGCAGACTGCGCACCTCCTAAGTCATAGAAATTGTTTCCACATTCCACCTGCTTATAGATTGTTTGGTCGCCGAGCAGCCCTTCTTAGGGGGCTGAAGCATACCAGTAACTGAAAGGCCTGAAGGACTGTGGACTGGGCCACATTAGTGGGCACTTTTGGTACATAACCCGGCCTAGGGTGAGAACCCTACCTGGACCGAACTGGACCGAACATCTGTTGACACAATCTTGCAATGTCCAGATGCTCCCAACACTGGGCCTTGGGAAAGGAACCAAGGCCTTTTTCCACATGATCAAGGAACGAAGGCACCTGCCTGTGCTGTGGAAGAATAGACATGGGAGTAAGCGTCCTTTAGATCTATCGTAAAATAAAAAAAACTTAATTTGACTCGCGAAAAGAGGAATTGTCAACATCTTGAATCTGAATCTCCTCAGAGAATAGATCAAGTGACATAGATCTATGATGGGACGGCGCAAGTTCACTTAAGTCGTGTCCGAATCCACTTTTGCTAGTTTAACGACGGGAAAAATGGTTGGCGCGCCAGGCGCGTGGTCTAAAAGGGTTGTCCCTATTCTCATAATGAGGGTTTTGTGATTTATGTGCATTAAACCAATCAGAGTCTCATCTCCCATTCCCTTTAAATGCCAATTTCGCTCGTGCCATGGCAGATTTGCTATTTACATGACGGAATTTTGATAGTGGAAAGACCGAAGCCGTCTCCAGAGTGCAAACGGAACTGCTCGTGCGCAAGGTAAAAGTGCGCAAGCAGACCATCTCTTGATGTACACAATAATAATATTTTACATTGTAATCATTTTATTTTAAATATTTGGCTTGTTTGTGTGCTGCTGTGCGTCCCTGTGTGTTTAATAAGCAGTGTGTACGCGAGTTGTGGACCCGCCACATAAAAAAAAAAAATTGTTCCATTGACTTTAGACCAGGTTTCAGTTGGTCAATGGCGCAGTCTATTTCTGTTGCCTCAAAATAGCAACGCGTCAACAATGCGCCAGAACACACCTCGTTTTCAGAACAGCACGCCCATGGGCGCACAAATGGGCGCAAATGCATTTGCCATTTAAACAACGTGGCGCAGGACGTGAAAATGATAACTGCGTTTGACTGAAACTAGCAAAAAACACTTGCGTCGCCGCTGCATTGCGCCAGGTGTAAGATAGGGCTCTGTATGTGCCGGGGTTAATGAATCTAAATTAATCTTTCCTGAAGGCTCTGAGGAGGAACGGATGTAACTCGCCTTGCCCACCAGCAAAAATGTTACCTGACAAGGCTTGGTGGGCAATGCAGGGGTTTTCAGGGACAACACAATCTCAGGGGAGAGATATGCAGTTAATGGGCCCTATCTTGCACCCAGTGCAATTGACTTTGTACACCGACGCATGTATCATTCCTATTTTGCACAGCGGACTTTTCCCTCCACAGACGCACGCCAGTAAACTAAGGAGTGAACTTGCACTCCCAGGGGGCGGTGCAGCGAAAAGAGGAGGCGTGTTCCGGCGCAAACGTTCTCTGGTGCAATTTTGCAGGTTTAGAAAACAATTCTGCCACTGACCAGGAAAAACCTGGTCTACAGTCAGTGGCGCATGTTATTCATATGCTATTTTAAGGGCACATGCTTGGCCATAATCAATGTAGCGTGTGCACAACGCGCATACACTTTGATTCTTTCATCTACACAGAAGCAGGAGTTTTCATTTTTGCAAATCATACATTATTACAAGGAAAAATATTAACACACGAGGGAAATCATTGTTGTGTCCATGAAGATGTGAAAAAATATGCATAAATCTAGCTTACACATTTACCCAAATTATTATACGCCTGTTTAACTGAAGCTTGTTTGGGTGGGTTTCTCCCATTCCCAATGTCACTTCTCTGTCTTTTACGGCCCTGACAAGAACGTCGGTCTCCTCGGCTTTGAACCGCTCCTGGCGTGCGCCTGGCAAATCCGCCGTTATAATAGCAATCCGCCATGGAACAAGCGTGCCTGCTCTTAAAGGGAATGTGAGATGTCGCTCTGATTGGTTTATTTCACGTTACGCCCAAACCACACATATGAATAATGTAGCTACTTCAGACCAACCCATTTTAGATTTGAGTCAGGCGCAAGAGTCATTTATCCCGCCGGTATAATAACAACAGTGCCCAAGACCCGCCCACAAAGTTACTTGCGTTTCGTGCTTGATACTTGCGTTTCAGATCGTTAAAATAGGGCCCATTGTCTCTTCAGCCTTCTCCTTGAGCCCCATGATCACTGAATAATAATAAACTGTGGGGAGACATGAGGAGAACGGCTTCTTCCAGGACCTCGACACCTCAGTGTGGAGATCTGGAAAGAATGTCAAACCCCGACGTGGAGGTCTTTTCTTGAATGCTTCCTGCTTCTCGACTGGCCAGTTGATACTACGCTTTGCCATGCACTAGTTAAAACCTCCACAAGCTCCTCATACTCTGGGGAATGGGCTGGCGGATCACCCAAATCACTCACATCAATGCTTAGGACATCCATCTCCTCAGAACTGTATAGTCCCATCAACATCCACTCGCCCAGGGCAGAAGAAGCTGCAGAGTGGGCTTCCGGACCCCGAAAACGAGCACTGGAGCTAGAGGTTGAGAGCTGAGAAAGGGCTGAAGCCGTCTCAAGGTCCTCCCCTAGCTCCATTTGCGATCCCCACGAGTGAAGTAACCGTGAGACCCGTTCCCGGGGAGCGTGAGCCTGGGCGCTTTTCTTTTCTTTTCTTTTCAAACACAACCAGGCAAGGGAAACTGTTCCTCAAGGGAAACTGTTCACAGTATACACAGCCAGCCCCCTCGAGAGCTGACCGTGCATGCTCCACTCCCAAGCAGCTCACACATTCAGATTGTGTGTACGTCAAAGGCATTCCCCAAAGTGTCGTCATACAACGCAGCGTGAGTTCCCTGAGCACTGAGCTAACATTACCTAGACTGGAAACCCCACGACGAAAGTTCCCAGTAACACGACTGCAGCTGCTCCCATCTCCCTGACATACACCACACTTATCCAGGGTGTTTGGAGAGAAGAGAACACCATCACATCCAATGGGCTGCAAAGTTACACATCAGCTTATAAATTAAGATCACATGCATGAGAAAAGTAATATAAGGATGTATCCTTATATTAGTGTACAGCCATCTACAGTATAACTTACTTCACATCTCCCATCTACACACACACCCCTGTAGTTGCTGTATTTGCAAGATGTTCCATCCCGTGCAGGTACCATCAGCTGTCTTTGACCATCAGAGGTTGTGCAGTGCAGGTCACATGGATTACTGGAAATGTGAACGTAGTCATCTACAGGAATATAAACAGGGTTCATTGTTTCAGCATAAATGATACCTTCACAGCACAGCTTCATTAACTAAAACAGTTAATACCGGGATAGAGAGGTTTCCAGTGGTAATTTTTTCCACTATAAACTTGAGAGTTGAATGACCAGCACTGCTCTTCTCTGAAGCTCCTTCCTGTAGAAGGACATTCCTGTAATTCACAGAAATACAATCAGTTGAATACAACTGAATACTGCTTTTTGGTTGCCACTGCACAATAGGCAAACTTAAAACTGGCTAGAATTATGCATTTACAGTATGCCTCAGGTGGAAGTGGAACATGAGGCTCGCTGTCAAATTAGGCATCTGGGATGCATTTCTGTTGGTCTGTCTAAAATGCACTGTGTATATGTGTGTGATGAGGAAAGGAAAGACAGATACTGTGAGCTGACCTTTGCGTTGCAGAGATGATACTTTTTTGCATTGCCTGTGCACGTCATGTTGTCTTTACCAGTTGTTGTTTTCTTTCTTTGAAAGAAAAATATATTGTTTTAGTTTAGTAGACATTTATTACACTCTCAAATTTTCTCTTTTTTACTGGTGCCTAGTAAACAAAATTAAATGATTTTTGTTTAAGGATTTGAAACAAAACTAAAACCATTTTTTTTCGAGAACATGCAATGAATTTTTAGCAGGCTAACTTATGGAAACCCATTTCTCCCACATAAGAAAAAAATCACACTTTGCTAAATCTTAATCATGACATAAAAAGTTATAATTATGACATAAAAAAGTCTAAATTGTGAGATACTAAGTCATAATTATGAAATAAAAGGTCAAAAGTATGAGACTCTAAGTCATAAATATGAGACAAAAAAATTAAGACAAAAAAGTCAATTATGACAAATAATTGAATTGAATAAAGTTTATTTTAATGTCATAATTATGGTTTAGTATCTCATACATTTGACTTTTAATGTCACAATTATGACTATTTATCTCACGTTTATGACTTATAATCTCATAATTAGTATCTCATCATTTAAAATGTTTGATTATGACTCTCGGCTTTTATGTCATAATTTTGACTTTATCTCATAATAATGATGTCATAATTTTGACTTTTTTCTTGTAATTTTGACTTCTGCCATAATTTATACTTTTTATCTCATAGTTTCGACTTTTTATGTCTAACTTTTTATGCTTTACCAAACCATGGCTTTCTTTTTTTCATGCGTCATAAATGGTCTTCTATTCCAGCTAGCTACCATAACTAGCTACAGTAGTTGCTGTATTTCAAAGGTGGGGGAGTGTCAGGGAAACCCTGTGGAAATGTTCTTCACATAAGATGTATCTTGCTGTTAAATCTTACCAGCATTATAAACAGTAGCCTAACTAAATGTTTTTATAATAGATGTCTACGTATTATAAAATGTGATAAGCTGATGTTCATTGACCTTTGTTTTAGACAGTGTCTGTCCTGTGACATGACACCTCCTCCACAGGTACGTGTGCAGGCGGTCCATTTTGTCCATTCTCCCCACCAGTATGTGATCACCTCCAGCCCGTCCTCTAGACTGTTAGAGGCAACACCCTCATCCTTTGGAAAATAAAGAGTTCATTTATTAAAGTGAGTATTGGAGACCAACATCTTTGCTTAGAGAAGGCTATAACGTTTCTTATATGTGTAATCTTTGACATAGAGTATTACAAGTAGCACTACAAAAATAGTGAGGTTTATGATAAAAACAAGAAAAAAACTATTTTCCAATGGGGTGAGATAGGTGTGTGTGTATATATATATCTATATATAATTACAAAAATATGAAAATATTTTTCTGTAGTTTGGTGCTCTGATGCAAACTCGGGTTTTGATTTATCATCATAGTAAAAAAACGAATAACTTGTCAACATTACAAACCTGTCCTCTGCTTGAGAGATTTCCCAGAGACAGAGCCAGCGTTACAAGACCAAGCAGCACCAGACTGCTCTCCACATACTGGGCCCTTAACCAGATCCCCATCCTGTAGGACATGAATATTTGGGGGAAAAAGAAACTGAATAGCCTCTCAAAGCATAGGTTTAAATAGTTCTCTACAGATATAAGCACAAAGGAGATTGTTTTTCGTTCAAAATGACTATATGTTCTGAGGATATATTTGAATGGATGACACTGAGAGTATCATTTAGGGCCCTAGGCAGATAGATAAGACATGACAAAAGCTATATGTGTGTGTGTGGTCCAGGTGTTCCCTATGCAGTGGGTACCAAATGACAGGTACACAATGATAGTAAAACTTTGATAGAATTGTTTTGATGTTGTGGGGACAATAATTGAAATTAATCTCTAACTTTGTTCTATTAATTTGTCCTGTTGTTTGTAATTTGCTTCTTTGTTCTTGTTTTTAATATGAATTTAATATGAATTTTGAATATTTCCCACCCCTATTTGGGTGAATCAAAGATGCCACGAATAGCTTCTTTTTTTTTACTCAAAATCCACTTGGCTTAAAAATATTAGGAAACGTGCCCTCTCAGTTTGCATGGGCATGACGTTTTATGTGACCGGAACACATGAAATGCAATGAAAGGATGAATGCAGTTCTCTGGCTTGTATTTAAGTCCAGGGATGCAAGAACGTATACACTTCATTTAAGAAGACCATAAAAGTGAGCAAAAATCGCCAATCACACAAACTTCTCCAGTTCTCCTCCATCTCATGACTTCTCATCAGACCCGCACCTCCAATTAGGTAGGCTCCTTAAAGTAAGCAAACAGATCATCTCACTCTGTTTGCAGTCTGGCTTTTCCTGGCACTAAATATTGGTGACAGGTGTCTTAAACTACCCACTGGAGCACCTGGAGTTCATTATCCACCCCAGACACAGCTGGAGCCCCGCCAGCTCGCCAAACACTCGTCTCCCACAGACCACGCGACGAGGCTGCGACCGCCGAGACAGACCTTCCTCTTCTGAGTTTCCCAGGCCACGAAAGAGAGTAAACACAGGCTAACCCCCTCCCCTGGGGCCTCCGCTCAAGGGAAGAGGGGTGTTTTTCTTTCCCTGGCAGCAGACAGACAGCAGGGCCATTCCCCATTTGGGGGGGGGGAGGGGGAAGCCCTGTCTGTGAGCTGGAAGCAGACTCATCCTTCTCTGGAAGAGCTTCTGGTCACAGGGACCAGACGCAAGGATTCCTCAGTTCTCTGCAGCCTTCTCACGTCCACCGTCTTCAAGTGGAAAATCAATATTGCAGCCAGTGATGGGTACAAACTCACAGCATGTCAACCATGTAAGTGCTGAGAGACCAGCAGCAAGTGTTGTGACACATTTATGCAGATCAAACTGAACTATTGAGAGCAGATAATCAATAAACATTCACATTTACATATATGCATTTGGCAGATTTTATCTGAAGGGATTTCAAGCTACGGAATGTATACAATTCCTATTTTTATATTTTATTTATTTATTTTATACATTTTTATTTATTATGTATTACACTCATTGTGGAAATTAAAAATGACTAAAATTATGGAATAACGGATTTTTCTGGACATGAAAATGACATTTGATTTCTTTATCTAATTTTTTAACATGGAAGAAAGCTATTTCCTGTGAATGTGAGAAGGATACATAAGTATAAATTACTAGAAGAATAACAGTTTACTACAGTTATTTATGCTACATAACAATGTGTTTATGATTATAGTTATAAATTCATTTAATATGATAACAAATACACAAAAAAAAACTCAAATAGTGAAAGTGATATTGGAAGACGTCAGTATTTATATTACTATAATATTGTTACAGTGCTCATCTTGTTGCTAGTCAAAGACAAAAACAAGCAAAAAAACATTTTTGTACATTGTAAACTATTTTTTTCTCAGCTGAGAATTTACATGAAAATAATTTAAACTCTAAACGACATTTCATGTTCACATATTTATTTAGTTGGCAAGTAGTTTAGTAAGCAAAATAATGTACGGTCAGTCATTATCGCAAATTAGTAAAAAGTTGAAACAGAATGCGTACTTTTGAATACTTACTTATTGGAGCCCTACATGACATTCTGGAAAAAAATTATACTAAAAGTTTTTTCTTTTGTTTTAGTTACATCATGGTAACCTTGTACTAATTACTTCACTCGTTTTAATTTAGTTAGATCATGGGAAATAATTCTTAATTTATGGCCATGATATCTCTATACTTTTTAGGGCTTCATCTTTCTCATTCTTTTGCTTTGGATGCTGTCCACCCTTAAGCTGCTCACTCATTTCTTGTGGTTCCCCTCATCCATTCATCATCCATGGTGATTTATTTATGTGAATAGATAAACTATTATGTGAGTAGAAAATAGATTGACTATTTTCAAGACTAAAATCAAATTCATTTCCCTCTTGCTTTACACATTATCAAAACCACACATTAATTTTCTAGGGATTTTTCAAATGGACATTTCAAAACATGATGGACTCATCAGAGCTAAATATCTTAACTTAAGTAGACTTTTCAATAACAAACAGTATAAAAAAAGCAAAAGCACCATGTTCATATTTATTGCAGAATTTATCATGCAAGGAACATTTCATTTTCTACTTTGGACTTGAAGTAAGCCTCAGCTGTTCTCTGCAGCTGGACAAAAAAAATTGAGTGCCACATTACTATCACTTGATATATATAATTTTTTTTATTTTTTTTACCTGACAGACCATTACTTTCACTTTATTCACTTTGCATCAGCACAGAGCAGTCAACACTGTTTGTTTGGGTTTGTAGAACAAGTGTCTAGTCTGCTTGGCTTCCCATGCTCTTTTCCCAAAACATTCAGCACTATTCAGTGAAATGGACACACACACACACACACACACACAGAGTCAGTCCCATAGTAAATATTTGCCCTTACCTGCAGTCCAGTGGCACTGTTGGAGCTGAGTGCTGCTTGGACAGTGTAGGTGGTGCTGGTGGTGGTGGTTTCTTATGGTGTGTTCTGAGGATGTGCTTTGTAAAGAGGGTAAGGTGTGCTCCTGCATCCCTCCTCTCCTCCGTCCTCTCCTCCTCCCTCCCCCTTTCTTCCCTTCAGTCCCAGCAGGAAGAGAGTGGCAGAGTTTGGGAACGCCTTCGTAAAAACACTTTCCCGGCTGGTGCCAAGCTCATGGGCTGCCTTCTGCTGTGTGGTGGAGCGGAGCCACACTGCCATAGGCTCAGCCAAACTGCTGTCTGCTGGTCTCTGCTTGCAGACAGACAGGGAGGAAGTTGTCGTTTCCCACAGAGAAGCACACCCCCCCCCCCCCCCCCCCACCACACACACACACACACACACACACACACACACAGACTCCCCATAGCCCTCCTCATCACATCAGTCCATTCATCCTCCCCACACACAATTTGTCTATTCCAGATCATCCTCTCATGTCTCCTGCTGTACCGTAAGTTTTACTTACAAGCCCACCACTGCCGAGACACCCATCACTTCCACAGGCCATAGTGTAAAAACACTTAATGGTAATCCTGATAATTATCCTAATGACAACAATGAGTAAAATGACAAAAATGGAGACTAGTGGCTCTGAAAAGATAATGAAATGGGAAATGGTGACTGAGCAGATCTAATGAAAAAAGAGAGCTCAATAAATAAAAAAACTGTATTTTTGTCTATTTCTTTTTTTGGAAAATAAACATTTCATTGTTGTTGGTCATTGTAATACCATGTTCTGTCATGGCATTACATCTGTCAACTCTAGATGATGTAGGCTGGGTCCTTAATGCAACCTGCTGACAATTAAATTGTTAACTACACGGCACAAGCTGATTGGTTCCTGTTGCATCTGCAGCCAATAAGCTTGCTGCTCAACATTTAAATTGTTGGTCAGTGTTTGCTGTAGCAGTTTACAGTGCTTTTAAAGTTCCCCTGAAACCCTCCACCTTCCCCAGCTCCACCTGTATAGATCTACTATGGGTAATGTCATATATGCTATTTGTGTTGGGTTTATGGGGACTTTCGATAGATAAAATCATTTTTATACTGTAAAAAATGTATATTATACCCCCTAACCCTAAACCCACCCCTAAACACAACCCTCACTGAAATCTAGAAATAAAAAAATCTGGTATTGTACTATGTGTAAGGAATACCTGAACCATGTAAATACAATGACTATAATTAAACAAACAAAAAAAATTGCTTTTAAGGAGCCACATTTTATGTGGTTTATACTTAATATGAAACAAAACAAAAAATTGATAAAGTAATGAAATTGTACTTTTTATTAAATAAATGTATCTTTCTTTATGGATGATTATCTTAGTGGAGAACAAGACAAAAATACTGGTTAACAAAGTGATTTTTTTGCAGTGTAATAAAAGACTGAAAGGAAGAGAGAGAGATGGATGGAGAAAAAGACTTGGGCAGCACAAGCAGATAGTTGAGACCACCATGCCTGTGTGTGACGTGTACATTTATAGACCACATGTTCTCTTAGTTGCCTGTCTGTCTGCTCTGTACATTAGGGACGGTTCGCTTCACTTTTAGCTCAATCAAACACTCCTCTCAACCACAGATTTGTATGGTGATAGACATACTTCAGGAGATTTGCACAGTCTGGAAGTCTGGAGGAATGGTTGCTTTTTAAAAGCCTAAAATTACAAGGCAGAAAACACAGGGAAAGTTTGTGTGTGTGACACAGAGAAGGAGAGAGATCCTTCAATATTTCTAAGGAGAATGGCTGTGTAGGAAAAATGCTCTTGATGCATTTCAGTTGATAGAAACACACAAGAAAATAGAAGTTTTCCTTCACTCTAAAATGCCGATGGAAACCCCAGGTGTATTTTGTGGAAATAAAAAAAGAAGTTGGGAATGAATAGACAACAACAATGCTCTCTAACTAGCGGTCTAATGTACCACACATGAATGCATTCGCTACATTCATAGTCCAAACAAATGTTCTTCTCACACGACAGGCATGTTATTAGAGCCTAATTCGGCAGGGTCTGTTTTGGAACAATGAATCAGCTCTGCTATGCTAACTGATTGAAAGCTAAGCAGATATGGGGAAATAAGCAGACTTGCATTTTAAAGTGCAAGTGATCACTATTTTCTAACAGTTTGTTGATGCCAAAAAGAAAACATATTTTGGTACAGTCAACATGAATATCCTAATACGTGCTCCAATCCGTTTTTCATTCATTAATGGTTATTCCAAAGGGGATAAAAGTTTGTCTAAATAATCAAAATAAAAAAAAAAACTTGAAAATATGCTCTTCCTCTGAAACCGCGCTGTCGTCACTTAGGCCACACAGAATATTTGGTTAATGTTAACCAAAAGCCAAATACACTCAACTGTTTAGGCATTGTTTTCGGTCTGGCTAGATTCTGGTATGTAATTTTAAAGGGGTGGTTGATTATGATTTCGCTTTTCTAACTTTAGTTAGTGTGTAATGTTGCTGTTTGAGCATAAACAACATCTGCAAAGTTACAATGCTCAAAGTTCAAAGCAAAGGAAGATATTTGCTTTTAAAGAAATCGTTTTTAAGGAATACAACAAACAGCTGGTAGGGACTACACGACATTCCTCCCGGGTTAGTGACATAACTAACCCTAAAATTTACATAAACCCCGCCCCCGGGAACACGCAGTCCATGTAGAGAAGAGGAAGAGTTATTGTAGTACAGCACATTTGTGAGTCTGCTCAAGCTGTCGCATCCATTTGGTTTTTGCACATTTATAGCAATACAGTGCGTTACACAAATGCAATAGCATGTCACTCTGTAGGCATCTTACAACAGTTCCCACACGAGCAATTTATAGATTATCATGACAGAATATGCTAATTGAAGATAGTTAACTCCACATCAGCAACATGTCACTTCTTCTTGAGTCTCTCCATCATTGTCCGACTCCAGATTAAACATAAAAGGCAGAACAGTTTCTGATATTTTAGTGCTTGTCTGCGTGAGGTAATGGGAGCTGCTAACACACAAGCTCTTGTAGCTCCGGCCTCTGTGCCGGGAGCAGCAGCTCATTTGCATTTAAAGGGACACACATGAAACAACTTTTTACTGACCCTCAAAAAGGGACAATTTTAACATGCTGTAAAAAAATGCTGTGTGGTATTTTGAGCTAAAACTTAACGCACACTCTGGGGACAACAGAGACTTATTTTACATATTGTAAAAAGGGGCATTATACCACCCCTTTAAACATGTTTTAGACAAACCCTGTTACAAACAGAATGTTTTGTTGTTGAAGAGCTAAATTACATTTTCAGACTTTCTGAAAATAATCATAGGCTAATTTAAAAATTGGATTTTGTTTTTTTCCCATTCAAATGAAAAGATGTTAAAATCACCTGAATTAGGGACTTATGTTTTATATGGATAATGTTGCCGAAAACAACTGTTGAGATGCTTCCTTTATTGTATCTTCTGATACTGAGTAATAATCTTTTTTCTCAGGCCCTCATTTCAAAGATAACATACAGACTTTTAAGTCAACAAAGTTTAATCCATCCAAAAATACGCATGCCTTGGACCAGAGGTTCTCAGCTCGGGATTCAGATGACACTGCAGAAGATTTCAAAAACTGTGTCAATGTAACAATCCAGCTTATGGGTTTGTGTCAGAATTTCACTAAACGCACTAAAAGAATTATGGAACCTAAAAAATGCACTCTAAAAATAGTTGAGAATACCTGCCTTTGAAAAACTTTATGAATACCTTTACCAAAAAAGAAGTATACTTCAAGTTAATTTAATTAAGTATACTTAAGTAATGTTCAAGTATATTTTTAAGTATACTTAATGTAGTATACTAATATCAATGTACCAGAAGTATACTTTTAAGTTTAAGTGTAACTGTAAACTTTGAGTGTACAACTAGTTTACAACTGTTTTTCGTTGTACTGCAACAAGTGAACTAACATGGTTTACCAGTTAAGTACTTGTAGCTATTTTTTTTAGTTTATGATAGTACACTTTAAAGTAAAATACTAGTTTAGTATAGTTTTATACTGCAAGTACACTTGTGAGTTTTCTTTAAGTGAACTTAACATCATAATTATTTATTTATTGCACTTTAAAGATATCCTATTTAGGTATTCATTTTTATACTTGTAATATACCTTTAACTCCACTTTAAGTAGATTTGAAGTATATTCCTGTACACTACCAGTGGACTAAACAAAAATTCTCAATCTCAAAATTAGAAACATATCAATATTTACAAAAAATGTACGTTCATTAAGACAGTATGCAAAACTATGTGAAAGAAAAGTATTTAATAAGCTACTCAATCAAAAGAGTAAACAAATGCCATGTATACTTTGAATACTTAATTATATCTAAAGATGCAAGTATAGGCCAAACACTTTTCTGTCAGTATAAGTCAAGTATAGGCCCAGTTAAGTGTAATTTTAAGTATACTTCTGAAAAGGGCATCAAAAGTAGACTAAAAGTATACTTTCTTGTTTTTATTTTAAAAGAACTAAAAGATTTTAGAACTTATTTTTTGTAAGGGTTTTACATTTCAACCCATTTGACTTTGCAAGGCCAAATTCAGCAGCAGTGCTACACAAAAATGTGGCCACAGCGAGATGGACAAGTGAAAGCAATGATGTTGCACTTTTTAGCATGTGACCCCAAATGTGACATCTCATTCCAGGACTGGTCAAGAAAGTGGACTCTTCTGTAAGTATCTGAGGTTTGCAATCTCTCTGGTGTCTTGGAGAATCACGTTACAGAGTAACTTAGAGAATGTCTGGCGTGAGGAGCGCTCAGCACACTGCACCCTTTGTGCTCCTCTCGCAGGTGCAACAGCTGAGAGAAGAACAGCTGTGACTGACCAGCCACAAAGTCCATAGCAAGACTCTCCCTCGTGCTCAAAATAACAAAATAAGGACTTTCCTAACTGTTGTGGACTGTGTGAAGTCTTATTTAGAAAGTCGTTAAAGCCACATCAAAAAAGCCACATGGATTTAGAATGGTTAGGTTAAATCGTCCCGTGGTGTTGCAAGAACACAAGCATTTACAGTTCATCTTGCTGTCATTTAATGTGCTAAATTTCAATAACACTATGTTTAAATTAGAGAAACGTCACTAAGTCACATCTGTTTCCTATTGATTTAGAGTGAACAAGTCTTTTCTGCCATTTACTCTGAATTAAATGGATCCTGATGCAGATCATCTGGTGCTTGGAGGAGATTTTGACTTTTTGAAATGTAAATATGGACATTTTAGATGCTAAAATGTTTCAGCAGCATAAATTAATAGATTTCAAAGATATAAAAGACGTATTTTGACCACATGAAATGTGACCAGTACAAAGTAAGAACTTGTTCTTGGGTTTCCTTTATTCATTTAATAGGCTCTTGGTCTATCAGTACATCTGGTATGGGTCTACACAAGACTCACAGGTCTCTAACACAAACATCTTAAGCCTACACCTTACCAGAACCATTCACATTTTTTTACCCTCAGAACCACATTCACGTCAAACACAGATTTGCAATGACGCATCCAGGTGCTTTCGCGAGGCCAATGTCAATAACCCAAAAGAGACAGCTGTTTCTATAGCCACTGCTGAGGATCGATTCACCCATGAGAAGCTCAATGTCTGAGACTCAACACATTGCCGTCCAGACTGACCAGAGAAAAATACATTTCAAAGAATTCTCTGTACGCCCAATGGCGCACTAGCAATTTTTTTTTATGCGTGGAAACACTTTAACTCAGCATTGACTCTGTGATTCCATAGATTGTGAAGTTCACCACAAATAGCTTCACTTTTGTCCCGCTGCTGTTGTTCCACAATCCCAAACATGTGTGACAGAAGCGTGCCATGTGATTGCAGGCCTCTCCCAGTCCTCACGCAGACAGCTGCCGTTCTGATGACAGTGCGTATACATACCCCTCTGAGCCATTTAAACTTTAAAGATCCTCCAGAGGAGGTTGTGAGCATGTGAGAGTTCCTTCTTCACTCTCTCGGTCGTTTCTCCAAAAGACCTGGTGGTTTAAAACAAACAGACAAGTTGTCGACAAATCCTTTTATTTGGGTCACAATGGGAGCGTTTATCGCCAAGATGTTGCTGCCCACCATCAGCAGTTTGGTGTTCCTGCCTGCCGCCAGTGTGGCCGCCAAGAGGGGCTTCCACATGGAGGCCATGGTCTATTTCTTCACAATGTTCTTCATAGCGGTAAGATAATGGGTGCTTTTATTGATGTGTAATGAAAAACAGCATTTTCTTTATTCATTTGAAAGATGTGTGGAGAAATATTCAGTACTAAGAGATTTCAGTATCTTCAGCTTGTGTATCTGTCATTAGTAATGATGTACTTGTGCTTAAAGGGATAGTTCACCCAAAAGTGAAATTTGCCATAATTTACTCACCCTCAAGTTGTTCCAAACCTGTCTGAATTTCTTTCTTCCGCTGAACACAAAGGAAGATATTTTGAAGAATATGGGTAACCAAAAAGTTTATGGGCCCCATTGAAAAATACTATGGACGTCAATCTGGCCCATATTCCGACATTCTTCAAAATATATTCTTTTGAGTTCAGCAGAAGAAAGAAAGTCATACAGGAACAACTTGAGGGCAAGTAAATTATGACAGAACTTAATTTTTTAGGGTGAACAAACTCTTTAAGGGGCCCTCCACACAGAACACGGTCTTACATTTGAAAATGTCAAAAGCAGCGCAAAATGAATGGTAGAAAATAATGTGTTTTTAAAGTTGACACACTGTCTTAATGTAGTGCTAGTGCGTGACGCGACACAATGGTGAATCTAACTTAAAACAACTTTAAACATGCAAAAAACCTACATAACAGGTATGATATTTTCATTTCAATTAAAGCGAATTTTAGGTATATTATTTATTTTACCTTGACATGTCATCTTAACAAGATGCAGAAAAAGTTGAGAAGTGGTGCAATGGTCAAAGATGGATCTAACTTCAGGTAGAAAAACAATTGAAAAGGATTTATTGGAATGTAATAAAACTTTCTTTGTGACATGGCCTTGAATTCTCAATGCATTACAAAAACAACCAATGAAGTAAAGTTTACAAAACTCAAGCTACTTCAGTTGGCCTAATCTGAATCACAACTGATAATACAACTAGAGGCATCTCTGACTACGGCCATAAAAAAAAGGGCTTGTTCATACATTTTTTCAGACAAGAACACGGAAAGTTTCATCTAATCTATTCTAGAGCCTTTTAAATTTACATTTACAGCAGATACCTCTCTATCAAGGTGACTTAGCAGTCATGTGTTTTCTCCATCTGTTCTCAGATTTACCATGCGTGTGATGGTCCGGGCTTGTCCATTCTCTGTATCATGAAGTACGAGATTCTGGAGTACTTCAGCGTGTATGGCACAGCTATCTCCATGTGGGTCACACTACTAGGTGAGCAAATAATAATAGCATCTCCATATCCTAATGGTGAGCAAATCTC